>NW_020837948.1:47783854-47916472 GCF_003676395.1 Aethalodelphis obliquidens | reverse complement strand
ATAAGACTCTCCTCTTTAAAAAAAAAAAAAAAAACTAACTAAAAATGGAGCTACCATATGATCCAGCAATCCCACTCCTGGGTATACACCTGGACAAAACTATAATTCAAAAAGATACATGCACCCCTATGTTCACAGCAGCACTATTCACAATAGCCAAGACATGGAAACAACCTAAATGTCCACTGAAAGATGAATGGATAAAGATGTGGTACATATATACCATGGAATTCTACTCAGCCACAAAAAAGAACAAAATAATGCCATTTGCAGCAACATGGATGGACTTAGAGATTATCGTACTAAGTGAAGTAGGTCAGAGAAAGACAAATATCATATGATATCACTTATATGTGGAATCTAAAAAAATGATGCAAATGAACTTATTTACAAAACAGAAATAGACTTACAGACTTAGAAAACAAACTTATGGTTACCTAAGGGGAAAGGTGGGGGGTGAGGGATAAATTAAGAGGTTAGGATTAACATATACATGCTACTATATATAAAATAATCAACAAGGACCTACTGTATAACACAGGGAACTCTACTCAGTACTCTGTAACAACCTATATGGGAAAAGAATGTTAAAAAGGATATATGTATATGTGTGACTAAATCACTTTGCTGTACACCTGAAACTAATACAACACTGCAAATCAAATATACTGCAATTAAAACAACAAAACACACACAATAGGAACAATTACAGGGACAGCATACACAAATCCATATAGCCAAAAAGTTCTAACTACCTGTTTCTCCTCACCATTACCGCACCACAGTACACACACACACACACACACACACACACACACACACACAGAAATAGGGTCCTCAGAACCACACATCTGAAACAACCACATGAGAACCTAGAGGGAAAGTAATTTGATTTTTTCTTTCTATATAAAATGAGTATGTCATGACCTATCTAGCCGACCTCAAAATTCTTTAGATATGGAATGATTCTTGAAACACTGTGTAAGATACAACATAGGAATTCATAATTTAATGCCTTTATTGAAAAATATGTGACAAAACTTAAATACATAAATTATATATTTATATAAATATATAACTCAGGTGCATTTTTAAGTGGATAGAAAATTGATTTAAATATTTATAAGAAGACAGATTTCGTAAGTTAGCTAAAGGACATTATACTTCATCACTATAACTTACCACAACAGACCTTGGCATTGCTGGCTTAAACACCGAACAGAATTCCAATAATCTTTTCTCATAATACTTGCACAGCGTCATTTCTTCAGGAGGCTCAAGAAAGACTGGGTCATTTGGAAGAACCTTTGGGTCAGAAGTTACAACAAAAATTTAATTAGATAATCTTAATATTTTTTTCTCTTTCTAGATTAAGTTTATATCTCCAACCAAAGGGAAATATACCACACCTCATTTTCTCTTTATAGAATTGCTAATATTACACAAAATAGCTTTTAAGAAAACATTTAATAAACTAAAACTATACTGTAATTGCATAATTTCTCGGAATGTCGGCTGAATATTTGCTTCACTAATGTATAAGCAATCATGAGGAGTGTGTGCATACGTTCACAGATTTGATGTCACTATTTATAAATCAAAAAGAAGATACACATTGTCAATGGTTGGACAATATCCCTTTCTCAGTCAGTTATTAAGTCACACAGGTTGAGGTAAAAATCAACAAGTGCCTCAAGGATAATTTTGACCCTTAACACATTAACTCTTCTCCATCTTTATAAAATCTCTACAGAATACACTACACGGTTGATAAATACTACAATTTTACAACAAATATCTATTTGGTGCTGTTATTGGTTTAATTACGGACTACCAAAAAAGGTATGTTGAGTCCTAACCCCCAGTACTCAGAATAGGAGGAAATAAGGTCTCTGCAGATGTAATTAGTTAAGATGAGGTCCTACTGAAGTAGAATGGGCTCCTAATCCAATATGACTGGTAGCTTTATAAGAAGAACATGTGAAGAGACAGAAACACAGGGAGAACACTATGTAAAGATGGAGCTAGAGACCGGAGTTAGTTGCCACAAGCAAAGGAACACCTGGAGTTACCAGAAGCTGGAAGAGGAAAAGAAGCTGCACAGAGCACCACTCGGCCAACACCTTGATCTCAGACTTCTAGCCTCCAGAACTGTGAAACAATAAATTTCTGTTGTTTTAAGCCACCCAGTTTGTGGTAATTTTTTTATGGAGTTATTTTTCCTAGTTTCCTAGGAAATTAACACAGGTGCTAATTTTGAGACAGCATGGCACTGTGGTTTACAGAAGGAATGCTGAAACTAGATTCCATGGTTTCAAATCTTGGCTCTGCCACTTACCAGCAATATAGCCTGAAAGTTATTCAACCCCTCTGTAGTTTCCTAAGATGTAATGCAAGGATAATAATAGTATCTACCTCACGGGGTAGTTATGAGGATTATATGAGCTAACACTTGCTAAATACTTAGAATTTAGCACAATATGCACTACTTTGTGCAGCACAAAAATAAAGTGATATGAAACAGACGAGACTTCCAGGTAAAAGTAAAACAGGAAGGACGTGGTTGACAGACCACATAGTGCAAACCATCTGTGGTCAATTGGTTTGTGCTAACCGTCTCTCATGCCCCTGCCTCCACCCTGCCCCCATCCAGTCGATCCATTCCTTCCCATAAAGCTCTTTCTAGGACAGACTCTGATAAGGTTTATTTCCCATCTAAAATTTTTCAAAGGTTTCCCTATTCCTCCATCACAAAGTTCAAACTATTTACCTCCGCTTACAAGTTCCCTGCTTACCTTCTCCAACCTTTCATACACAAATACTCAGCTTCCGCCACACACAATCATGAGCATTCCGGGGACCAACCCTGAAACTTCTGGCCTCCTACTTTGCACCTGTGGCTCTGTCCACCGGGAAAGTCCTCTCCCCATCATCTCCACAACAGGCACTAAGAAAAGCCTCCCCCCACTACATTAGCATGCTACAAAGTCTTCTTCGCCATGTTACTGGTTATTTGTCTGCCACTCGATTACGGGGATGGATGGCCTTGTCCGTCTCCGTACCCACTGCACCTAGCAAGGTGCTCACTGTTTATTAAACAGATAAACGCACGCCGCGCACAGGAGGTGGGAGGGAGGTGCGCGGGAAGTCCCGGGGGAGAGGGACGGGCAAGAGTTTATAGAGCTCGAGGGAGAAGGGCGGCAGCCGGAGCCCTCACCTTCCCGTTCGCCACAGCTTTGCATTTGAATTTGCGGTTGGCGTCGGCCCGCAATCGCGCCAGCTGCTCCTCACTAGCAAAAGTCCAGTGCCGCTTCTGGCTACTGTTGTGGTACATGGTGAAGTCGGAGGCAAGGCCCAGGGAGTCTGCAGAGAAGACCGCCAACGGCACAAAACCGGAACGTAAAGCGGCTAAACCACCACCAGGATCCCGCGGAAGCCCAACGATTCAGGCCGGTCGGCGCGGGCGCGACGTCAAGGTCACGTGGTAATTCCGTCCGCAATCGCGTTTCCGGAGCGGATTAGGAGAAAGTCTCGCGGGGTCTCTGACCACGGCCCGCGAATCAAATGGGCGTAGCCAACCGACACGCTCCTCCTTTTTTGTGAGCCTCGGCCCTAGCTCCGCCCCTTTCCGACAAGATTTAAAGGAGACACGACAGACAGGGCTATCCAAAAGGGAAGTACATTGAGGGCATGTGGAGGCTAACCTAAACAATCCACAAGAGATAATCAGAAGTTAGGAAAGCACTCTGGAGGAGGTCAACTTTTAAATAGGATGTTCAGAGGAGGCCCCAGCGAGAAGGTGACATTTGAGCAAAGACTTGAAACAGTTGAGGGAGTAGGCCTACGTAATCATGTGGGGATGATCTTGGGGCAGATGAAACAGCCAAGATCCTAAGGCAGAAGCATTCCTGGCTCTTTTAAGGAAGAGTGTGTCTGGAGCGCTACCTAAATTCTTGACCTGAGAGAGACTGAAACATGGTAGGAAAACTAGAAACAGTGCATGTGTATCGTTCTTTATCGTTCTGACACTGTGTCCCTGTCTATCCTTTTTCTGTGCCTTTTTCCTTCTGCTTCTGTTGATAACTAGCCAATCCTTCTCCCCCTATTTCCATCTCTGAAGCCACTATATATAGTAGTTTTAGGGTTTTCTTGAGATTCCCATCTTTATTATTGACCCCCAAGGGAGCCTTACACCTTGCAATAAGCTATTATTAACACTTCAGAGATTTTTTTAAAACTATTAGTGCTTTCAAAATTGCATTTGAGATACAAAGTTTACATTGATTACAAAAGCCTTTACTAGTTTTGAAATTTGTCTCATTTAGCCATACCTGTGCATCATACGTGGGGTTAGAAAGGTGGATTTACCCACATCAAATTGTTTTTCTAAAAACAAACAAAAAAGGAGATAAAGATGATGATACAGAGAGTTGAAAAGGTCACACAGGACAAAGGGGGCAGAATATTTCCAACTTTGCTTTCAATGAAAATATTTTTAAAGGCTTAAGAAAGAGAGCGCTTATTCTTCTTTTTTGTTTAATTTGGGTGGGTGCAGTTGAGGGTAGACTTTGCCAGAGTTATTTGAATTCCTTCTCAAACTTATACCATTTGTAGTTAATAACTTTGGAGATCCAGACACTCCTTAAACATATGTCAGTGATTTAGTCTAGTAAATTGGCTGAGAAAAAGAGAAAGAAGGAGAAAATGTGATTATGTTAAGGAAGGACATGGCAAGTTATGAGTCCAGTGGATTGTGAGAACCCTAAGATTGTATAACTGGAAAGAATAATTTAAAAGGAAAAACAGAAAGACAGGAACAGAAGTGATTTAGATAAATAAATGTATGTATAAAATCTTAGAACCATGACAGTTACGTATACCCTGTCAATTCTTTTTATTTTGTTTTTCTGAAAGTCATTTGACAACTCCTTTAGTTTCATGTAAAGGGAAATAAAAATGGGCATTTGAGAGATGGCAGAATATGATTTCCACAGGCATAAGAGTAAAATTGCTGAGTGTCATAGTTCATTTAGGAAGACAAATATGAAAACCTGGTGTTCCTGGTATAGCTATTTTTTTTAAGCCTTTAACAAATCTTAGTCTATGAAAATAAGCACTGACCATATCTGGGGAAATGTAGAAGAAATTGTAGCTGAATTAACCATCTACAGAATAAAGTTGTTGCTGATGTCCTGACATTAAGGCTCATACATGATTTCTTCTTCTTAAAGTGAGCAAGCTGGATGCTGCATTTTCAGTCTGCCTGAGTGACCTTCCCTTGTTCAGCCTATTGAGCATAAGTTTACTTTTTGTGCTATTTCTACAGTGGAAAGCAGACTGTGGACTTAGAATATGGTGCCTTACTTATCTCCATTTCTTTCCAACTAAAAAGCAGCAAGTGTTTCTCTCTACTCTATTTTATTTATGGAAAAGTTCAAACATAAAGAATAGAGAGAAATGTATTTCAACAATATCAATTCATGGCCAATTCCTACCTAACCCCCGCCTCCATCCCCATTACTTTTTTTTTTTCTTCCAGTTTTGTTCAGGGATAATTGACACAAGCACTGTAAAAGTTTAAGGCGTACAGCATATGATTTGACTTACATACATCATGAAATGATTATCACAATAAGGTAGTGAACATCCATCATATCATGTAGATACAAAATTAAAGAAACAGAAAAAAATTTTGTGTGTGTGATATGAACTCTCAGGATTTACTCTCAACAACTTTCATATGTAACATACAGCAGTGTTCATTATATTTATCATGTTGATAAATGTATATTTATCATCCCAAGCACTTAGTTGTCTGGAATTTTGTACCTTTTGACTACCTTCATCTTTCATCCCCATAACCTTTATTATTTTTTTATACAGCAGATTCATATTAGTTATCCATTTTATACATGTTAGTGTATACATGTCAATCCCAAACTCCCAATTCATCCCACCACCACCACCACCCCGCACTGCCTGCCCCACCTTGTGTCGATACGTTTGTTCTCTGCATCTGTGTCTCAATTTCTGCCTCGCAAACCAGTTCATCTGTACCATGTTTCTAGGTTCCACATATATGCGTTAATATACGATACTCGTTTTTCTCTTTCTGACTTACTTCACTCTGTATGACAGTCTCTAGATTCATCCACGTCTCTACAAATGACCCAATTTCATTCCTTTTTATGGCTGAGTAATATTCCACTGTATATATGTACCACATCTTCTTTATCCATTTGTCTGTCGATGGGCATTTAGGTTGTTTCCATGACCTGGCTATTGTAGACAGTGCTGCAATGAACATTGGGGTGCATGTGTCTTTTTGAATTATGGTTTTCTCTGGGTATATGCCCAGTAGTGGGATTGCTGGGTCATATGGTAATTCTTTTTTTAGTTTCTTAGGAAACCTCTATACAGTTCTCCATAGTGGCTGTGTCAGTTTACATTCCCACAAACAGTGCAAGAGGGTTCCCTTTTCTCCACACCCTCTCCAGCATTTGTTGTTTGTAGATTTTCTGATGATGCCCCTTCTAACTGGTGTGAGGTGATACCTCATTGTAGTTTTGATTTGCATTTCTCTAATAATTAGTGATGTTGAGCAGCTTTTCATGTGCTTCTTGGCCATCTGTATGTCTTCTTTGGAGAAATGTCTATTTAGGTCTTCTGCCCATTTTTGGATTGGGTTGTTTGTTTTTTACTATTGAGCTGCATGAGCTCAATAGTATCTTGGAGTTTAATCATTTATCCATTGATTCATTTGCAAATATTTTCTCCCATTCTGAGGGTTGTCTTTTCATCTTGTTTGTAGTTTCCTTTGCTGTGCAAAAGCTTTTAAGTTTCAGTAGGCCCCATTTGTTTATTTTTGTTTTTATGTCCATTACTCTAGGAGGTGGGTAAAAAAAGATCTTGCTATGATTTATGTCAAATAGTGTTCTTCCTATATTTTCCTCTAAGAGTTTTATAGTGTCCAGTCTTACATTTAGGTCTCTGATCCATTTTGAGTTTATTTTTCTGTATGGTGTTTGGGAGAGGTCTACTTTTATTCTTTTACATGTAGCTGTCCAGTTTTCCCAGCACCACTTACTGAAGAGACTGTCTTTTCTCCATTGTATATCCTTGCCTCCTCTGTCATAGATTAGTTGACCATAGGTGCATGGGTTATCTCTGGGCTTTCTACGTTCTTCCATTGATCTAAGTTTCTGTTTTTGTGCCAGTACCATATTATCTTGATTACTGTAGCTTTGTAGTATAGTCTGAAGTCAGGGAGTCTGATTCCTCCAGCTCTGTTTTTTCCCCTCAAGACCGCTTTGGCTATTTGGGGTCTTTTGTGTCTCCATACAAATTTTAAGATTTTTTTTGTTTTAGTTCTGTAAAATATGCCATTGGTAATTTGATAGGGATTGTGTTGAATCTGTAGATTGCTTTGGGTAGGACAGTCATTTTCACAATGTTGATTCTTCCAATCCAAGAACATGATATATCTGAGATCTGTTTGTATCATCTTTAATTTCTTTCATCACTGTCTTATAGTTTTCTGCATACAGGTCTTCTGTCTCCCTATGTAGGTTTACTCCTAGGTATTTTATTCTTTTTTGTTGCAATGGTAAATGTGAGTGTTTCCTTAATTTCTCTTTCAGATTTTTCATCATTAGTGTATAGGAATGCAAGACATTTCTGTGCATTAATTTTGTATCCTGCAACCTCACCAAATTCATTGATTAGCTATAGTAGTTTTCTGTTGGCATCTTTAGGATTCTGTATGTATAGTATCATGTCACCTGCAAACAGTGACAGTTTTACTTCTTCTTTTCCAATTTGTATTCCTTTTATTTCTTTTTCTTCTCTGATTGCCATGGCCAGGACTTCCAAAACTATGTTGAAAATAGTGGTGAAAGTGGACATCCCTATCTTGTTCCTGATCTTAGAGGAAATGCTTTCAGTTTTTCACCATTGAGAATGATGTTTGCTGTGGGTTTGTCATATATGGCCTTTATCATGTTGAGGTAGGTTCCCTCTATGCCCACTTTCTGGAAAGTTTTTCTCATAAATTGGTGTTGAATTTTGTCAAAAGCTATTTCTGCATCTATTGAGACGATCATATGACTTTTATTCTTCAATTTGTTAATATGGTGTATCACACTGATTGATTTGCATATATTGAAGAAGGCTTGCATCCCTGGGATAAATCCCACTTGATCATGGTGTATGATCCTTTTTATATGTTGTTGGATTCTGTTTGCTAGTATTTTGTTGAGGATTTTTGCATCTATATTCATCAGTGATACTGGTCTGTAATTTTGTTTTTTTGTAGTATCTTTGTCTGGTTTTGGTATCAGGGTGATGGTGACCTCGTAGAATGAGTTTGGGAGTGTTCCTCCCTCTGCTATATTTTGGAAGAGTTTGAGAAGGATGGGTGTTAGCTCTTCTCTAAATGTTTGATAGAATTCACCTGTGAAGCCATCTGGTCCTGGACTTTTGTTTGTTGGAAGATTTTTAATCACAGTTTCAATTTCATTACTTCTGATTTGTCTGTTCATATTTCCTATTTCTTCCTGGTTCAGTCTTAGAAGTTTATACCTTTCTAAGAATTTGTCCATTTCTTCCCGGTTGTCCATTTTATTGGCATACAGTTGCTTGTGGTAGTCTCTTAGGATGCTTTGTATTTCTGCGGTGTCTGCTGTAACTTCTCCTTTTTCATTTCTACTTTTATTGATTAGAGCCCTCTCCCTCTTTTTCTTGATGAGTTTGGCTAATGGTTTATGCATTTTGTTTATCTTCTCAAAGGACCAGCTTTTAGTTTTATTGATCTTTGCTATTGTTTTCTTTGTTTCTATTTCATTTATTTCTGCTCTGATCTTTATGATTTCTTTCCTTCTGCTAACTTTGGGTTTTGTTTTTTCTTCTTTCTCCAGTTCCTTCAGGTTTAAGGTTAGATTGTTTATTTGAGATTTTTCTTATTTCTTGAGGTAGGCTTGTATAGCTATAAACTTCCCTCTTAGAACTGGTTTTGCTGCATCCCATAGGTTTTGGATCGTCGTGTTTTCATTGTCATTTGTCTCTAGGTAATTTTGATTTCCTCTTTGATTTCTTCAGTGATCTCTTGGTTATTTAGTAACGTATTGTTTATCCTCCATGTGTTTGTGTTTTTTATGTTTTTTTCCCTGTAATTGATTTCTAATCTCATAGTGTTGTGGTCAGAAGAGATGCTTGATATGATTTCAATTTTCTTAAATTTACTAAGGCTTGATTTGTGACCCAAGGTGTGATCTATCCTGGAGAATGTTCCGTGTGAACTTGAGAAGAAAGTATAATCTGCTGTTTTTGACAGGAATGTCCTATAAATATCAATTAAATGTATCTGGTCTACTGTGTCATTTAAAGCTTGTGTTTCCTTATTTATTTTCATTTTGGATGATCTGTCCATTGGTGTAAGTGAGGTGTTAAAGTCCCCCACTATTATTGTGTTACTGTCAATTTCCTCTTTCATAGCTGTTAGCAGTTGCCTTATGTATTGAAGTGCTCCTATGTTGGGAGCATATATGTTTTGTTTTGTTTTGTTTTTTTTTTTTTGCGGTATGCGGGCCTCTCACTGTTGTGGCCTCTCCCGTTGCGGAGCAGAGGCTCTGGACGCGCAGGCTGAGTGGCCATGGCTCACGGGCCCAGCCGCTCCGCGGCATGTGGGATCTTCCCAAACCGGGGCACGAACCCGTGTCCCCTGCATCGGCAGGCGGACTCTCAACCACTGCGCCACCAGGGAAGCCCAGCATATATGTTTATAATTGTTATATCTCCTTCTTGGATTGATCCCTTGATCATTACGTAGTGTCCTTCCTTGTCTCTTGTAACATTCTTTATTCTAAAATCTATTTTATCTGATATGAGTATTGCTACTCCAGCTTTCTTTTGATGTCCATTTGCATGGTATATCTTTTCCCATCCCCTCACTTTCAGTCTGTATGTGTCCCTAGGTCTGAGGTGGGTCTCTTGTAGACAGCATATATATAGGTCTTGTTTCTGTATCCATTCAGTAAGCCTGTGTCTTTTCATTGGAGCATTTAATCCATTCACCTTTAAGGTAATTATTGATATGTATGTTCCTATTACCATTTTCTTAATTGTTTTGGGTTTTGTTTTTCTAGGTCCTTTTCTTCTCTTGTGTTTCCCACTTAGAGAAGTTCCTTTAGCATTTGTTGTAGAGCTGGTTTGGTGGTGCTGAATTCTCTTAGCTTTTGCTTGTCTGTAAAGCTTTTGATTTCTCCATCGAATCTGAATGAGATCCTTGCCAGGTAGAGTAATCTTGGCTGTAGGTGATTCCCTTTCATCACTTTAAATATGTCATACCACTCCCTTCTGTCTTGTAGAGTTTCTGCTGAGAAATCAGCTGTTAACCTTATGGGAGTTCCCTTATATGTTATTTTTTCCTTGCTGCTTTCAATAAGTTTTCTTTTTCTTAATTTTTGCCAATTTGATCACTACGTGTCTCAGCATGTTTCTCCTTGGGTTTATCCTGTATGGGACTCTTTGAGCTTCGTGGACTTGGGTGGCTATTTCCTTCCCATGTTAGGGAAGTTTTCAACTATAATCTCTTCGAATATTTTCTTGGGTTGTTTCTCTCTCTCTTCTCCTTTTGGGACCCCTATAATGTGAATGCCGTTATGTTTAAGAGACCCAGAGGTCTCTAAGGCTGTCTTCATGTTTTTTCATTCTTTTTTCTTTATTCTGTTCTGCAGCAGTGAATTCCACCATTCTGTCTTCCAGGTCACCTATCCGTTCTTCTGCCTCAGTTTTTCTGTTATTGATTCCTTCCAGTGTATTTTTCATTTCAGTTATTGTATTGTTCATCTCTGTTTGTGTGTTCTTTAATTCTTCTAGATCTTTGTTAAACATTTCTTGCATCTTCTCGATCTTTGCCTCCATTCTTTTTCCGAGGTCCTGGATCATCTTCAGTATCATTATTCTGAATTCTTTTTCTGGAAGGTTGTCTATATCCACTTCATTTAGTTGTTTTTCTGGGGTTTTATCTTCTTCCTTCATCTGGTACATAGCCCTCTGCCTTTTCATCTTGTCTATCTTTCTGTGAATATGGTTTTTTTTCCACAGGCTGCAGGATTGTAGTTCTTCTTGCTTCTGCTGTGTGCCATCTGGTGGATGAGGCTATCTAAGAGGCTTGAGCAAGTTTCCTGATGGGGCATCCCCATTACCTTTAAATCACAATTTCCCTGCTACTAGAATGAGGTATTTCAAACAAAGAAACAAAACAAAATGAAACAAAAACCCAAACAGCCAGTATCTAAACTTCCTAGAAGAGTAATGGAAATATTCAAAACTTGAAAACAAAGGTGTAGTATTTCATTAGGCACTACCCTGAAGTGAATGTTAACAGGAAAGATTACAGTGACTTGTTTACATAAACACAATCTCTTTCATTGTGCTGCAGTTATTAAATTGGAAAGGCTCTATACTTACCCACATGCTTTGCCAAAGTTTCCCACGAGAGTATTAGGAATTCCTCTCTTGCTTTAGGACAATCTTCTCTCTTCTTCAGGCTCTGCCCCAGTGATCTTAATGTTTTAGGAAAAATAAAGAACATCAGACTGCCTGATCTTAGGAGTAAAGGAAGAGAAGGGCAATTAGGAGGGTGAGCGAGTGACCAATAAATATGTGTGGGACTGGGAATAATTTTGCAGTCTAATAAAACAAATGATTAAGTTCCCTGATTAATTTATAGTTCTTATTTCTCAAACACATTAGCATACTCATATCCTCATAGTTTTAGTTTTCAGGGCCACAAAGACAAAAAGGGGTGGTAGTGGGAGATGGGAATAAACCACATCTATGCTCACAAAAACATACAATGTCTTTCTTACTTTAAGATCTGACATGAAACTACTCCTTCAGCTACTGACACAGGTTTCTCACATTCTAAATATAGCATTGCAATGATATTCAAAAACAATTAAGCCCCTTGCAGTTCTATTTGATTTATACAATTAGCATTGGCTCTAATATCCTTTCCTAGTTTTTTTTAACCAGTTGTCAGGTTACAACTAGGAGAAGAAAAGGAGTTGCCTGCAGTAAATACCTAGTTTCTCCAAAACAGAGTACTACTAAAGGAAAAGAAGTAAAAAAAGAAGAAATAGCATTTAAAAAATATCCTTGATCTAAATTTAACCCCCCAAAATTGAAACATTTTTTCTTTTATTTTTTAGGACTATTGAAAATTAAGGTGTAAAGACAACATATTGAGCAGCAAATTCTATAAATCCATGTTCAATTCAAAATGTCTTACTAAATCACCACTATACTGAAGACCTGGTACTAATTGTTAGGTGGTGGTGATGATGGCAATGAGGACATGAAAATGGCTATTTCGCAGTCCTACCTCAGGGTCCTTAAAGTGTAGTGGCACGATTATGACATAGACAAATACAGCCCCTTCTCAATGATAGTAACCTTGAGTAGGGCCCAGTAGGGAGCTGGGTAATAATATTT
This sequence comes from Aethalodelphis obliquidens, assembly GCF_003676395.1. NCBI lineage: Eukaryota > Metazoa > Chordata > Mammalia > Artiodactyla > Delphinidae > Aethalodelphis > Aethalodelphis obliquidens. The sequence continues at coordinate 47,903,977 of NW_020837948.1, read as the reverse complement.
CTTATCCCTGAGTACTGATACCTGGTACTAGTGTAGATAAGACCCTTTAGGTGGCTTGAAACCAATGGAAGACCCAGGGTTCATTCAGCCCCAACTAGCCATGGTTTAGTCCAAAGGCTCAGTGTCTCTTCTGCTAGCCAGGGGTATGTGGTAAACATGAAGGTAATTCCTGTGGGGTCTTTTTAAAATCACTGTTAAAACAACAAACAAATGAATAAACAGAGTTGGCCTTAGTTCTGTTACAACCATGACTGGGAGTGATTTGTTACCACCTTATCCCTTTTTTTATACCAATTCATCAAGAGTGAATAGAACTATATTATATAAAGTACCATATGGTCATTTCCAACACAGTTTTACAGCAATTTAACCAGGTGGAAAGATCTCATTTGTGATTCAGTAGATCTAGTGTTTCAGAGCTCAGGTTCTGAAATCAGAATTCTAGCTTTACTGCTTGCTACTGAGTATTCTTGGGAGAGCTACTTCAATCTATTTTACCCTGAGTTTCATCCTTTGAATGGTGAAGAAAGTAGTGTAGCTACCTGATAAGGTGGTTTTGAGGAGTAAATTAGTTACTGCATGTGAAGATTATAGCAGTGTGACTGGCCTCTGCAAATTGTTCAATAAATGTTAGTTATTACTTAACTGACACATGGAATAGGTTAGTTGGGGGATATAACATTTGTATGAACTTGTATTTGTTATTGATACTGAGGGAGGGCATGCTGTAGGTGGATGGGATGTGACTGGGCAAAGTAGAGGAACACAAAGTACAAGGTGTATCCAGAGACCAGAAAAAGAGCATAGCTTGGTTGGCTGGACAAGAAGGTGAATTAACTGAGATATGAATTTGTAAGAAGATTAGCAGAGGGTCTTGAATATCAAGTTGAGTAATCTGTATGTAAAAGAGTCAAAAATTTTTGAGTGGGAGAATAAAATTATCAGAGTTGCATAACTTTAATCTGGAAATTATTTGTGATTGTTTTCATAATGAGGACTTTATACGGTCTAAATTAAAATATATTAAAACACAACAAGGGGGTCAATTCTAATAGTGAGGCTCAAATGTCTACTCTTGAGTAGCTACACCAGATTTAAGATTATAAGGGTAAATTCCTCACCATGTTCCCAGATGGACAGATAGTATAGCATGTATATCATATGTATCATATAACATGTTATTTGAGATGTAATACATTTATATATTACATTTTTCTGTGTAATTCTGGAGCAGGGCCTGGGAACCTGTGTTTTTAAAAATTTGAGGTTTTTCTGATGATTATCATTAGGTTTGGAAGTTTTTGCAAATGTAAAATTTATAGGACTTGGCAAAGGTCTTATAGGCTGGATGGGGTGGTGGGATGAAAGAGAAGCAGCAACTCTATAAAGTAGTGACTTTCAAATATGAATGAGCATAACAATCATCTGGGAGCCTGTTAAAATGCAAACCAGAGATTCCCACTCAATAGGTCTGGAGTAGAAACCCAGGAATTTGGATTCTTATCAATAGTTGTCTTGAGTTTGGCAGTTTTCAAACTTTAATGTTCAACATACCCACTTGGAGAACTTTTAAAACGTAGACTGCTGGGCCCCGTCCTTCCTCCCACCCCACCCCTCCTGTCTGCCCCCACCCCACCTCCCTGTCTTGGGCAGGCCCAAGAATAGCATTTCTAGCTAGTTCCCAGCTAATGCTGGGAACTTGGATAAGCTTCAAGAACTACCATTCCAGTTGCTTCAATGTGATTGATTTTTAAAGCCCAAGTAATAGGGAGAATGACAGTGATCTTATCATGGAGAGTCTTTACCTTTTCTGTTAGGTGGATTGAAGGAAACCATATTTATATTCCAGGTTGCCTTTGTGAGAGAAAAAAATGGAAGATGCTTAAATACCCATTCAAAAAAATTAATAACCACATTCCTACTAGCTTAAAAAAAAAGGTGAAGAAAAATATTATTCTCCTATTATTGGATTAAATATCCCTGGCTATAGAGTAATAAAAATTATCCTTTGGCTATAGACTAGTAAACACCTCTATAGTTATTATTATTCTATTGTTGTAGAATCTCGAATTTAGACAATAAAAATAATTGAAGGGCTAACTTGTTTTCGGGATCTCTACTATGTTCAGTGTTCTAAGACATAGTTGGCAAACTATGGCTCACAGACCAAATCCATCCAATGTCTGTTTTTGTATGCCCTGCAAACTCAGAATGGTTTTTAAATTTTTAAATGGTTGAAAAAAATCAAAAGAAAAATAGTATTTCACGACACATGAAAATTATATGAAATTCAAATTTTGGTGTCCATAACTGTATTAATCAGGGCTCTCCAGACAAACAGAACCAATAGAATATATATATATATACACACCTATATATTATAATAGGATATAATAATATACATTTATTATAAGGAATTGACTCAGGTAATTATGGAGGCTGAGAAATTCCATGATCAGGTGTCTGCAAACTGGAGACCCAGTAGAAACAATGCTGTAAGTTGCAGTGTGAATACAGGAGAAGATCAACGCCCCAGGCTCTAAGCAGTCAGGCAAAGAGAACAAATTCATCCTTACCTCTCCTTTTGTTCCATTCAGGCCTCCAACAGATTGGAAAGGCCCACTCACATTGAGGAGGGCAATCTGCTTCACTCAGTCTACAAATTCAAATGTTATCTTATCCAGAAACATTCTCACAGACACACCCAGAACAGTGTTTAACCAAATACCTGGGAATCCCGTCCTAGTCAAGTTGATACATGAAATTAACTATCACAATAATAAAGTTTTATTGGAACCCATCCATGCTTTTTCATTTACATGGTGTCATCTGTGCTGCTTTCATGCTAAGTAGCAGAGCAGCCTGCAAAGCCAAAAATATTTATTATTTGAGTCTTTACAGAAAAAAGTTTACTGATGATATTCTGAGAGAGTGCTTTAAAATGTTTAATGTCAGTACAAATCACCTAGCATTCTTGCTAAAATGCAAAATTGGATTCAGGAGGCCAAGACCAAGATTCTCTATTTCTAACATGCTCCTGGGTGAGGCCGATGCTGCTTCCCTGCAAACTCTATCCTAGTTCTCAGTTTTTGCTTTTGTCAGTGTCCCTGACTACAATGCCCCAAATTCCTTCTGCCTATAGAAATTTCTTTTAGGTCCATCTAACTTAAACCCTGTTATTTCTATGACTTCTCCTAACCATTCCAGCTGACTGTGATCTCTCCTTCCTCATCGCACTTAGTTTACTTCACTCTTTTGGCTTTTTTATGTAATCCGTTTGTTTTGACTCCTGGAAGTGTGACTCTCTTACCTCCCCTCAAAGACTTAAACTCTCTTGAAGTAGGGATCCTGTTTTTAGACATCTGTCACCTGTGATGCTCATAGAGTACCTTACATCTGACAGATATTCTAAAAATATTTATTGACTTAATTACTGTCTCACATCTAGAAAAGACATTTTTTGTTAACAGGATGTCATCACAGTGAGGCAATATTCTTATCCATTCATGTTTTTAGAACTAATTTATTTTTTTCTTTGATAGATTTCGATACATTTCAGTGGTAAGGATCATGTTTCTTCGAAAACAGAAAATTTTGAAGTAAAGTATACATCTTTGAATTGATATATTAAACCAGGTTATAAAACTGAAATTTTAAACTTGGTTCAAACCTTGAGATGAAAAGTACAACTTAATTATGAACTGAAAAACTGCTTACTGAGCAAATTGTCTGGAGGCTAGAGAATTAGAAATGCAATGTTAATTTCACTAGTTTAATAATCTCATTTTCAGAATTTGCTTGAAGAGTTATTGATAAATGACAATAGCCAATCATGTATGAAAGTTTACAGACTATGAAGATGTTTTATTTTGCCATTAAGAATCACACATTTCAAGCTTTTAAAGGGAATTATGTGAGTAGTTAAATAAGATGAGAAACTTCCAGCAGTCATAAAAATTAATCAATTTATTTTGCTCTTTTTCTAATCACTTTAAAATTTCTACCTGAATTATTTCAGTATATCCCAAGAATAAGAGTGGTATGATTATGAAGCTACTTTCAAGGAATCCTATCAAGATAAAAAGCAATTATAAATGTTTAGCATTTCAAGTCTTCAACACTCTTTACAAATCTTTTTCCCAAAAACAAATGTGATAATTTCACAATTCAATAGATTTTTAGACTTAATAAACACAAATAAATACCTTTTTCATAAAGGTTGTGCCCAAGGGAAAATTCTAAAGCAATTTCATATGTAAAGCATTATATCATATTTGAATGAAGTACTTGAGTTCTAAATCTTTTCAGGTGCCTATACATATTTTTCTTCTAGTCAACACATTATTTTTGGCTTTTTAACTTATTTCTACTAATTTTCTCATGTTATAGCGAGCAGCATCTGAAGGAAAAAAGCAATCAGCTGATTTGATACATCACAGTTCATCCACATGGTGGAGCTATGTGGCTAGATCCTAGAGACACCAGTTTTATTATACTCACCGTTTTGAAATAAGTCATGGTAAATCCAACCAACCAAATTTTTTGTTCCTGCATACAGTTTTCTCTGGTACTATTAATTTAGTTCCTTTTTTTCTCTTACTTAGCATAAGGCAGTCTTGTTCCATCCCACTCTCCCGTAGCAGTGGTTCTCCAACTTTGGCTGCACATTAGAATCACCTGGGCTGTTTTTAAAAGCCCTTCTCTTTGGGGCCCTACCTGAGACTAATTGAACAGGAATCTTTGCAGGGTGAGGTTTTGCATAGGCAAGTTTCAAGGTTCCACAAGTGATTCAATCTTGAAATCAAGATTGTAAACCAGTGCTCCAAACTACTACTATAAATATCTTTCTAAATTATAAATTTAATCACATCATTCCTCATTAAAATCATTCACTGGCTCCTCAACAACTTTAGGATAAAATCAACTTCCTTAACAAGGCAAACAAGCCCCATCAAAGACTGACCATTGCCTTTCTAAGTGTCATCACCGTCTCCCACCTTCCAACACACAAAGACGTAGCTTGCAGAATTACTTGCAGGCCTCTACAATCACCAGGTTTTTCACTCCTTGAGGCTTGGGCTCATATCCCTAGCAACTAATACAGTAAGCACTAATTAATATTCATTGAATGACTAAATGAATACTGTAAAATGGCTTCATCTTACTTAAGACAGGGATGTTTATTTCTGTCAAACAGCTCCCAAGTGTTTGCTTATTTTTCGTTGCTTGGGCTCCAGAATGTGGCATTGGATTAACCAACAAATGTTAAGTATATTCTAAAGTGGACACTGTGTTCTGCCAACTTATTTGATCCAAAGGGAACATTTGAAAGCTTTCCTAGGAATAGCTGCTTCTACATTGTACTTCTTTTCCATCTAAATTTTTCAACTCTAACATTTGTGTTTAAGTCAACAGCAAAATGGACTGCTTGCCTGTGAGTGATGATGCTTTTCAGTTATTCTTTTTAAATTAGTGGATCCTTGGACTCACGGCTAGTCATTTAGAATCTTTGGTCTTATGATAGTTCTCACCCCAGAAGTGCCAAGAACCTAACTGAACTAGAGTTTCAAGGTTGGATGTTCTTGAAGAGAAGAGGTGTGGTTTGGGGGAAGACCACCTTATCTACTAGGCATGGTAGGGCACAGTGCCTGGTGGCCACAATGCTTTTAGTGGTCCATGAACACGTTTTAATGTCTTTTAAATCAGAATTTCAGGTCAAAGAAAATGTTTTAATGTGAGACAGTAATATACTCATCTTTATGCCAGCAGAGTGATAAAATACAATACGATACATTCTGGGGCCCCAGAATGTCATGTAGCCCTGATTTCAGGGAAACTAGAGAAGGGGTCTCCAGCCCTCAACTGTCTCCCCATTCGTGCCTGCCAGCTGACATAAATGCTTATAGTGGCTACCAGGGAATCTTGGCCTCTTTCAATCAATATCTATCCCAATACAATTTTGTTTTGCGGGGGGAGAGGTGGAGGTCACTGCTGGCACTCATTATGCCAGACAACTATAAAATGTCCCTCTAGTCATTCCCTTGACCTGAATTTTTACTATGGCATATACCTTTCTTTTGGATAAAAGTGAGGCATTTGGCATGTAGAAACCACTTTTTTTTGAACTGACACATCTTGATGTTACTCTGATAAAAAGGTGCCAATACTAGCAATAGGTGCAAACAGTCATAAAAAAATACAGTCCTGTCATGTTTACTCAGCCTTCAAAAGCAGTCTTCTAAAATGGCCTCTAGTGAAAGAGGTTGCCAAAGTTTTCAAGTTTATGAAAATGTTTTTGAAAGTGTTCATAATTGCAAAGAGCTCATGTTTAGCTGAGCACCTTTGATATCCGAATCTGTGATTAGAATATGATGCTATTTGTGTGCAATCCCAAACAAGTGGTTTTGCTTTTCTAATGTAAATTCAAATATGGTGTTGAATCAATTAACTAGTGTGTCTGTGACATTGGATAGGCTTAATAGAGTTTTTTATTAAAGATAAATAATAAAACTCTACTGCCTTTATTGGCCTTATCAGGCAATCCCTCTTTGGTAATAGGAATATTTTAGGGTTCATGATCCTTGATAACTACAATGTGTTTAGAATATATTTCTTGGCTATATAGAGCATTATTATTATTTTTAACCTCCTGTATCACGCTCAAAAATATGAGGAGGCTCTTAGCTATTTAGGTTCGGACTTCCCAGATGGCATTCAAGTTACATACTTGAGGAACAGTTGAACTTTCTTTGCAAAAACTAAACCAATGATATTGGTAAGATTAGTTCATAATTTTAAAGTAAAGATAGATCTAGTCAATTGTTGTGGATATTTGTTTGCTTGGTTTGCCCAGCATCTTTCTCTTCTGGGATTTAAACTTGCCATTCAGCAAAGGTTGCAAATTATAGTACACTGTGCCAAGGAGTGAGCACCTGATAGATATTGTGCCAGTCAGACTCCTTCCTAGTAATTTAAAATAAGTTAGAGAGATAGGCCATTTTATCTCAAGTGGTGAAGACATGAGGATATGAATCCAGGAGTTGCCAGTGGTGGTCATTCGGCATGGACTGTGAATTCTAAGCAGAGGAAATAAAAGACAAGAATGAACCAGAGAAAAGAAGGCAAGAAACTGAGTCCTGAGGACGACATTCACATCTCTCCTTCCAATACCTGATGTCTTTGAAAACCTTGGTTTTTGCAGTTCCTGGTCCATTGTTCCAATCTATGAGCGAATCCAATGTCCTCCAAATACATCCACAAGATACACCCCTCTTTGTTAACACCCTCTTTACCCTAAGCTTTAATCTACCCATATCTTTCAGTAGAATATTTAAAAATATTAACTAAGGATGAAACATCAGACATGTTAACTGGTTGAAAAAAATTGAGGATGATAACATTTTAGGATTAAATGAAATAATATATATCAAACATTTGATCAGTAGCTGAAATATAATTCAATAAAATGTGAGTTATTATTTTTAAATTATTACTTTCCTGGTTACTTACAAATTTTGAGAACTATAATAATTAATCATATGATTATATTATTTTGGAACTCTTAGTTCCACCAGACAAAAAGCTGACTTGGATACATTTTCTACTTATTAGCATAAGTAGCCATTCAAATCATGGAAACCTACCTAGGGCTATCCCTACGGTGTACAGAGTCCAGGGCAAATATTTTTTTGTTGGGCTTCTATGTGGCTAGTTTGATTTTAAAATGTATTATGAAATTCATAGGCCCATGTGCGTTATAGTGACATATCGATAACAATTTAGGATAATGAGCAGAGAAGAGATTTTTTTTTTATTTGTTTACTGTCCAATCCAGGCACCTGAAAATTCTTCTTAGTATCTAACAAAGCCTGTGAAGGCTATGAGAATTTGCCCTCCGTGCAATCTAACATTTGTTTCTATTTCAAGGGTGCTAGCAGAAGACAGGAGACTCCTGGTCTAGAGACAAAGGACTTACTGGTTCACAGCATAGAAAACAGCATGATCATCAGCATATTTGTACTGGTTGTTTTGCCAAGTCCCACCAAATGATGCTATGGGCCCAAATGACACCTGCACATGCTGTGGGTTGCATTACAGGAGAGGACCCAAGGGCCAAGAGTGCAGAACTTTTTGAGCAAGTTGCAAATCATTGCAGCAAGCAGCAAACCACTCAGCCCTACTCTCCACCTCCAGTCTTGCTGCAGTCACCTTGACCTACTTAGTATCTATGTGACTAGTTACAGAAACTGATCAGGAGCTGGGTAACCTTGCAGTCTAGCACACACAGCAACAACATGCAGGATGGCCCAGGGCCCATTGCCAACGGCCTTTCCCAATAATATCCAGGCATTATTTCTTCCTATTCAGGTTCAGGACCATCTCTTCATGTTCTGTATTGTCAAATGCTTCATTTGTGGCTAATTTCATATCTCTCCTTGGGAAAAAAGGCATTAACGTTGTTATTATTCACGGGTCATAGCTCTTCAGAACCTGCTTATATTGAAAAATATATCTCTTGCCTCTGCAGTTCCGTAATACCATTTATTTAATTCTGGTTACATGATTACTCATGACTGCATCATCTACAGTGCCTTTCATTATTGCTGGCTTCTGAGGACTCTCTCAAATGTTGTCACTACACTTTGATGACTACAATGTAAGCTTTACTCAGCCCATGCAGGAAAATGTGAACAACAATTTACTTTCCACTCATGTTAAATTTACCATTTAGAATGTTATAAACACAGAACAACATGTCTTCCAAACATGTCTTCTCTTGAACTCTTTATGCCACAATCACTGCATTCCTAGAGTGTGATCTCTTTCAATTTTGACTGCCTGTCTTCCTTCCATACACTGCCATCGGCAAATAGGTAAGGGGCTTGGGGGAGGGGAAAGCAGAAGAGTAGTCCAATTTGTGCAAGGAAATTCAATTCAGAAAAGCATGGCATCCATCATCAAAAATATCCACAAATAATAAATGCTGGAGAGGGTGTGGAAAAATGGGAACCCTCCTACACTGTTGGTGGGAATGTAAACTGGTACAGCCGCTATGGAGAACAGCATGGCAGTTCCTTAAAAAACTAAAAACAGAGCTACCATATGATCCAGCAATCCCACTCCTGGGCATATAGCCAGAGAAAACTGTAATTCAAAAAGATACATGCACCCCAATGTTTCTTGCAGCACCATTTACAGTAGCCAGGACATGGAAGCAACCTAAAGGTCCATCAACAGAGGAATGGGTAAAGAAGATGTGGTACAATATATACAATGGAATATTACTTAGCCATAAAAAAGAATGAAATAATGCCATTTGCAGCAACATGGATGGACCTAGAAATTATCATACTAAGTGGAGTAAGCCAGAGAAAGACAAATATCATATATCGCTTATATGTGGAATCTAAAAAAAGGGTACAAATGAACTTATCTACAGAATAGAAATAGAGTTACAGATGTAGAAAACAAACTTATGGTTACCAGGGGGTAAGCGGGGGAGGGATAAATTGGAAGATTGGGATTGACATTTACACACTACTATTAGATAACTAATAAGGACCTACTCTATAGAACAGGGAACTCTACTCAATATGCCATAATGGCCTATTTGGGAAAATAATCTAAAAAAGAGCAGATATATGTATATGTACAACTGATTCACTTTGCTACACATCTGAAACTAAGACAACATTGTAAATAACTATACCCCAATAAAAATTTTAAAAAAAAGGAGCATGGCATTACCTTGATCAAAGGCAAGAGCGATATCCATCTAAATCCCTTGGATAGATAAGTACAACCACCTCCATAGATGTGTCAGACATGTAGCATGGAGTCTGCAGAGGGGACAGGTGACTGCACTAGGGGCCAGTAGCCAGAGGTGCACAGGGTAAAGGGCACCCTTGGATGCTAGACCAGACATGGCATTGTGGTCAGAGCAGAGATAAGTGGGAGCTCATTCACAAGCCCACACACATAGCTCAAGTCCACAGTTTGCCAATGGATCCTTGTTACCCCAGTCTTGAACTTGTCTTATATCTGATGATAGAGTCAACCAACAACTGCTGTTTGTCACTGCCATTCTGACAACCCAATCTCACGTGATCCTGCAAAAAGAAATGCTGTACTGACCATTGGGAGTTATCCACTCACCAGGCCACCCTCCTGAAACAGTGACCAACTCTGGGGTGCAGGGCAACTGAATCAGTGTGAGGCCCAGAGCTCCTCAGGGCATTTGGTTGACTTTACACCTTGGGAAGAAGGTTGGAGAGTTCCCCAAAGAAGAGAAATGGGGACTGAAGCCCCTTGTGGTTCATGATTTGAGCTCAGAGAGCACTGTCTTAGTGTTTTAATGTTCTTCTCACTCCTGTTTAAATGCTCATATTTAATATTTGTGTTTTCTAATTTTACATGTGTGTCTCAACTGATTTGTAGTTGCTAATTAAAATAATTCTGTGGTTAATGAGTGGAATTTGGCTATAATAGATGTCTTATTTCATTAAACCATTAGACTAACTTGTATTTTTATAATAGTTTGCTGTGATTGTGCCCATTACTTTATTTGCTCCTCACAATAATCATAGGGAATATGATGACCTGCTTCTGACAGATGAGGAAACTAAGGAAAATTACTTAAGGTTGTCCAAGGTTACATGTTTGTTTGGTGTCACAGTCATGAGCAGAACTGGGCTTGCTGAACCTCCTCATCTGATGCTCTTACTCTCTTAGTAACTACCACTTGCTTTCCCCAGGCACATCTGTCATGAGTAAGGTTAGTATTTATTCTGAGTCTTTTCCAGTGTTCACTACATCAAAGAAGATAACATGTCATTTTTCTTTCTTTCTTGATGCCTCTACTGCTTCAAGGGAATATAGTTTTAATATTCAATAGTGAATATTAAATACACCTATTAAACATGATATATGACAAGAAATCTATATACTACAATAAGAATTTTATTGTTACTCAACATTCTGATATGTATGTCAATGCAATGAACACAGTGGATCCTCCTGCCAGTCACCTATTAACCACCTAAATCTCACAGCTTCTCAGGGCTGCAGGTAGGAGGACCTTGCTGCATGTCAGATTTGATGCCCTCATGCCCCTTTCTTAATTCTGCATAAAGAACAAAGAGTATTAGTATCCTTATGGGCTTGGTAACTGATAAGCAGAGCTCTGCTCCACATTTTCAAAAGAAGTGATGCTGTCACACCTGCCCTCCTGGTTCCAGCACAGCTTCTTGTCACTGTATAAGATCCTAGGGAACTGAGGTTCATGATGATCTCCTAGGTGTGCAGGCCGACTTTATACAGTTAGGGGGTGGTACAGCATAGTGGAGTACAGCAAGAGTTCTGGAATTGACAAAACTGAGCAGACTCTTACTTTATTTACTAATTGTGGGTTATGGTCAAGTCATGTGTTTAACATCCATTTGTACTCACATCAACATGTATTTTTCCAACAGAATTTCCCAAATGAAAACCATTTCGCTTTCCTCTTGAAATGACTTGAAACACTGGCTTCTTTGGCATCAAAATCTCCAAGGTTCTAACAGTGGTTTTAGGATAGCCCATGTTCATCAGTAGAAGGTTGGGACAGAAGTAAGATCAGTGAGTTCTGGGAACAAAAGTTCAACGTTCTACACTATTTCTTTCTAGTTCTTTTTTCCCCTCCCCTTTTTGATGATAAAAGTTCAGTTTTAAAAACATTTTTTTTTCATTAATAATTAGTGATGTTGAGCATCTTCCTCACACCAGTCAGAATGGCCATCATCAAAAAGTCTACAAACAATACTTGCTGGAGTGGGTGTGGAGAAAAGGGAACCCTCCTACACTATTGGTGGGAATGCAAACTGATAGAGCCAATATGGAGAACAGTATGGAGGTTCCTTAAAAAACTAAAAATAGAGCTACCATATGATCCAGCAATCCCACTCCTGGGCATATAGCCAGAGAAAACTGTAATTCAAAAAGATACATGCACCCCAATGTTCCTTGCAGCACCATTTACAATAGCCAGGACATGGAAGCAACCTAAATGTCTATCAACAGAGGAATGGATAAAGAAGATGTGGTACATATATACAATGGAATATTATTCAGCCATAAAAGAGAATGAAATAATGCCATTTGCAGCAACATGGATGGACCTAGAGATTGTCATACTGGATGAAGTCAGAGAAAGACAAATATCATATGACATCATTCTTTTGTGGAATCTAAAAAAAGGGTACAAATGAACTTATCTACAAAGCAGAAATAGAGTTACAGATGTAGAAAACAAATCTATGGTTACTGGGGGTAAGTGGGGGAGGGATAAATTGGGGGGAGGGATAAATTGGAATATTGAAATTGACATATACACACTATTCTATATAAAATAGATAACTAATAAGGACCTATTGTATAGCACAGCGAACTCTACTTAATACACTGTAATGTCCTATATGGGAAAAGAATAAAAAACAGAGTGCATATATGTATATGTATAACCGATTCACTTTGCTGTATACCTGAAACTAACACAACATTGTAAATTAACCAAACTCCAATAAAAATTTAAAAAAACATTTTTTTTCCATGATACCTAATGTAGTATATAGAAAGAAGAGGCATGGCCGGCAATGATGTACATTAGAAAAGACAGATGTGAGACTTTACTTTGACTTTTTTTTTTTATCATGTTGATGCACTTTAGGTCCCCCTCAGGAAAATGATGCTACTTGCTAATGTCCTTTGCAGAAGATGTGTGTGAGAAAAGTGGTGCATGCCAATTGTCTTTATGATCCTACTTTTTCCTTACTTCTATATCACAACCAAAGTGATTAAGTCAATCTGAATTTATTAAAGGGTTAACAAAAACTAAAAGTAATGGAGAAAGAACTGTAAATGAGTATGTTAGATATGGCTTTCCCTTAGTCCAAAGGGAAAGCACCCAAGAATTTTCACCTTTCCTGAGGGTCCTCTTGGGAAGGTATCCCAGTTCCCAACCTCATTCTATCCCCAGATTTTTAAGAGTTTCTCCTTGGCAATCTCTCCAATCACTGTTAGAAACTCTATATATTATCCACAAGGGCTAGTTTTACTCCAGAAACTATTTCCTTCACTTCCAGAAGGAAACAGATTCTGGAGTATTCTTCCCAGTGTGAGTTAGAATAATCCCATGGGAGCTCAGGAAGGAAGTTCCAATTTGGCATTCACAGCCCACATCTCATAGAAAGGTCCAAGCTTTGTCTCTAAGAGTCTCCTAAATGGTGTGAGTTGAAGATGGCCATCTTCACTCAATGTTCCGTGAGTAGCTGTTGAATCATACAAACACACACACACACACACACACACACTCTCTCTCTCTCTCTCTTTCTCACTCAGTCACATATGCATATACCCCTGTCCAAAGGCAAATATTAATGTTCATGGATAGGAAAGACCAAACCCATAAAGAGGAAGAGGATTGATTTCCTTCCCTATAATTTTTCCCATTAACCAAAATTTTTCTTAGCATTAATTCTTTTCATTTGCCTCTCATTTTCATTTAACTCCCATTTCCAAATTGTGTCTCCAAAAGCTACTAGAGATTAGTAAGTAACTGATTCATGTTTCTTATGGCTGCTTCCTTAGCTGTGTATGACAAAATCAAAACACGGACATTATCGCTCGTAAATAATGTACCATTCCTCTGGGTCTGGGGGCGGGGTGGCGGGTAGATGTAGTGAAGAGGCAAGAAGTGGGATGAGAGGTTTCATTTTTTCTAGTTAATAACTGTAGAACCGAATTGTTTTGGCTAATGAACTTACAGGGATGATGTTTGAAGCAACAGCCAAATAAAATTTGTTTTTTAGGAATACTGGAAACTAAACTCTTTGGGTACTTAACAGTATAAGGTAAGCACTAAACTCGATACTGAATTTTAGCTATGCAACTGTAACTCTTTTAACACAAATGTAGTTAAGGGGCAGAACCAATTATTTGCATTTTGTTAAAGGATAAACTTCTCTTAAATGATAAATTTAATTACTGAAATAACAATGAAGAAGTAATGTCATTTGAGACTAGAAGAACTCAGAGAGTGTCTGTGAATCTGCTATATTGAAGAGTATTTTCTGGGACTTCCCTGGTGGTCCGGTGGTTAAGAATCCACCTTCCATTTGTAGTCTGATAGGGATTGCATTGAGTAGTACAGTCATTTTCACAATGTTGATTCTTCCAATCCAAGAACATGGTATATCTCTCCATCTGTTTGTATCATCATTAATTTTTTTCATCAGTGTCTTATAGTTTTCTGCATACAGGTCTTTTGTCTCCTTAGGTAGGTTTATTCCTAGGTATTCTATTCTTTTTCTTGCAGTGGTAAATGGGAGTGTTTCCTTAATTTCTCTTTCAGATTTTTCATCATTAGTGTATAGGAATGCAAGAGATTTCTGTGCATTAATTTTGTATCCTAATACTCTACCAAATTCATTGATTAGCTCTAGTAGTTTTCTGGTAGCATCTTTAGGATTCTCTATGTATAGTATCATGTCATCTGCAAACAGTGACAGTTTTACTTCTTTTCCAATTTGGATTCCTTTTATTTATTTTTCTTCTCTGATTGCTGTGGCTAAAACTTCCAAAACTATGTTGAATAATAGTGGTGAGAGTGGGCAACCTTCGACAGATGAATAGATAAAGAAGATGTGGCATATATATACAATGGAATATTACTCAGCCATAAAAAGAAATGAAATTGAGTTATTTGTACTGAGGTAGATGGACCTAGAGTCTGTAATACAGAGTGAAGTCAGAAAGAGAAAACCAAATACCATATGCTAACATATATATATGGAATCTAAAAAGAAAAAAAATGGGTTCTAATGAACCTAGGGGCAGGACAGGAATAAAGATGCAGATGCTAAGAATGGACTTGATGACATGGGGAGGGGGAAGGGTAAGCTGGGATGAAGTGAGAGAGTAGCATTGACATATATACACTACCAAATGTAAAACAGATAGCTAGTGGGAAGCAGCTGCATAGCACAGGGAGATCAGCTTGGTGCTTTGTGACCACCTAGAGGGGTGAGATAGGGAGAATGAGAGGGAGGTACAAGAGGGAGGGGATATGGAGATATATGTATACATATAGCTGATTCACTTTGCTATACAGCAAAAACTAACACAACATTGTAAAGCAATTGTACTCCAATAAAGATGTTAAAAAAAAAAAAAAAAAGAATCTGCCTTCTTATGCAGGGGACACAGGTTCGATCCCAGGTCAGGAAACTAAGATCCCACATGCTGCTGGGCAACTAAGCCTGCGTGCTGCAACTACAGAGCCCATGCACTCTGGAGCCCTCTGGCCACAACTACAGAGCCCACGTGTTCAGGAGCTCGCACGCCAGAACTAGAGAGCCCATGCATGGCAACCAAGAGCCCAAACACCACAATGAAAGATCCTGCGTGCAGCAACTAAGACCCGACACAGCCAAAAATAAATAAATTTTAAAAGTAGAGTATTTTCTATTTTTCATGTGAATTTCCCTTATATAGAAACATTGCTGTTAATTTAATTTTTGACACGCAAAATCATAGAAAGAGCAAGGAATTGACTAGCTAGCTGACAAATATCAGGGCAAAAAACAAGAGATGTAATTATAGCTCAAGGTGATGTCTAATTTTCCCATAGCAGGTAACACAACTTCCTGAAATCAGGGCCAAATGAAATCTAAATGTTATACTTGGCCAGGGAGATATAAAGTTCTTTTGATATTATATCATCCTTTAAACATTTTAGAAATGTAACATAAAATAATAACTGAACTTAAGATTTTCACCTTAACTCTTATTCTGGGTGAAGGTCAGATATAAAGGTTGATTTTTTTTACTAAGTTATTGATTTCAGAAATTTATATTTCTATCACTCTGTGTTTGGGATAACTGTGTACATATTTTATCATCTCTTTTCTTGCACTAATATATTTTTGTGTGAAAAACTCTTGCCCTTTCACTGATATATATCATGACTGCATAAAATTTTGAGTGTTTTTCACATAAGCTTCTCAGATTTTAACTATCTGTCCTGGACGTTTATATATTCCAGGCAGATACTCTTTTAAATGGTTTGGTCCTATTTATGGGATGGAATGGTTTGGGTTTCTGGTGCAAAGTAAATAACGTAGAGATGTATCTTGTAAAAATGAACAACAGACCACAATCAAATATCTATTCAAGCTTATCCTCTGTGTTATTAATTAATCTAGCCAGTTAATATATGTTAAGCACTTATAAAAGTGGCATGTAGTCAGAGTCCAAGAACTGCTAGGCTCAAGCAGCTGTAATCCCCCACCCCTGACATAACTGTAAAATAATATTTTTGAACCACTGCAGTGGTTTTCGACTTAAGCATTATCTGGTGATCTTCAAAATTCTCCAGGTTAGGCTTCACCCCAATCGATTAAATTAAAAATTTGGCTGGTAGGACTAAGACGTCAATTTTTTGCCAACACTTTATTTCAAAATAAAATATGTCAAGCCTATATAATATCCACTAGAATAGTAAATTAACGTTCACATTCCCTTGCAACGTTTGCTTTAGCTCTCTAGGTAAGTATTAATATATATATTTTTACTCTTGAAACATGTGAGAGTAACTTACTCTCAAATTATGAAATTTTACCTGCAAATGTTTTCTCATGTAACTTGAAGAATAGGACATTTTTCTATATAAGCACAACACAGTGATTACACTCAGGAAATCTAACAATGATATATCATTTTCTGATATATGGTCCATATTCAAAATTCTCCTTTATAGCATTTTTTTTCTTTTTAAATCAGGCTCCAGTCAAAGATCTTACATTATATTAATTTGCCTTGTCTTTTTTTTCTCCTTTAATCTAGAACAGTTCTCCAGCCTGTTACTGACCTTCATGAAATTCAGTTTGTCCTTCAACTTGGATTTGTATGGTTTATCTTCATGATTAGATCTGGTTAAACATTTTTGGCAAGAAGACTATTTCCCTATATGAGGTCACGCGATGTTGCTTGTCCTATTATTGGTGATATTAGCTCTGATCCCTTGGTTGAAAGTTTCTACAATAAAATGTACCCTTTTTACTTTGTGATTTATAACTTGATAAATGGGGTGACACTTTGAGACTGGATCAACATCCTGTTTCCCAAAAACCTGATGGTTTTAGCACCCATTGCTAATTCTCACCTGAATCAGTTATTACAATGGTGTTGGTAAAAATGCTTATTTTCAAGATGCTTATTATGCCTTCTACATTTATAAGTTGGTATTCTAAAGAAATCTAAAGAACTGCTTTCCTTAAGAAACAAGTGAGATCCTCAGGACTGGAGATGGAAGGTGCAGAGACAGATGATTTATTTTCTCCTCTGGTAGCTTAAGTTTCTCTTTTTTTTTTTTTTTTTTTTGCGGTACGCAGAAATGATGAAATGATGACCTCACTTTTTGGGCCAGTGAACTTCTACCCAGTCTCCCAAATGCAGCTCCTCTATGAACCCTCTTTTTTGACATCCCCTTCATCAAGCAGAGCCGATCATTCCTCCCTTTTTACCCCTTTACAACTGACCCTTCAATAGATGTCCTTCTATTAGAGCACTTACACTGGGTTTTTTGTTTTTTTTTTCCATGGTCCCTGCCCTTTGCGATTGTGGGCTCTTTGAGGTAAGAAACTTTCTTAATCACGTTATTTCTCTAGTTTTGAGCCCAGAGCTTTAAACATAGCAGTGCTTCATAAATATCTAACAAATGAATGAACGCTCACAAACCCAATTATTAATTCTGTAGTGGTGAGGACCTAGGTAGTGTTCAATACATTTCAGTTCTCTAAAATAATGTTTCTTGAGCTTTAGTCATGTTTGTGGCCATATCTGATATCCCATGTTATAATATTTTAGTTTAAAATTATTATTTTTATTTTATTTTATTTTATTTTGCAGTACATGGGCCTCTCACCCTTGCAGCCTCTCCCGCTGCGGAGCACAGGCTCCGGACGTGCAGGCTCAGCAGCCATGGCTCACAGGTCCAGCCACTCCGCGGCATGTGGGATCTTCCCAGACTGGGGCACGAACCCGTGTCCCCTGCATCGGCAGGCGGACTCTCAACCACTGTGCGGCCAGGGAAGCCCTAAAATTATTATTTTTAAAACAGAAATGCTTGTTTTTCAACCCTATCCAAAGCAACATTAACCATGGCATGGTTTAGATGTGATAGTTTATTTTTTCTAATGTACATTATAATGTGTTCATAACAATTAAAGATTTGTTTTTTGGCTGCGTCGCACGGCTTTCAGGATCCTAGTTCCCTGACCAAGGATTGTACTTGGGCCACGGCAGTGAAAGTGCAAAGTCCTCACCACTGGACCGCCAGGGAATTCCCACAATTAAAGATTTTTAAACAGCCTGTCTCTATAGCACCTAAAATCAACTTTTCTGCCTGCAATGGTACACATATTATTCTTTTGGAAAATTTCTTTAGTATAAAGCTTAGGCAAGTCTTAAAAACACACAGCACAGCACATTTTGTAGCTATGAAGTAGGTTTTATGACATTTGAGTTTAGAAAACCGACAAAAATTTATAGGCCAAATGAGTCTCCTATTCTTGATACTTAAAGTTAGATTCAAGAGATATATTGCCTAACAAACATTTTTACTGGGCCATCACATTTTCATTAGCTTCATCCACTCTTCCTAATATCACAACAGTTGCTCTAGTAGTAGGAAAAATCATCCAGATTTGCCAGATCAGTCAATCAAATCATTGCACATACACTTAAACACATATGTGTATGTTAGGTGATGTACAGAATACTTAAAAGCATAAACTCAACAGTTGCCTTCAAGGAATGTGGCATTTAATTGGCTATATTAGTATATTAAAGATATTTAATCAGATGATTACATACTAAGTGTAGTATAGAAGAAGAATACAGGATTTTATAATAAGACACAGAAGTATTTCCACCTAGGTAAGTCAAGGAAGTCTTGATGGAGTTGACATTTGATCTGAGAATTAAAAGGATGGATAAGATTTAGATAGGCAACTCTGAGATACAGTTCCACAATAGAAAAAAGTGTGTCCAGTGGATTGTGAATAGACTCATTTGATTGATTCATTTATTCACTCAATCATTTAATTATGCATTAAACAACTACATATTGAGCACTAGGTGTGTGCCAGGTGTTCAAGCAGACTCTGAGATAAAATGGTAAAGAAAATGGGCACAGTATCTGCCATCTTGGAGTTAGAGTAGGGCGTGGTGAGGGGAATAGGAAATAAGGCTGGAGCTTGACCACAGGGACTTGCTGTATTAAAGACGTTTGTCTTTATTGTAAAAGCAACGGGAAAGAACAGAAGGATTTTAAGCCAGATGGTGACATGATCAGATTTGTGTTTGGAAAATAATTCTGGCTGTAGTATGGAGAATGATGGATTGGTTGGCAACTACAGTGGCTACAGGTCTTTGGAGACTAATAGAATAAAATCAAGAGATGATGGTATTCTAGACCAAGACTACTGTGGTAGAGCTAGAGAGAAACAGAAGGAGGAGTGTATTTAGGAAGTAAGACCAACATGATTTGATGATGAATTGGATATGTGGGATGGGCAGGAAGAAATGTCAAGGACAAACTGGTTTCTGGCTGGCACAACCAAATGGATGCTAGGACTATCCACTGATATGGAACATTGGAACAGAAAAAAATTTAGGAGAAAGTTATGAGTTCAGGTTCCACTTAAGGTGTCTTTGAGACATCCGGGAGATTACTTAATAGATGTATATATTTATAGGTTTGGAAATCCAAGGAGGTGTAAATTTGTGAGTTAACTGGTATGTCATCTTGGTTTCTCTGAGAATCAGATGCTGATTTGGAGTTACAAAGAAGGATTTATTGATCAGAGACGTGGAGGGTTGATAATGCCTATGAAAGGTAAAGGAGTGAAGAAAAAAATAAATGGTCATGGAACACTTTCACACCATGATGTTGATCTGACACCAGGCAGGACAGAGGAAGAATTGGGCAGTGAGAGCCTTAGGATGACAAAGTCCTGGCCAACTCAATGCTGAGCCCCAGATTAAAGATTGACCACTAGAAGAGTCCCTCATAGGGCAGAAGGCCCTCATCACAGGCTGGGTGCTCCCCAAGAAAAGCATGGCCTTGGCTCAGATACTGTGGTGAGTTCTGAAAGGACTGCAGCTGGAGGCTCTCACGTAACAGTCCTCACTGCTGAATGACAGGCTCTTTCTTGAACAGAGACCTGAGTGTCGCACCTTCCTGAATTTCACATCTAGCATAGGTGCTGGCTGGAGACATGTATGTGGTAAAGATGCCCTATCAAGAAAACTGAATGTGAGAAAATAAAGAAGGGTTTATTGACGAATGATTGTATTTAGGTGAAAAGTGGAAAAGTTAGGTGAAAACCATCTTCTGAAGTATTATAATGACAAATAAGAGGTTTGACTGATGCATTTATACACTTACGTATTTTTCAAATTGTTCAAGAGTAATTAAGTCTGTTTCTACAAATATGTTCAGTATAATAATAAAATAAAATTTAAATTTTAATGAAGAAAACAGGACAAAAAGAATAATGAGAGTAGGTGAAAACAATGCAGCATGAGTAAGTTCTTTCAAAAATCACGTCATAAAATTATATACACTGAGTAGAAGTGAAAACATGGCTCTGAAACTTCTAGTTGCCAACAAACAAGGAAAATATAATCAGCTATGATTCACAGTGTACATGAGACAAAAACAAATCAATTGCTTAAGAGAAACCCTTTTTTTTTTTTCTGATACCAAGATGAGAAAGGACCTATGGGTCTTCATAAAGAGCACATCACATAAGGAACTGAGCAACATCTTCACAATAATTTTTACAACAAACACATAACCCTGATTCTTAAATTTCCCTCCAGGATGACTAACACAATTCTGTGGGGGCCTAATGACTAATTCAGAAAGAGATTTAACAGAATTTAGAGGGGGAAAAAATAGACTGAACGTCCTAGAGACAATCCAAAATGGATTAGGATTGAAATAATCTCATAAAAATCTGAGGACCCTGGTCAGAAGAATAAGCCACCCTACTTCCCATAGAATTGCCTTGAGGGGCTATCAGTGAACCAAACCAATAATTTAATCAAGAAGTAGATTTTGTTTCTTTGAGTTACACAAACAAGAACAGCTTGCCCTAAACATTGCCTGCCTTTGACCATGGTTGCAGAAATATCAGCATTAAAAAAAAGTAAAACAGTGAGCTAAATATTTATCTCTTTTTTAAAAGAAAATATTTAAAAAGAAACCCCCCTACTCTCAATAAAGTTCGTAGGACATATAACCTATGGTATTTTTAGCTCCACTTCATGAAATCCTCATATGAAACCATCTATATTTAAGATTTTCTCCTGATTAAAATTTTTTCTGTAGTGGTTTTAAATTGTGTCAACAAATTCTATGATTCTCCCTTCAGGATGTGGAGCTTAATTCCTCTTCTTATTTAGTGACTCCCTTCTAATGAATACAATACAGCCCAAGTGATGATTTGTTTTACGGAATATTCTTCTTAAATATATTTAGTAAATATGATGTGTTCTCTTTAAATTTTAGTCAATAGATATATCCTTCCTAGCAGTATATTAAGAAATATTTAAACCTTTGAAAGCAGAGAGTAACAACCGATTTGTTCTCCATATATATATATATATATATATATATATATATTTATTTTTTTTTCTTCAGTATGCGGGCCTCTCACTGTTATGGCCTCTCCCGTCGCGGAGCACAGGCTCCGGACGCGCAGGCCCAGCGGCCATGGCTCACGGTCCCAGCCGCTCCGCGGCATGTGGGATCCTCCCGGACGGGGGCACGAACCTGCGTCCCCTGCATCGGCAGGCGGACTCTCAACCACTGCGCCACCAGGGAAGCCCTCCTTATGTTTTGATATATTGAATACATTCTTAAATAAAATCATTAATATAATTCTGTGAATGTCATTTTATGAGCCAGAATGGCATAGTATGTCCAACTCTGCAGCTTTGGCTGTGTAACCTTGGGAACGTTACTCAACGGGACTGTGCCTCTGTTTTCTTCTCTAAAAATGGGGATAATAATAGAATATAACTTATAGGATAGTTGTGAAGAGTATATAGATTAATTTATATTAAGTAATCAAAATACTGCCTGACAAATTGTAAGTCCTCCATAAATGTTAGGGGGAAAAAAGATTGATTCAGTAGATGTATAAAAAATTCATTTTCATTAAATATATTCTAAAAGAATATTTCTTAAAGCAAGTTTTTGGTAAATTTGATCGACTGAACAGTCAATTTTGCCAGTCAGGAATTGGTTATTCAGTAACTGATTTTTTTTTTTAAATTTTATTTTATGGTATGCGGGCCTCTCACTGTTGTGGCCTCTCCCGCTGCGGAGCACAGGCTGTGCTCCGCTGCGGAGCACAGGCTCCAGACGCACGGGCTCAGCGGCCATGGCTCACGGGCCCAGCCGCTCCGCAGCATGTGGGATCCTCCCGGACCGGGGCATAAACCCGCATCCCCTGCATCGGCAGGCGGACTCTCAACCACTGCACCACCAGGGAAGCCCTCAGTAACTGATTTTTATCGTTTAATTTTATATTAATTTCTATGCTATCTGTTGATGATGATTATTTATGTATTTATTGTTTGTGATTGTGCTTTAAAATTTTATTTCTCCAAAAATCATGCCGTAGATGCCATACATGATTAAATATGTAATCATTATTTTAAAAGGCAGTAATCAGTATAAAAAGTCCTTGAAGATTTCAAGAACTGGTATTCAGAGCATATATGGTTAGAAATCTGATTCATCGACCAACCAGAGAAGGTTTCTCTGATATTTTACATCCCTAACTGAAAAATGAAATATTAAGAACATTTTATTATATTATTTTCACACTTGAATATAAAGTTGCCGAAATAGATATGGAAGGTATGAGTTATAAGTAAAGTACAGGAGTTTGCTGAAGAAAAAATTTAAGATTCAGACACCCTGAGTCTGCTAGATGACAAGTAATCCAGGGTCACAAAAACATCTTCATCTTTGCAGTACTGTACAATGTTTCCTAATTGCATTTAATGGAAAATTTTTATCAGATCATTCTTTAAGGGAATGAGAATACAAATCTCTGCCTTATTTGATTTTGTTGGTAGCCCAGTGCACACTGGACATTAATTAATAGTCAATAGCTGAACAATTCAGGCAGCCTGTTTTGGATCCAAAAATATTCTTAAAGATGGGAAAGCCATATTAACGACAGTAAGCTGTAATATCCAGCTGGTTCTGCTGATCCCAAATCACAGGATTTTTGCTTTGCAAGGGGCTCTGTAAATCATCTAGCCCAAACCTTCAATTGAGGCTATTTAAGGGAAGTTTTAGAGACTTCAAAGGCTTCATAAGACCATATGTTTGCTAGGACTACTTATTACAGCTAAATGCTCCAAGGCTTTTGAATGTACCCATGTACTGAAGAAATTATTCAGATCGTTGAAGGTCACTTATTAAAATGTGGCTCTGGGCTACTTGGAGAGAAAGAAAAGTGTAAAAGGCAAGGAGAGGCTGGTGGAAACTCTCATGTCAGGTAACTGCGGCTGCTGCCCAGGCTGTGGTTGGGTGTGCGAGGATGATTTTAGACACAATACACAGGCTTCCAGTTCACCAGGAGACAAGGCATACTTGATTGTCACACATGAACATGATGCTACTACAGTCTTCCAAGTTATGGAATTGTTTTATCATTTTCTTTAGCCTTTTTTTCCCCCAAAGGAAACACTGGGTTTGAGAAACTTCATCTAAAGAAATTGATGACCTGAATATCATGGATATTTACTGTTACATAATACTTGGAAAACTGAGACCCAAAGGGTCTACTCTTGCATTGGTGTAGCATTTCAAGAACATCCTAAACAGGGATTCCAATCTTCTTACATATCCCTTCTCCCCTCCAGCCTCTTATGCTCCCTGAGTTTACTGTCCATCCTACTGTGCTTTCCTACAAGGAACCCACCAGACACTTCAGTACCTCCCACCACTGTCAGCCTCCTGTGAAAGGTAGTTTGTCTTTTACTGTTTCCCTCAAGACTTGACTGAGTGGATTTAGACCTCTTTCTCTCGGAGAGCAAGGAGCAGGGGAAGCTAAATGGGATGTGACCAAATGCATTTTCACTGGGGATTGGCGTGGGGCACGAGATGGTGAAGGAAAGGGTACACATTTCACTCATAAATGCTTGTGCCACTGGAGGTTATGTAAACTATCAAACATTATGTAATCACATATGCTGACTCTGTGATTAGCTCTGTTTTAGGCATTGGTGACTGACTTTTGAACCAATCAAACAAACCACAAAGGTAGTTCAACCCTTTGCAACTTGTCAATGCCCTGATTGGTCAAGCACAGAGTTGATGCCTTATGATGGATGGTTATCAGAACAAAGTTCCTAAATTTTATTTGTGGTTTGTGCCTAACATTAAAATGATAAGATTATACTCATATTAGGAATACTATGGGTAGGAGGAAGACATCATCACAAAGGGCTGTACACTTGCATCAGATTATGGATTAAAATAAAGGCAGACAACTTTGTAGCTTGTGTTGCATATGGCTCTCTCTTTGGTGCTGTGATATTAAAGCTACATTTTGGGGAGAAGAAACAGGTCAGATTTAGACAGACACTTTTGAATGTTACCTGCCTCTTTTTTTCTCTCTCTCTCTATTGGCATGCATGACTAAGTAGCTCCTACATTACATGGGAATTGGGTATTGATTACATTTGCACCTAATTTCTCAGATTTTCAGGAAGGGAATCCCGTATTTAGTACTGGGTTACTGGGAAGATAATCTTTATCTAGAAAAAAAAGGGAATTAAAATTAGTACAGTCAATAGAAATTTATTATTTTCCTGTTCATAATCATTTAAAAATAAATTTGGATTTATCTCTCGGAGACCTCAAGTATATCTAAAACTCTCAAAGATGATGAGAAAAACATGTAAAAAGGGAGTTCCAGAAGATAATTTGGAGATGTCTACAGGAGGAAACTTTGAGGGCACCTCTGTTTTGTGAGACTGCCTATAAGAGCAGTCAAGAAACTGATGGATGAATTTTGGTTCTGACTGGGCTGACAAAGATTTGGAGACAACTTGCTTCTGTTTTTGTAAATTTGATAGGTTACTATTACATCTTGAGATGTAGGTTTGCATAGAAGGTCACTCTTGAGAGCCTAAGCGAAACAAATTTTAAGTTAGTATAGTTAGTATAGTATAGTATAAGGTACTCTGCATAGTAGCAATGTTCAGGGACCACTGTCTATTATCATTCAAGAAGACACAAGTATATATATATATGTTATAAGACAGTAAGTGCAGTATGAGATGAAGTTCCACGTTTATAAAAGAATAAAGGAAGCTGACTGACTGAATAGTGTCTTTTACCAAGCTGTACCCATGACTACATCTGGTTCACATAAGCAACTTTTGGTTTTTATGGTTCTTTCAGATTAAATTCTTTTTTTTTTTGAATCCTGTAGGTGAGCTACTTGCATAATTATTTACTATGGCTACAGCTTTTTTATAGCACCACTGACTTCAGAATTTGGTAAACATTGCTTGCCCTCTGCCATACTAATTTTGTACATTCAATTCAATTTAATGGATGTTTGCAGAACACAGCAATAAATGCTAGAAAACCAGAGTAAAACAAAAACAAAAAGCAGTAGAGGAATTGATTATTTGGTGTCTTATAGATGCACAGGTGATAACAGAACTGTGCTTTTAACTGTATTCATCCAAAGTAGTTACTGTGTATTATCATTTTTTAGAGTTTTGGTTTTTGTTTGTTTTGTAGAACCAGTTTGGGTCTTTGAGTGTGTTGCTAAGGGGTCCAAGAGGAAGCCAATATTGGATTTATAATAATAGTTACCTTCATGACGTATGGTTCTTTTACTAGCACATATCAGCTTTCTTTTTATTTACTCACGATGCTCTCGTTTGGCTAGCTGGCTTGTTTCATAACTCAGCCTGACCCCAGGACCCAAGGAATCTCAGTACTTCTTCTACTGGTTTTTAGAGTCTACTCCCATAAAGTCCCTTCACTGATCACACTGCCTGCCAGGGACTCTGCCTCTCAGAAAGATCACAGGGCTCCATACTGACCCAGAAAGCCCTGGGACTCTGATCTGCCAAGCCCTGTCCTGTCCGGGCCTGACACATGATATTCTCTTCTTCAATCACAAGTCTGACTTGGAAATTGGTGTTTTTGCATGCTTGAATGTGTGAATGTGGTAACTTGTAGCCACTAGCACATGTACATATAGCAGCTTCAGAGGACTGATTCTGTTTTTCGTTTCCCAGAAGTCACTACCATGCAGATTTTCTGAGAAACATTTGTGTGTAGCAGGATAATATACCGGTTTCTGTCCTTTTTGTTTCCTGTTCTTATGCCATGCTGTGACGTTGCCCTTCTTGAGAGGCAATGATGCCAGATACTGGGATGGACAGGCCGAACACAAGGATTAGAAGAAAGTGGTTTCCCTGGCAACAATAACCATGCGAGGGGAGCCACACTACTTACCCACTACGCATGTCTCTTTTCCTCTGCTTTAAATAACACAGAGGACCTGAATGCTATGTATCTGATTCTGAATCATTTCTAGTGGATGGAACTACAGCAAACCAGCACAGTTTAAAAAGAATTTGGATACTTGACCAGTGTGCCATATACTTTTTCTATGTTAATAGACACCTCCCAAAGTATCTCCTTTCTATTAGTGTGTCACTGCTTTTGCGCTTTTCATGACGTGAAGCTGAGAAATAGTTTTCTCTTTCAAAGACAAAGCAGGTGAAGAATTTGCAAAAATACCAGATTTTTTAAAAATTATAAGAGAACTCTAATTATATCTCTTAACATTTCAAAATTATCCTTTCTACACCAGTGGCCAAAAACAATCTGTAGATGAAATGATATGATAAGAAAGGCAAGAAAGTCACTCTAAATTAATAACTTCATTCTAGTTCTTTATAGTGCTTTTTTAAAAAAAGTCTTTAAATTATTCTTTTCTGAATTCTGCATTTATTTTATTGGTATCTTGACATTAGTTTATTAACATTTTGATGTGATTATTAGTCATTGCTGATTAAATATTAATTAAATGGGAAGGAGTGTGCCGAATAATGCTCTCCATATTTGCTGGTCAGCACTTTACATTTACCTATCTACCTATCTATCTACCTATCTATCTATCTATCTATCTAGTATCATCCCACACAACCAGGTATAATTTTGGTATCAGAGTATTGCACACAGCCTAAAGTCAAAAAACTGTCATTATATCTAAAAACAACTAACTATTGTTGAAAGAAATGGTCACTTTTTAAAATACTACCTCTCAAACGCTGACCCATCTTTGAAAAATCAGTCGTTATCCATTACTTTCTTAAATTTCCTGACTTATTATTAATAACCGGTAAAATCTGAAGTACTGAATAGTTACACATTCCTGAAAAAAATTCTAATTTGAGCTAAACTGGGTAAAAGTATAGGACAATGCTACCAATGCTTGGGTTATATTTCTATACTATACAGAAATATAACCCAAGTCACAAATACAAGCTACATGTGAAATTTTAAACTTTCTAATAGTTGCTTTTATAAAAAGGGAGAACAGGTGAGATTAATGTTAATAATATATTATTTAAGCAAACATCTAAAATATTATAATCTCCATATAAAACCAATATAAAAGTTACTAGTGAGATTTTACATTATATTTTTCATCCTCAGTCTTCAACATCTGACTTGTATTTTACATTTAAGCACATCTCAGTTTGGCCCAGCCCTATTTCTAGTGTTCAACAGCCACATGTGGCTAGTGGTTACCATATGGGACAGCACAGGTCTAGAACATAAAATATCACCCAAGTCATTTGAGGTTCAGTTCCTTAAAAGTTAAAATGCTGATCCTATAAGTAAGATTAAAAAAATCTATCTGTTGAGCTGTTTGGAAAAGTTAATAGATTGACAGTGTTTTCTGGATTCAAATACTAGGTGCTCCTGAAAAAATGTTTAAATAATCAATAATCATAAGAACTTTTCCAAGGTGCTTCCCAGAGACATTAATTAAGTTGATGATAATATGATTTCAGAGATTAGAAAGCACTGACAAATTTAGCTAATTCTGTTAATCCCATAAGATATTCTTGGAAAAAAATTCTTTGCAGATTTAGTATATCAGCTTGTTGTATTAGAATAATTGAACTGAGAATATCTTACAGAAACCAGCTCTTTGCTGAATTTCATTATAACCAAAATTTGGGGGATGTAAATATACACTGTGGACTGAGTGACTAAACTGAGGAAACCATGAGGTTTTCTAAAGGAGGTTTCATTCCAGTCTCCTAAATTACAGAGATATACTTGCCTTCTTCTGAATGACATTACAGAGAAGAAATAGAGAAAGAAAGGGTATGAATGGTTTATCTCTGCCAATGGGCTGAGTGAAGAAAATGTCCTTTTCTCCCAATTTGCTGTAATATTTAGAAATCATTTTTAGAAAGACTGGCTAGCAGGAATTACAAGTCAATTTTTAATAATTTCCATGGATATCATAATTACAAAGATATTTGGAATAAATAAGGAACTATTATGTGAGCTCACAAACTCATTTATAAGCTTTCTATTTTCAAAAAAATTCGAGACAAGTGTTTCATTTGGTGATTCTGCCTCTTACCATTTATTAATTCTATCAACAGCCCAATGAGATTTCTGAGAACCTATTCTCATTAGACAATTTGAACAAGTCCAAATTGTCAACAATTAACAGTAACCAATTTGTGAGTTCAAGTGAAAAATTATCTATTATAAAATGGATCAGACTAATAGAAGAACTAGATTTCTACAGGGATGAAAGTGGCTTATGAGATATAGAAGCAAGAACAACAAATAACTGGTGGTACATTACCGGTATACCATCATTTATTTAATTTACTGAGCCAATAGATATTTTTTAGAACTCCTACTATAAGCAAATTGCTTGTCTTAGATGAAGTAGGAACTCAAAGACAAATCGGATGTGAATTCTACATTTAAGGATTTATAATGTAGTGGGTGGAAAAAGACCATAAATAGCTATAATGGAGGCCCAAGAATTTTGAGAGATCTGAAGAAGGGAGATCAGCTTCAAGGGTAGCAGCTGGTGTTGTCAGGTAAGTAGACAGAGCAACTTCCCAGGGGAAGTAGATTTGAGCTGGGCCTTGATGAATGGAACGAATTTAGTCTTACAAAAAAGGAGGAGGCATTTAGGTAGAGAAAATGCTAGCAAAGGCAAGACTCTTACGAGAACACAGGAAAAATTTGATCTAGAAGTAGTGATATATGTCTATGCATTTTCAAAGATCCTGTTCTGCATGGAAAAAAGTTCTACCACATTAAGGTTTAGCCAGCAAAAGGAAAATTATTTATTTATATCAAATGGGAAAGGAGCTTAGTTAAAATAATATGAATTAGAATTTGATGTTATTATCAGTAACAAATACAGGCAATTTTTTATCCAGTAAATTTTGGCTTTATATTTTATTGCTGATACTTTGTTTTTATGTTATCTATATCAGATCTATAGATAATTTTCTTAGAGATTTCTTATATTACTTATAAGTTTAGCTTGAATTCGCTCTACCCCTCTCCCAAAATTTGGTGAGTATTCAATTGGTCTTATTCTAATTATTCTATGGCTTGATTATACCTACTTTATAACTTGTGAGCTTTTTGCATCTTTACTGCATCTTGGTTAGACAGCAGGCAGGTAGGTATTGATTTATTTTTATAATTCATCTTCCTTGCTGGTATCATGGCCCTAATATTTGGGATTCTTTTTTGCTCCCGCAATAATGTCATTTTCCCTGCAATAGGCTAAGACACTTCTTGCCACAGCATACTCTTTTTCTTTTCTCTTTTTTTCCTTCCTCCCTCCCTCCCTCCCTCCCTCCCTCCCTCCCTTTCTATTGAAATATAGTTGATTTGCAATATTATATTAGTTTCAGGTGTACAGCACAGTGATTCAGTATTTTTACAGATTATACTCCATAAAAGTTAATACAAGATAATAGCTATGATTCCCTGTACTGCACAATATATCCTTGTTGCTTATCTATCTTATACATAGTAGTTCGTATCTCTTAATCCCATAACCCTAACTTGCCCCCTCCCCTTCCCTCTCACCTTTGGTAACCACTAGTTTGTTTCTATATCTGTGAATCTGTTTCTGTTTTGCTATATACATTCGTTCGTATTATATTTAGATTCCACATATAAGTGATATAATAGTTGTCTTTCTCTGTCTGACTTATTTCACTAAGCATAATATTCTCTAGGTCCATTGATGTTGCTACAAATGGCAGAACTTCATTCTTTTATATGGCTGAGTAATATCCCATAGTATTTATGTATATATATATGTGTGTGCATATATATATATATATATACCACATCTTTTTATCCATTTGTCTATTGATGGACACTTGATGGACACTTCCATATCCTGGCTTTTGTAAGTAGTGTTGCTATGAACATTGGGATGCATGTATCTTTTCAAATCATGTATGTTTTCATTTTTTCTGGATATATACCCAGGAGTAGAACTGCTGGGTCATATGGTTGTTCTATTTTTAGTTTTTTGAGAACCTCCATATTGTTTTCCACAGTGGCTGCCTCAATTTACATTCCCACCAACCCGTACAAGGGTTCCCTTTTCTCAATATCCTCTCCAATGTTTGTGATTTGTAGACTTTTTGATGATAGCCATTCTGACAGGTGTGAGATGACATCTCATTGTTGTTTTGATTTGAATTTCTCTGATAATTAGCAACAGTGAGCATATTTTCATGTAACTGGGAACCTAGCCATCATTGTGATGTGTTTCCAGCTGTTAGCCAGCTGTATGTCTTCTTTGGAAAAATGTCTATTTAGGTCTTCTGCCCATTTTTTGATTAGGTTTTTTGGTTGTTGTTATTGAGTTGTATGAGCTGTTTATATATTTTGGATATTAGTCCCTTGTTGGTCATATCATTTGCAAATATTTTCTCCCATTCAGTAGGTTGTCTTTTCATTTCGTGGATGATTTCCTTTGTTGTGCAAAAGCTTTTAATTTTAATTAGGTCCCATTTGTTTATTTTTGCTTTTATTTATTTTGCCTTAGGAGACAGATCCAAAAAATATTGCTACAATTTATATCTAAGAGTGTTCTTCCTATGTACTCTTCTATGAGTTTTATGGTCTCAGGACAGACACTGGTTTTAGATTGTTGAGATATGTATTGGTAACGGATGCCTTTTGTGCCCCCATGTCACATCCCCTCAGCCTGCCTCTAACTTAAGCAACAAGCTATGGTGGATAGTTTCTATGCATAGCACCACAGCCCTACCTCAAGTGCCTACCAGGTCTCTCTGCTTTTATAGTTTAGGATTTTTGCAAGCAAAGGACCATTCAGCCAGGAGCAGGGCAGTGTGGAATTGCAAGGGAATTAACACCTCTGGGAGCAAACCTCGACTAGTGGAGAATGGGAGGTGATGGACAAGCCTCAGCCATCATCTTCCCTCCATTATATGTGGACGGAAGTTCTAAGGTCATGGGGGCTCAGAGAGTCCCTAACTGTACAGAACCACAGCTGTCCACAACATTAATAGCTCACTACCGCACCCTTTACTGGCTTTGTCTTTTTCCCTGTCTCACTCTCCAGTCCCCTCACTCCTGCTTCTGTGTATCACCTCCCAAATAAATCATCTGTACCCAAGTCCTTGTTTGGGGTTCAGTTTTGTGAAAGAACCAAATATCACCATTCCCATAAAAAAGTAGGTACTTTTTAAAGAAAATCAAGGTTGAGTAACAAAATATCTAAAGAACTTAGCCCCTCAGAAGAAAGCTGAGCTGAGAAAGCCTGAGTCCCACTGCGTGAATGGATTGTAACTAAAGGGCTAATTTATAAATCAGTTGTTTTAAACCTGGAATATATTTCCTAATGGAAACACATCACAATGATGGCTCGGTTCCCAGTTAACAGAAATGAATTAAGCTTGTGAATAACTTAAAATATTAAGTAGTAGATGTAATTTAATTTACCCTGTTTTCTGGAATCACACTGTACTAGTTAGCTGAGGCTACTATAACAAAATACCAAAGACTGTGTGACTTAAACAACAGAAATGTATTTTCTCACTGTTTTGGGGGCCAGAAGTCCAAGACCAAGGTGTCGGCATTGTTGGTGTCTTCTGAGGCCTCTCTCCTTGGCTCATAGATCCGCCTTTCCCCCGTGTATTCACATGTTCTTCCCTCTGTACATGTCTGTGTCCAAATCTCCTTTTCCTATAAGGACACCAGGCATATTAGATTAGGGCTCCAAATGATCTCATTTGATTTAATTATCTGTTTTACAACCCCATCTCCAAATATATTCACATTCTGAGGTACTTGGGGTTAGGATTTCAACACATGAATTTGGGGGTAGGGACACAGTTCAGCCCATAACACATATTTATCTCTAACTTTTTAGTTACAAAGTATTTGATACATGTAAATAAATAAACAGCAATGAAATCACACTTCAGCTTAACAATTAGAGCATTATAGATACCTTTGCAACCACCTGCGTTCTCCTTCTTCTCCTATCTTCCTCTTTCTCCTCAAGAAGTAAATACTATCCTGAATTTTGTTTACCAACTACTTGCTTTTTAACAGATTTATCACATATAAATGTATAATTAAGCAATACATTGTGCTTTTTTGAGCTTTATAAAAATAGCATCATTTGGTATATAGTTTTATATGATTTTTCCCTCTAAACAGTATTTGTCTAAGATTTATCCATACTGAAGCAAGTAGGTAAGGTTCATTCATTTCACTACGGCATAATATTCCACTAAGCGACTATACATATACATATCTATTCATTCTCCTATTGAGAGCATTTAACTTGTTTCCAGGTCTTTTGTTATTAATTATGCTGCTCTTGTTGTACATATTTCTTTCACGTGTGTAAGACAGATGCTCTGTACCCAGGAGTGGAATTGCTGGGTTATAAGGAATGTGATTACTCACCAGAACAAGAGAGTTACCAAATTGTTTTCAGAGTAGTAGTGCCAGTTTATGTTCACACCAACAGTGTCTAAGATCCCTTTGATGTTTTGTACTGTGGCCAATACATGACATTGTCAGGCTTGTAAATTTATGCCAATGATGTTATGATGTCAAATGATAGCAAATTATTTATAATTTACATTTTCCTGACAACTAATAATTGTTATGAACCTCTTTTATTATGTTTATGAGATATACATGTTTTCTCTTCTATGAAATACCTGTTTTCTTTTTTCTTTTTTTGGTCCATTTTTCTTCTGAATCTTCTTTTGTCTTCTTTTTATTTACAAGAGTTTTTCTGTACCTATTTTCTAATCCTTTTCTGCCTACTTGTTGAAAATATCTTATTTCAGTTTGTAGTATCTTTTTATTTCCTTTATGTGTATTTTGATGAACAGAGATTCTTAATTTTAATGTGGTTAAACTTAGCAGTCTCTTCCTTTATAATTATTATTTTTTGTGCATTGCTTGAAAAATTCTTCCCTATCCTGAGGTCATAGTTTTCTCCTAAACTTTTTATCTTATGGATATTTCTTTTTATGTCTTAAGAAATTCTTTCCTATGATGTCACAAATATATTTTCTCTAAAATGTTTATGGTTTATCCTTCACACTTATGTTTATTTCTTCAGTAATGGACTTCTGCATATGGCATAAGGTAGAAACCTAATTGCATTTTCCTTCCACATGGATAATCACTTATTCTATCAATGTTAGAATAAAGACACCGCTAAGTTTTTGTACCTATTGCTAAGTATTCCTGTTAAATCTGAAACTTTAGAAAGAGGAGGAGGTATATATGCAGTCATAAGCATAAAAATATATCAACAGTCAGAAGCCATTCAGTCTTTTTGTTAGCTGAACAGCTAGTGGAGGTTATGAAAAAGAAGGAAGAATGATTTCCACTGCAGAGAACTTTCAATGCTATATTGAAAGGGAGAGGGTAGAAGAAAGGAAAAAACAAAAAGGAAATGGGTGTCCAGTTAGGGTGAAGACAGTGAGATGTATCCTAACTAGGAATCATTTATAATGTACAGGATATTCATAAGCCTGAATGTGGAATCAGAAACCATCTGACCTTAACTTTAAAATATATATGTTTTTAAGAAGACCTTTATTTATTGTCTACTTTAATTCCTTCATCTTGTCAGATATACATGGAAGAAACAGAGATATAAAGTGACTACCCAAAAGATACACGGTGGGTTAGGGGCAAAGCTGTGATTATAGTTTAAGTCAGACTTGTGAGGGTAGTAGCCCTATAGCCAAATAAAAATGACAGGGATATACATTATTTGTTTTTATCCATCAACACAGTTTGAAAACTTTTCTTTATTTGCTAAATGTATAGAAATGTAAACCCTAGCATAATGTAAAAGATACATTTTGAAAATTTTATTCTTTATGCCTCTACCAAGAAGGAACTTTAAGCCTAAAGATAATTTCTATCATATTCTTAGCATGAGTGGATTTCGTCTTTTAAAGCTTATCAGTTGGCTTCAGTGTGGAAAACATAAGCA
Source organism: Aethalodelphis obliquidens (assembly GCF_003676395.1). Lineage (NCBI taxonomy): Eukaryota > Metazoa > Chordata > Mammalia > Artiodactyla > Delphinidae > Aethalodelphis > Aethalodelphis obliquidens. The sequence continues at coordinate 47,869,298 of NW_020837948.1, read as the reverse complement.
ATAAAATATTTCTCTCTTGATAAACAAGTTGAACATTCTCACTGCTGGTTAGCATGAATAGTTTTGTTTGGCTACTGACAGATAATAGTTTGAGGATACCATAAAAGAGTAACCAAAAAACACATGTTAACTTCACTAGACTTCTTTTATAGCTGATAAAATGTTACAAAGCTCACAAGCTATGATCCATGTACTTATGACTTGAGGTTCTATAACTTTATTTTCTCTTGTGGACAAAACACACAATAGCTATAATAATTTTTCTTATAGATAATTTTCATTCTTTGACAAAGATGTACCGTTGTGGGTTATAGCACTTGACTGCCCGGAAATTATTTCTCAGCCTACTATCTACAAAAGCAACTTTTACTTTATAGATATGCATCAGGAACTTGGAACTCTGGAGGGAGGTTCTTCCTTTCTTCTTTAAAACAAAATTGTTCTACAAATAGCTAGTGAGTCATCAACTTCTTAGGTTTATGAAGTACTGTTCAAGTTATTTCTTAATTTTTTGCATCCTTAAAACTTGACTCTATCTTAACATTGTCGCTATATCAAAAGATGGACAAAAACCACAAAGTGAGACCAGATTATTTTATAGGAAAGTGAAATACAGCAAAGGGAATGTTATTGGTAAGAGTTTATCTTTAAATAAAGATTATAATAAGAGCTTTAAATACAAATTTAAAATAGTCTTATAGGTGCCTGGCAAGATGGCAGAGTAGGAAGACCTTGAGCTCAGCTCCTCTCATAGTCACACCAAAATTACAACTATTTACAGAGCAACTGTTGATGAATGATACTGGAATCTAGCAGAAAAGATCTTCTATTATACAACTAAAGATATAAAGAAGGAAACACAATGAGACAGGTAGGGGTTAAGACACATACCCTCGAGTGGGCGATACACAAACAGGAGGACAATCAAAACTGCAGATGTTTTCCCCAAGGAGCAATGGGTCTCTGCAGCCCAGGGGTGCTTCACCAGGACAACAAGCCCCCAGAACGTTTGGCTTTGAAGGCCAGATGGACTTACTTTTGGAGGCACAGAGGGCTGTGGGAAATAGAGAAATCTCACGTGCTCCAGGATCCAAGGTAGAAGCAGTAATTTGAAAGGATCCTGGGTCAGACCTACCTTTTCATCATGGAGAGCCTTCCAGACAGGCAGGAGGCAACTGGAGCTCACCTTGGGGACATGACACCGGTGGCAGCTATTTTTGGGAGCTTGTTCTACCATGTCGACTCTCTTGCTGGTAAGCGTCATTTTGGAATCCTCCCTCTAGGTTATTAATACTAGGACACAACTCTGCCCACCAGCCTGTTGGCAACAGTACTCAGATGCCTCAGGCCAAGCAGCTAGAAACACAGCACCATCTACCAACAGGCCTTCTGCCTTAAGACCCCCTGAGCCCACAGCTGCCCCAGGACGTAGCCCTGTTCACCATAGGGACCAAGACCCAGCAGCACATACCAGTGCAACAGCACTAGCCCCAGGACCCCCAGGGCCCTGCAGCCAGAGACCTCAGGACACAGCTCTGCCCACCAGTGGGCAGGCACCACCCCTAGGACCCCCTGCTCCCTGGCTGTATCCACCAGCGAGCTGGCACTAGCCTCAGGACCAGCCTCACCCACCAGTGGATAGAAATTAGCCCTGGGACCCCCTGGGCCCCAGCCCCACCAATGAGCAGGTGGACACCAGCCTCAGGACAACTGCAACCCCACAGCCTGTCATGACAGGACTCAGCCCATCCACCAGCAGGGTGGCATCAACCCTGGGACCACCTAGGCTCCAGTCCTGCTCACCATCAGGCCAACACCAACTCTGAGATACCTTGGACCCCTCAGCCAGCCATCCCAGGATTCAGCCTCAACCGCTAACAGGCTGACACAAGCTTTGGAACACCCTGCACCCTGCAGCCAGCCACGTCAGGAATAGGTCTCACCCACAAGAGGGCCAACACCAGCTCTAGGACCCTCAGGGCCTGCAGCCAGAGACCCTAGGATCCAGCTCTGCCTGCCAGTGGGCTGGCACTAACACCAGGACTTGGCTTCACCCATTGGTGGGCAGGTACCAGGCCCAGGATCTCCTGGGCCCTGACACCACCCATCAGCAGGTAGACAGCGACCCCAGGACAACCACAGCCCTTCACCCTCCCTTGTCAGGACCCAGCCAACCCACCAGCAAGCTGGCACCAGACCCAGGATGCCATGGGTCCTGGCCCTACCAAACAGCAGGCCAACACTAGCTCTGAGATACCTTTGACCCCTCAGCCAGCTGCCTAGGATCCCACCCTATTTACCAGTGGGCCAGTACCAGCTTTGGGACACGCTAGAACCTGTAGCTAGTCATATTAGGAATTGACCCCATGCACCAGCAGGCCGACACTAGATCTGGGAATCCTGGCCTCACAACCACCCACCCCAGAACCTGATTCTGCTTACCAGTGGGCCAGCACTAGTCCTGGGTTCCCCCAGGGTTCCATAGCCAGCTACCTCATGACCCAGCCCTGCCAACCAGTGGCCAGTAGCCTCTGCACAAGGCAGGGCTGGCTACCAACTGGACCAGGGGCCAGCCATGCCTACCAGACTGCAAACAGTAGTCAGCCAGCCACAACAGAGGGACCCACACATTCCAAATAGGGAGTACCACTAGAGAATATAGCTCTGATGACTGCTAAGATGCATAGGATGTCTCCTACAAAAGGCCACTTCTCCAAATTGGGAAATGTAACCAACCTACGAGATACATAGGAATAAAGTCAGCAAATTAGGTAAAAAGAGATGACAGAGGAACATATTTCTAAGGAAGGAATAAGACAAACCCCCAGAAGAACTACATAAAATGGAGATGGTAATGATTATAAAGATTATCAGAGACTCAGAGAAGAATGAATACAGTAGGAAGTTTAACAAAAAGTTAGAAAATATAAAGAAGAAGCAAAAAGAGCTGCAGAATACAAAATTGAAATGAAAAACTACATTAGAAGAAATCAATATAGATTATAAGATACAGAGGAATAAGAATGGATCATTAAGCTGGAAGGCAGAGTAGTAGAAATCACTGAAGCTGAACAGAAAAAAAGAAAAAAAACAACAAAAAGAAATTAGGACAGTTTAAGAAATCTCTGGGACATCAAGCATACTAACATTCACATTATAGGGATCCCAGAAGAGAGAAAGAAAGGGGCAGAGAACATATTTGAACATAATAGCTGAAAACTTCCCTAACCTGAGAAAGAAAACAGATATCCAGGTCCAGGAAGCACAGAGAGTCCCACACAGGATCAACCCAAAGAGGACCAAACCAAGACATACTGTAATTAAAGTGGCAAAAGTTAAAGAGAGGATATTAAAAACAGCAAGGAAAAGCAACAAATTACATACAACGGAACTCTCATAAGGCTATGATCTGACTTTTCAGCAGAAACTCTGCAGGCTAGAAGTGGATGGCACAATATATTTAAAACAATGAAAGGGAAAAATCTAAAACCAAGAATACTCTATCTGGAAAGGCTTTCATTCAGATTTGATGGAGAGATCAAAAGTTTTACAGACAAGCAAAATTTAAGAGTTCAGCACCACCAAACCAGCTTTATAAGAAATATTACAGGAACTTTTGTAAGTGAAAAAGGAAAGGACACAACTACAAATGTGAAAATTACAAAAGGAAAAAGCTCATCAGTAAAGGTAAATGTACAGTAAAGGTAGTAAATCAACCACATATAAAGTTAGTAGGAAGGTTAAAAGACAAAGGTAGTAAAATCATCTATAGCTGCAATAAGTAGTTAAGGGATACACAAAACACAAATGTATAAAATATGATGTCAAAAACAGCAATCATGGGTGAGGGGAGTAAAAATGTAGGTTTGTTGAAATGAGTTTGAAATTAAGAGATAATCAACTTAAAATAATCATATATATATATATATATATATACACACACACACAGAGAGATTGCTATATATAAACCTTATGGTAACTACAAACCAAAAATCTATAAAAGATACACACACAAAAAAGAGAAAATAATCCAAACATAAACTAAAGATAGTCATCAAATCAGAAGGGAAGAGAACAAAAGAAGAAGAAAGGAACAAAAAGAACTACAAGACAACCCCCAAATAATTAACAAATTGGCAATAAGTACATACCTATCAATAATTACTTTAAATGTAAATGGACTAGACACTCCAATCAAAAGTCATATGGTGCTCTTTCCTGGCTGGAACCATGGAGGGTGCAGAAGAGAAGAAAAAGAAGGTTCCTGCTGTGCCAGAAACCCTTAAGAAAAAGTGAAAGATGGGACTTCCCTGGTGGTCCAGTGGTTAAGAATGCCTTCCAATGCAGGGGACACAGGTTCAATCCCTGGTTGGGGAACTAAGATCGTACATGCCACAGGGCAACTAAGCCTGCACACTCTACAGCCTGTGCACCACAACTAGAGAGCCCATGTGTTGCAACTACTGAGCCCATGTTCTCTGGAGCCCGCATGCCACAACTAGAGAGCCTGCACACTGCAACTACTGAGCCTGGGCACTCTGGAGCCCATGTGCCACAACTAGAGAGAAGGCTGTGCGCCACAATGAAAGATCCCACATGCCGCAATGGAGATCCCACATGCTGCAACTAAGACCCGATCCAGCCAAATAAATAAATAAATAAATAAATACATGAATAAATATTTTTTTAAAAAAAAGAAAAAGTGAAAGAATTTCACAGAGCTTAAGATCAAGAGCCTAAGAAAGAAATCTGCCCAAAAGATGTTTTGAAAGGCAAGGAGGAAGCTTATCTATGAAAAAGCTAAGCACTATCACAAGGAATACAGGCAGACTGAAATTTGAATGGCTAGGATGGCAAGAAAAGCCGGCAACTTCCAGGTACCCACAGAATCAAAATTGGCATTTGTCATCAGTATCAGAGGTATCAATGGTGTGAGCCCAAAGGTTTGAAAGGTGTTACAGCTCTTTCACCTCTGTCAGATCTTCAATGGCACCTTTGTAAAGCTCAACAAGGCTTCAATTAACATGCTGAGAATTGTGGAACCATACATTGCATGGGGGTACACAAAACTGAAGTCAGTAAATGAATTGATCTACAAGCATGGTTTTGGTAAAATCAACAAAAGCAAATTGCCCTGATGTATAATGTGTTGATTGCTTGATCTCTTGGCAAACATGGCATCATCTGCATGGAGGATCTGATTCATGAGATCTATACTGTTGGAAAACTTTTCAAAGAAGTAAACAACTTCTGTGGCCCTTCAAATTGTCTTCTCCATGAGGCAGAATGAAGAAAAAGACTACCGTTTTGTAGAAGGTGGAGATGCTGGCAACAGGAAAGACCAGATCAACAGGCTTATTAGAAGGATGAACTAAGGTATCTACCATGATTATTTTTGTAATCTAGTCAGTTAATAAACAGTGACTGTTTTCAAATTGAAAAAAAATTTCACAGAGTGGCTGAATGGATACAAAAACATGATCCATATATATGCTGCCTACAAGAGACTCACTTCACATCTAAAAATACACACAGGCTGAAAGTAGTGGATGGAAAAGGTATTCCATGCAAATGAAAATGAAAAGAAAGCCAGGGTAGCAATGTTTATATTAGACAAAATGACTTTAAAACAAAGACTGTAACAAGAGATAAAGAAGGATATTACCTAGTAATCAAGTGATCAATCCAAGAAGAAAACATAACAATTTAAAATATACATGCATTCAACATAAGAGCACCTAAATACATAAAGCATATATTAACAGACACAAAGGGAGAAATTGACAGCAACACAATAATAGTAAGGGCCTTTAACAGCCCCACTTAAATCAATGGACAAATCATCCAGATAGAAAATTAATAAGGAAACACTGGCCTCAAATAACACATTAGACCAAATGGATTTTATACACATATATAGACCATTCTATCAAAAAGCAGTAGAGTACACATTCATTTCAAGTGCACATGGAACATTCTCCAGGATAGATTACATGTTAGGCAACAAAACAAACTCTCACTAAATTTAAGAAAACTGAAGTTATATCAAGTATCTTTTCTGACCACAAGTCTATGAGACTAGAAATCAACTACAATGAAAAAACTGCAAAAAACACAAACACGTGGAGCTAAACAATATGCTACTAAACAACCAATGGATTACTGAAGAAATTTAAAAAGAAATTTAAAAATACATGGAGACAAATGAAAATGGAAGCACAAAGATCCAAATCCATGGGAAGCAGCAAAAGCAGTTCTAAGAGGGAAGTGTATAGAAATATAAGCCTAAGAAATCTCAAGTAAACAACCTAACCTCACAACTAAAGGAACCAGAAAAAAGAAAACACAAAACCCAAAGTTAGAAGATATAGAAGAAATCTAAGTGTCCATTAATAGATGAATGGATAAAGAAGATGTGGAATATGGAATGGAATACTACTCAGCCATTAAAAAGAATGAAATGTCATTTGCAGCAGCATGGATGGACTTGAAAGGTATTATGCTAAGTGAAATAAGTCAGAGAGAGAAAGACAAATACTGTATGATATCACTTATATGTAGAATCTAAAAAAACACAACCAACTAGTGAATATAACAAAAAAGAAACAGGCTCACAGATATAGATATCAAATTAGTGGTTACCAGTGGGGAGAGGCAAGAGGGAAGGGGCAATACGGGGGTAAGGGATTAAGAGGTACAAACTATTATGTATAAAATAAACTACAATGATATATTGTACAATACATGGAATATAGCCAATATTTTATAAGTACAAATAGAGTAAAATCTTTAAAAATTTTGAATCACTACATTGTTCATGTGTAACTTATCTAATATTGTATATTAACTATACTTCAATTAAAAAATAGGATTAAAAAAGGGGGTCCTTGTTTGTGGAAGTTTCAGTGCTCCAATAAAATGCAATACAACTTTGATTAAAAGATCTGAAATGATGTCCTGTTCCCATTGGCCACAAATTGAGCTTTGAGGTTAGAGTCACAACATTTCCCTGGCAAATCCTTCAAATACCTAGTCACCATTTGAAAGAAAAACTGTTCTAAATGTAATGTTATACATTATGGTAATATTAAACCTTCCTTCTGTTAAAAACAAAACAAAACAAAAAAACCCAAAGTTAGTAGAACAACAACAGCAATAAAATTAAAGATCAAGGCAGAAATAAATGAAATAGAGACTAAAAAAATTAGAAAAGATCAATGAAACTAAGATCTGGTTCTTCAAAAAGATAAGCAAAATTTATAAATATTCAGTCAGTCTAAACAAGAAAAAGGAGAGCCCATATCAATAAAATCAGAAATGAAAAAGAAGTTACAACTGATGCTCAAGAAATACAAAGGATTATAAGAGATTACTATGAACAATTATATGCCAATAAAATGGACAACCTAGAAGACATGAACAAATTCCTAGAAATGTATAATCTCTCAAGACTGAACCAGGAAGAAATAGAAAATACAAACAGACTAATTACCAGTAATGAAAATGTCAGTAAAAAAACAAACAAACAAACAAAAAACCCTCCCAACAAACATAAATCCAGGAAGAGTTTCACAGGTGAATTATACCAAACATTTGAGAAGAGTTAACACCTATCCTTCTCAAACTATTTCAAAGAATAGCAGAGGAAGGAATGTTTCTTAACTCATTATATGAGGCCAGCATCACCTGATACCAAAATCAGACAAAGATATCACAAAAAAGGAAATGACAGGCTAATACCACTGATCAATATAGACTCAAAAATACTCAACAAAATATTAGAAAACTGAATTCAACAATATATTAAAAGGATCATACATCATGATTAAGTGGGATTTATCCCAGGGATACAAGGATGATTCAATATCCACAAATCAATGTGATACACCACATTAACAAAATGAAGAATAAAAATCATATGATCTCAACAGATGCAGAAAAAAACCATCTGACAAAATTCAACATTCATTTATGATAAAACCCTCCAGAAAGTGAGTATAGAGGGAACATGCCCAACATAATAAAGGCCATTATGATAAGCCCATAGCTAACATCATACTCAAGATGAAAAGCTGAAAGCATTTTCTCTAAGATTGGGAGCAAGACAAGGATGCCCACTCTCACCACTGTAATTCAACATAGTATAGGAAGTTCTAGTCACAGCAATCAGACGAGAAAAAGAAATAAAAGGAATCCAAACTGGAAGGGAAGAAGTAAAACACTCACTGTTTGCAGAAGACATGATACTATACATAGGAAATCCTAAAGATGCCACCAAAAAACTATGAGAGCTTGTCAATGAATTTGGTGTAGTTGCAGGATACACAATTAATATACAGAAATCTGTTGCATTTCTATACACTAACAATGAACTAGAAGAAAGAGAAATTAAGAAAATAATCCAGTTTACCATCACATCAAAAAGAATTAAAGAACCTAGAAATAAATCTAAGGAAGTAAAAAACCTGTACTCAGAAAACTATGAGACACTGATGAAAGAAATTGAAGATGACACAAACACATGGCAAATTACACTGTATTCATGGATTAGAAGAATTACTATTGTTAAAATAACCATACTACCCAAGGCGATCTACAAGTTCAATGCAATCTTTATCAAAATACCAATGTCTTTTTTCACAGAACTAGAACAAATAATTTAAAATTTTATATGGAAACACAAAAGAGCCCAAATAGCTACAACAATCTTGAGAAAAAAGAATAGAGCTGGAGGAATCCTGTCCCTGACTTCAGACTATACCACAAAGCTACAGTAATCAAAACAGTATGGTATTGGCACAAAAGCAGATATATAGCTCAATGGGACAGAATTGAGAGCCTGTAAATAAACTCATATACTTATGGTCAATTAATCTATGACAAAGCAGGCATGAATATACAGTAAGGAAATGACAGTCTCTTCAATAAATGGTGCTGGGAAAACTGGACAGCTACATGTAAAAGAATGAAATTGGAACATTTTCTTACACATATACAAAAATAAACTCAAAATGGATTAAAGACCTAAATATAATACCAGAAACTTTAAAACTCCTAGAATTCAACATAGGCAGAAGAGTCTTTGACATGAACTGTAGCAATATTTTTTTTGGATCTGTCTCCTAAGGCAAAACATATAAAAGCAAAAATACACAAATGGGACCTAATGAAACTTAAAAGCTTTTGCACAGCATAGGAAACTATCCACAAAATGAAAAGACAACCTACTGAATGGGAGAAAATATTTGCAAATGATATGACCAACAAGCAGTTAATAGCCAAAATATACAAACAGCCCATACAACTCAATATCAAAAAAACAAACAACTTGATTAAAAAAATGGGTAGAAGAACTGAATAGACATTTTTCCAAAGAAGACATACATATGGCCAACTGGCACATGAAAAGATGCACAACATTGCTAATTATTAGAGAAATGTAAATCAAAACCACAATGAGATACCGTGTCACATCTGTCAGAATGGCCATCACCAAACAGCCCACAAATAACAAATGTTGGTGAGGATGTGAAGAAAAGGGAACTCTTGTACACTGTTGATGGGAATGTAAATTGGTGCTTCTGCTATGGAAAACTTTATGGAAGTTTCTCAAAAAACTAAAAATAGAGCTGCCATATAACCCAGCAATTCCACTCCTAGATATATATCCCAAAAAAAAAGAAAACACTGATTTGAAAAGATACATGCACTCCAATATTCATAGCAGTATTATTTACAATTGCCAAAATATGGAAGCAAGCTGATTGTCCATCAACAGACAAATGGATAAAGAAGATGTGGTACATACATACAATGGAATATTACTTAGCCATTAAAAAGAATGAAAATTTTGCCATTTTTAACAATATGGATGAATTTGGAGCGCATTATGCTAAATGAAATAAGTCAGAGAAAGAAAAATACTATATGTTATCACTTATATGTGGAATATAAAAAACAAAACAAATGAATATAATGAAACAGAAACAGACTCACAGATATAAATTAGTGATTACAGTGGGGAAAGGGAAGGGGGAGGGGCAAGATAGGGATTAAGAAGTACAAACTACTATGTGTAAAATAAATAAGCTACAAGGATATATTGTACCACACAGGGAATATAGCCAATATTTTATAATAGCTTTAAATGAAGCATAACTTATAAAAATTTTCAATCATTATGTTGCACACCTAAAACTATTATAATACTGTAAATCAACTATAATTCAATAAAAACTAAAATAAAATGCAAAAAAAGAAGTCTTGTAATCCTACTTAAAATTTTTTTGTTCTCACTAAATTAAAAAAATGTCCTAAACTTCATTTAAGTGTAATTTACATACAATAAATGCATTCATTTTAAGTGAACAGTTTGGTGAGTTTTGACAAATAAGTACAACCATGTAACCACCACAATCAAGATACAGAACATTTCCAACATCCCCAAAAGATTCCCTTGTGTTTTTCTTTAGTTTGTCCCTCCCCTCCTCACTAGACCCAGACAACCAGTGATCTTTCTATCACTACAGATTAAATCTGTCTCTTTTAGTGCTTCATATATATGAATCAAAAGGTTTATACTCTTTTGTATCTAAAGTCTTTCACTCAGCGTAATGTTTTTGATATTTATTCAGTTGTTGAATGCAGCAGACGTTCAGTCCTTGTTATTGCTAACGAGTATCTCATTGTATGGATATCATTATTTGTCCATTTACCTGGGGATGGACAGTGGGTTGTTCAGATTTGGAGCTATTAAAACTGTGTACAAGCCCCTGTGTCCTTGCCTTTTAAAGTAAAAGGCTGACTCAAGAATTAATGATTTGGAAACGTGAAGATGTAGAAGCAAAGAATAGCTGTTGGGCTGGGGAACTGGTCACAATTTAGACCACAAATATGCCACAGAGCAGAATCACCGAACTCACACTTCCCTGAGAGATATAAAGGCCTGACACACATTCCTAAATTGTTTTAATAGGAAGCAGACACCCACCAGGTGAAAACTGCTGACTGCAAGAACACAGACCCTAGACTTGTTGGAAGCAGAAGGTTGACGATGCTGATTCCCAATTACCTCACCACCAACTAATCAGAAGAATGTCTTCAAGCCAATCATGCCCAGCCCTTGAACCACTACTATCACACTCCCCTCACTACCTGCTTCAGGATGGGGACACACAGTCTTGAGGACATTAGCCTGCTGTGGCCCCCTTTGCCTGGCAAAGCAATAAAAGCTATCCTTTTCTGCTTCACCCAAAACTCTGTCTCCAAGATTCGATTTGGTGCCAGTGTACAGAGGCCAGGTTTGGCAACACTATTATGAATAAATCGATGAAACTTCATAAACAAATCTTTGTGTGGACCTGTTTTTATTGCTGTTGGGTGAATATCTAAGGATGAAATTGCTGGGTCATTTGGTAAATGGATGTTTAACTTTATAAGAAACTGCCCAAGTGTTTCCTACAGTGATTGTACCACTGTACATCCCCACCAACAATGTATGAGAATGCCTATTCCATATATTTGCTTATACTTAGTATTATTAGTTTAAAATTATTTTACCTATTCTGATGGGCTTGTGCTATGTCTCACTGTGGTTTTAATTTGCATTTCACTAATAATTAAGAGCATTTTTTATTTCCTTATTTGCTATCTATTTTCTTTTATGAAATTTCTGTTAAAATATTTGCCTAATTTTAACTAGATTGCATATGTTCTTATTATTCAGTTTTACGAGTTATTTATATTCTGGATATAGTCCTTAGTTAGAGATACTTATTACAAATATTTTCTCTCTGTTTGTGGTATTTTATTTTTTTATTGGTGTCTGTCATTGAGCAGAAGTTTAAATGTTGATAATGTCCAATATACCATTTTTTTTTGTCTTTTATGGTTTGTACTTTTTTTGTCCTAAGAAATTTTCAACAACCTTAAGGTTGCAAAGTTTTTTCTTACATTTTCTTCCAGAAGTTTCATCATTTAGAGTTCATATTTAGTACTATGGTTCATTTCAAACTATTGCTGTGTATCACATGAGGATCAAGACTCAGTTTTTCTCAATATAGCTGTCTAGTTGTTCCAATACTATTTGTTGAAAAGACTATCCTTTCCTCATTGAATTACCTTCATGCCGTGTAGAAAATTAATTGAGGTTATATTATGTGAGTCAATTATTGTACTCCATTTGGTCCATTGATTTATTTCTCTATCCTTATGCCAAATATCACATTGTCTTGATTACTGCAGCTTTATAATAAGTCTTGAAACCAGATAGTATAAGTTCTTCAACGTTGTTCTTTTTAAAAAATTCTTTTGGTTATTTTTAGTTCTTTGCATTTCAATATGAATTTTATACGAGTCTGTCAATTTTTAACAAAAGCCTGGGGGGTTCTGATTGGAACTGCATTAAATCTATTGATCAATGCTGACCAATGGGATACAATGTTTCTTAGTCCATTAAGGCTACTATAAAAAAATAGCACAAACTGGGTGTCTTATAAACAGCAAAAATCTGTTTCTCACTGTTCTGGAGGTTGGAAGTTTGAGATCAAGTTGCCTGCATATTTAGGTTCTGTGTTTGTTGAGGGCCTGCATCTGGTTTATAAAAAGTAGTATTCTAGCTGTAACTTCACATGTCAGAACAGGCAAGGAAGCTTTCTCAAGCTACTTTTATAAGGGCACTAATCTCATTCATAAGGGCAGAGCCCTCATGACCTAATCACCTTGAAAGGCCCCACTTCTTAATACCATCACATTAGGGGATAGGTTTCAACCTATGAATTGGGGGAAACACAAACATTCAGATCATAGTACCATCCAAGACAAAATATGAGGCACATACATAATTTAAATTTTTCTGGTAGCAACACCAAAAAAGTAAAAATAAAACACCTGACTGGTAACATGGCTCTAGACAACTCCAGACCAAAAATCTTTCATCTATATAACTCACAAATCAAAAGGAGATCCTGACAATTTACAATTAGACCCTACTAAGAGGTCCTCTGATCCAGCTTAAGTCACCAATTTGTGTTGGGACAATCACTGTAGCCCCAGGGATGGGGCAGTATGTTGGGCTCAGTATGCATCAGGGACCCACCCTGCTTTTGGCTAGGGAAGTGGTATACTAATGGCAGTTCCCACTAGAAACATATGGATGGATTAGGGAAGGAGAAATTCCACAAAAGAAGGGGATATTTCTATTAGGATAATGTAATACAGGGCAGGGTCTTAGTTTAACAAATCAGCTGCTGTACAGTATGTCATGCAAGCATTTCTAGAAACTGGGATTTTTGGGGTTCCTCTTTTTTTAAAAAGGAAGCTTTAGGGGCAAAGTGGTGTTGATTTGAAGGGTTATCCACTTTCCCTTTAGACTTAAGAGATCTGACTTCTTCAACTATGCAAGATATAGAATTAGAAGCACTTTCAATTCTACAGCCAAACTCATTCCCATAGAGGTAGAAGATCTGGTTCAGTTCTCAATGAACAAATACTCAAGCCAAAGATTATTTAAATAACAACAATCATATTTCAGATACACCACATGAACTGTTATGTACTCATAAGCTACCCATTTCTAGAAATAATTCTCAATTTGAATTTGCGTTTTAAAAATGCCACAAGACCTTATAATGTTACAACAGGGTTTAGTTCTTCAGAGAAACTCATATCGCCCAAAGGCTGCCAAGCTCCAGGTCAAAGAATATATGACTTTGAAGACTGAACTCTTAATTTAAAATTCCTCTTTAATTCATGTTAGATTACACCATAATACAAGAAAAGAGAGAGGCTGCGTATGTTGTCAAATTTAATGGCAAAAGTTACATAGATTTGGCTAATTAAATAATAAGTGGATTCTGACTTATATTGAGGTGAATGTCAGAATTCATCAGTGTGAGTGTTTTTTGACAGGGGTGATAAATCCTGTTCTCTAGGGTTGATATTTTTCATTACCCTTGTGCATCCTAGGGCATTTCAAATATACTGAGAGGGCTGAATTAGCAGCAGCCTGATTTACTGATACCTTTAGGGTGGCCACTCTAATTAGCACATATCTGAGATCTTTAAAGAGCTTAAACTGGATTCACGCAAAGTGAAAAGAGATGGCAAAGATAACAGTATGTGATTATATGCATATATAGAATATTATAGATGCTTCATATAAAAGGAGATGCTGATGGAGGCTGGAGTGGGATAAGAGAGCAAAATGGTTATATTGAGAGAGTTTCTAAAAATGAGGAAAATTGAGACAAACTATTTTCAGGTCTTACAATTCACAGCCAAAACCTCAAATAACTGAATTTCAACTAGCCAATGAAAACATTTTACAGTAAATCATTGATTTGGAACCTAAATTTCCCAAGGAAGTGAACATACAGAGATATTTTATATTTATGGAGTTCTGATGATTCTTTTTTTTTTTTTTTTTGCGGTATGCAGGCCTCTCACTGTTGTGGCCTCTCCCGTTGCGGAGCACAGGCTCCGGACGCGCAGGCAGGCTCAGCAGCCATGGCTCATGGGCCCAGCCGCTCCACGGCATGTGGGATCTTCCCGGACCGGGGCACCAACCCGTGTCCCCTGCATCGGCAGGTGGACTCTCAACCACTGCGCCACCAGGGAAGTCCCTGATCATTCTTGTAGTTCCCCATTTCCTCCCTCTATGATATTTTCCTACTGTCATCACCTCTACTTTCCTCCAGACCCCACATCCTGAATCTGCTGTGATAGACCACATACTAGCCTGCAGGAAATATTATAAGCTCACTTATTCTTAATACAAAAATGCAGAAATTTAAGATAAGAGAAGAAGAAATACCATGTTATTAGTGTTGGGGCCCTCTGCTCATGTAACCTTGGCCTTTATAAAGTCACAGGGACAATCCAGTAAAGACTAACTAATCTGATTTACAGAATCCAAGGAAACCTACTGATCTCATGGTGTACAATGGAATCATGGTAAATATGATGTAACACATCACGCTGAGCTCTCAGAAATTTCACAAAACTTTATATATTCTCTTTCCCCATTGAAACAGTTTTCACTTTGCCACACTGTTTAGCCTTCTTCTCACCATTATCAAGAATGGAAGAAGAAGCTTGCAAGTAAGGACTTCACTTGCAATTGGAAGGTGATTGTCTTTAGTAGCCCCATTTGCTGAAGACTTGCAGATGGTGACCTCTGATAATTCCAGCCAATCCACACTTAAAGGCTGAAGGACTCCAGTAACTGGGGTCCAGTGATACCATTCAGGTCATATGTGTTTTGCCTATTATCCAGCACAAATAAATAAAGTAAAGACCAAGAATATATTGGTACTCTATAGCAGATATGCTAAATCATAAAGAATATAGGTTGTTAATGAAAATGCAGCATGTTTAAATGCCAGCAGTAATTGACATTATCTGTAAAGGGCAAAGGACTGAGGGCATTATTTAGAGTATAAGAATGGAGAGAAATTTAGGCCAGAGTAATAAGGGGATGTGAGTTACCCACTGTAAGATCTTTGTCCGTGGCCTGGGCACACAGGATTGCTTACCTCAATTCAATTAGACCAATTTCTAAAGTCTTGCCAAAAATCTTACCAAGGGCTAAGGCTTAGATGTTTTGTTTTACTACTCAATATTTGTTGAACTCTATTTTGGAGTTAACTTAAATATATATTAACTTTCCCAAGTTATTGAGGAGCAATACAGTGAAGCAGAAATCAAGATAATTTTCTTATCAATTTTTTCAACAAGAGTAGAAGCATCAGTGGCAGCAACAAACAAACTTTTTTTGTATGCTTGGCACTGAGGATGAAGAGAAGCATATACTTTAGCCCCTTAATGGGTTTATAGTTAATTTCTAAATAGCCTTTGTAAAAGGAAGTATTTGAGTAAATTAGATGCAAAACAAAAAAAATTACTATCAACTTATGAATGGTACTTTTAAAAATTTTACATATACTATGGTCTTAAATAATCTTTAGCATCAGCATTTAGGATTACATTCCTAAGTATGTCTTTGAAAAATAAAAGAAAACAAGCTTCTGTATACATTAGCTCAACCCAGCTTCTTCATGGACTCTTAACTTTCTTAATATTAGAGTCTAATAATTAAAAAACAACTAAGAGGCCTTTCACCTTTTAAAAGGTCACATTTATTATGAGTTTAATCCACTAGTGCACAAATTCTTATCAAGTACTTAAAAGAAGAAATATATAATTAAAAATAACTAAGCAAAATTCAAGGAGCGATTTTCAATATCTGTAAGAAACACAGTCATCATTCTAGGCATGGGATGCTAATATATTACAGTTATTATTATACCTATGCAGAAATCCAATTTAAAGATATGCAAAGCACCAGTACATTTAAAAGTTTTGTAAGATATATGTAGTATGGAAAGTAGTCTACAAAAAATCAGATGTATAATATGATCTTGATTTTGGTGGGCTGTATGTATATATTTATGAAGAGATATACATTGAAATGTAAAGTTTGTGGTAGGCTTAGAGATGAGCATTATAAATTCTTTATACTTTGTTTTCCAAAATTTCCACAATAAACAATTATTATGTTGAAAGTCATTAAAGATAAAATTGTTCAGGTATTATGAGTACATGTGGGTTGATTAGCTGATAAATGATTCAGGAAAATTGTGGGTGGAGTCTGAACTCTGTGCACTAGGCTATCCTATGTTCATTATGAAATGTGGCACTAGCAGTACATGGGAATTTTCAGCCATAATTGCACTTCCAAATCATAATATATTATTTCATAGTGTCATAAACAAAGAATAACAGCAAAAGATGTATATAGAAATATTAAGAATGTAAGTATCAGCAAGGAATTCAATAGGACTTAAAACCAGTATTTTTTAAAGCTATTAAGTATATACGTAGGTGACGACAGACAGAGTTGGCTATAACTGATAGTGTATTTTCATTTTAAAATTTAAAATCAGATAATTTGAGCATCATATAACTATGTAAGCAAAATTTCCTACTTATTTCTTGTCATGGGTTCCTAGTGTAATTACAGAATAGTTTTAGTTCTCTTCTTTGTCAAAAGATGAACATCCTAAGAAAATAAAAACAGGTATTTAAAAACTCTAAGACAGATCAACAAAGCACAGAGAAATCATGTACTACTATCCATAGCAACTTCCTAAATTGTTACTTACTCATCTGTCTTTAGCTGGTGAAAAACTGTGCTAGGTGAATGGTGACAAACGAGTGGCTTCTGAATCTACTGTAAGCAAAACAGTGAAACTGCTATGGGTTTAACATGTATTTGCAAGCATGATTTAAGATAATTTAAAACTTATTGCTCCCAAGAAGTATATGAGTTATGAGAAATATGTCTTTTATATTTTGCTATGGTTGATCAGTAAAATATTGTAGGTTGCAAGAGGGAGCGTTGGAACATTAACTTACTGTTTGTAATTTTGAAAACTGGAGAAAAATACTTTTAGAGAAAAATATCCTTTGCAATGGATATTTTTGGAAGTATGTGGGGAAAGTCTCTTCAACATATACTGCTGAGACTGGCTGGCTGGGGAGCCTGGCAGCAGGTGCGTGTCCCTGTGGGAAAAATCACAGCCCAGTCCTTGGATGCCTGTGAGGGTCTGCACTTGCCCAGAAGTACTGCCATCTCCAGAGGGCATGACAGGGCAAAGAAGAGACTGTGGGAAAAAGGAAAACTTTTAATATTTTACTTCCTTTCATGGTACATTTTTCCTGCATTTTGCATAAGGGACCCCAAGTTTTCATTTTGCTCTTGGCCCCACAAATTATGTAGCTGATCCTGGTGTCAGGAAACACAATACAAAGGGTCTATAATTTATGATTGTGAACAGAGCATAATCAAATTTCATCTTATTTAGGACCATGGGTTTACTCAGATAATGCTTTATTTCCAAGTTCATAGACTTGTAACTATTTTCTATTTTTCTTTTCAGGATAGAGAAAGGCTGCTTATAGCAAAGCTTCTGAATAAACAAAAGGTTTATTAGATTTTTTTTTTATTGTGCAAGACACCTGGTCCATATCACACTGTGATTTGCAGTTTCCTACAAATTAAAGCTGTACAAAAGGCTCAAGGGAGATTTTTGAATAATAAAAATGAAGGAACCATACTTAAATATGGTGAAGATTATTTGTGCAAAATTAACAGCAAATATCACTCTAAAGGGTGAAAAGCTAAAAATTAAAATTAGTGATAATATACATCATCATTATAATATAACTTGTTTTGGGGGTTGTAGAGAATGGAGTAAATCAGAAAAGTGAGTCAGAATAGAGATCCTAGTATATATGGGATCAGTGTATACGGCACTTGAATATCTCAAAGATAAGTTTATCAATTCTTTGGGGGAGGGGTACATTTTAAATAAGTGGCAGCATAGGCTATCTATTTGGAAGAAAATAGAATCATCCTTTAACTTTTGTAAAAAGCAGAACATAATTCCAGACACAGTTAAAACTTGAATTTGAGAACAATACAAATTTTAAAAGAAAACTTAGGAGAGTACAGGCTGAGGTACTGGTAACATTTTAAGCAGGACAAACCATTATAGAAAAGTAATAAACACTTAACCATACAAAATGTTTTAAAGTAGCAAGATATCAAAATCAAAGTAAATAAAAATGAAAATATTAAAAGATATTTTCAAATTAAAGATTTATCTACAATATACAAAGAGCTCATAAATTATTAACAAAATAATTTAAAATGGAAAAACAAAGGCTACTGAAGGCAGTTCACCAAAAAGTAAATTCAAAATTGCTAATAAACAAATGAACATACACTCAACCACTTCTATGAAAGGAAATGCAAAATAATGTAAGAATAGGCTATTATTTCATATCTGTTTGGCCAAGTTTACAAAGAGAGGTGACATCTACCAGTGAATGGGATTCGGGGGAAAGGGTATTCTACCTGCTGGTAGAAATAGGAATTATTTTGAGGAAAACTTGATCAATAGCTATTAAAATTGAAAATAGCCCTTGCCCTTTGGCCCCCAAATCCCATCCCTATGCCATAGGGAAAGAAAGCACTACACATGCAAGGAAATATATATAGAGGCTCAAATATATACAAAATATATAATATTTAGTGACCAAGAAAGTACATAAAATAAATGTCTATCTACAGGAGAATGGATGAATAATTTCTGAGCATCTTTATTATAGAATATTATGTAGCTATTATAAATACTGAGGTAGGCCTATAACAGTTGACTTGGACGGTTTCTGTGATGTGTATAAAAAAGCAGATGCAGGGTGGCGCAGTGGTTAAGAATCCACCTGCCAATGCAGGGGACACGGGCTCGATCCCTGGTCCAGGAAGATCCTACATGCTGCGGAGCAACAAAGCCCGTGCGCCACAACTACTGAGCCTGCGCTCTAGAGTCTACGAGCCACAACTACTGAGCCTGTGAGCTACAACTACTGTGCCTGCGTGCCACAAGTACTGAAACCCTAGAGCCTATGCTCTGCAACAAGAGAAGCCACTGCAATGAGAAGCCCGTGCACTGCAATGAAGAGTAGTCCCCACTCGCCACAACTAGAGAAAGCCCACATGCAACAACGAAGACCCAAAGTAGCCAAAAATAAATAAATTTTTTAAAAAAGAAAAAAAAGCAGATGCACAGAAAAATGTGTCTATTACCTCCTTAACATATATAATGCACATAACACATCATATATATGATTATATGGCATTTGTTTATTGAGAAGGCGATTTTTAAAATTATAGTCCTTTCTCTTGCCACTTTTATTCAACATAGTTTTGGAAGTCCTAATCATGTCAATCAAAGAAGAAAAAGAAATAAAAGGGGCTTCCCTGGTGGCACAGTGGTTGAGAGTCCGCCTGCCGATTCAGGGGACACGGGTTTGTGCCCCGGTCTGGGAGGATCCCACATGCCGCGGAGCGGCTGGGCCCATGGCCGCTGAGCCTGCGCATCTGGAGCCTGTGCTCCGCAACAGGAGAGGCCACAGCAGTGAGAGGCCTGCGTACCGCAAAAAAAAAAAAAAAAAAAAAAAAAGAAAGAAATAAAAGGAATCCAAACTAGACAAGAAGTAAAACTGTCACTGTTTGCAGATGAAATGATACTATATGTAGAAAATCCTAAAGATGCTACCAGAAAACTATTAGAGCTTATCAATGAATTCAGTAAAGTGGCAGGATACAAAATTAATACACAGAAGTCTGTTGCATTTCTATACACTAACAACAAAAGATCATAAAGAGAAATTAAAGA
Organism: Aethalodelphis obliquidens; assembly: GCF_003676395.1. Taxonomy (NCBI): domain Eukaryota; kingdom Metazoa; phylum Chordata; class Mammalia; order Artiodactyla; family Delphinidae; genus Aethalodelphis; species Aethalodelphis obliquidens. The sequence goes on along the minus strand of NW_020837948.1, from coordinate 47,849,055 downwards.
AACAATCCCATTTACCATCACATCAAAAAGAATAAAATGCCTAGGAATAAACCTACCTAAGGAGGCAAAAGATCTGTACTCAGAAAACTATAAGATGCTGATGAAAGAAATCAAAGATGACACAAACAGGTGGAAAGATATACCATGTTCTTGGATTAGAGGAAGCAAAATCGTCAAAATGACTGTACTACCCAATGTAATCTACAGATTCAACGCAATTCCTATCAAATTACCAATGGCATTTTTTGCAGATCTAGAACAAAAAAAATCTTAAAATTTGTATGTAAGCACAAAAGACCCTGAATAGCCACAGCAATCTTGAGAAAGAAAAATGAAGCTGGAGGAATCAGGCTCCCTTCTTCAGACTATACTATAAAGCTACAGTAATCAAAACAGTATGGTACTGGCACATAAACAGACACATAGATCAATGGAACAGGATAGGAAGCCCAGAAATAAATCCATGCACCTCTGGTCAATTAATCTATGAAAAAGGAGGCAAGACTATACAATGGAGAAGAGACAGTCTCTTCAATAAGTGGTACTGGGAAAACTGGACAGCTACATGCACAAGAATGAAATTAGAAATTCTCTAAACCATACACAAAAACAAACTCAAAATAGATTAAAGACATAAATATAAGACCGGATACTATAAAACTCTTAGAGGAAAACACAGGCAAAACACTCTTTGACATAAATCGCAGCAATATATTTTTGGATCCACTTCTGAGAGTAATGAAAATAAAACCAAAAATAAACAAATAGGACACAATTAAACTTAAAAGCTTTCGCACAGTAAAGGAAACCATAAACAAAGTGAAAAGACAACCTGCAGAATGGGAGAACATATTTGCAGATGATGCAACCAACAAGGGATTAATTTCCCAAACATACAATCTGCTCATGCAGCTCAATATCAGAAAAACAAACAACCCAATAAAAAAATGGGCAGAAGATCTAAACAGACATTTCTCCAAAGAAGACATACAGATGGCCAAAAAGCTCATGAAAAGATGCTCAACATTGCTAATTATTAGAGAAATACAAATCAAACTACAATGAGGTATCACTTCACACAGGTCAGAAAATGGTCATCATCAAAAAGTCTACAAACAATAAATGCTGGAGAGGGTGTGGAGAAAAGGGAACCCTCTTACACTGTTGGTGGGAATGGAATTTGGTACAGTCAATGCGGAGAACAGTATGGAGGTTCCTTAAGAAACTAAAAATAGAGCTACCATGTGATCCAGCAAGCCCACTCCTGGGCATTGATCCAGAGATAACTATAATTCAAAAACATATATGCACCCCAATGTTCACTGAAGCACTATTTACAATAGCCAAGACACGGAAGCAACCTAAATGCCCATCAACAGATGAATGAATAAAGAAGAGGTGGTACATACATACAATGGAATATTACTCAGCTATATAAAGAATGAAATAATGCCATTTGTAGCAACATGGATGGACCTCCAGATTATCATACTAAGTGAAGTAAGCCAGAGAAAGACAAATATCATATGATATCACTTATATGTGGAATCTAAAAAAATGATACAAATGAACTTATTTACAAACTAGAAACAGACTCACAGACTTTGAAAACAAACTTACGGTTACCAAAGAGGAAATGTGGGCGGGGGGGAATAAATTAGGAGGTTGTGATTAACATATACACACTAATATATATAAAATAGATAATCAGAAAGGACCTATGTATAGCACAGGGAATTCTATTCAATACTCTAATAACCCATATAGGAAAAAAAAGTGAAAAAGAATAGATATATGTATTTGTATAACTAAACCACTTTGCTGTACATCTGAAACTAACACAACACTGTAAATCAAATACACTCCAATATAAAAAGAGAATTAAAAAATAAAGTTAAATAATAAAAATTATAGTCTTTTCTAAAAATTACAAAATTATAAAACCTTGTCAAAATTAAAACAACATAGATATGCATAAAGTGAAATATGAAAACTTCTTTTTACCCCTTCCCCATGGCACTGTTAAGAGTTTGATGTGCATTCTTCCAGAACTTTTTCTGTATATACACACACACACACAGATTTTTTTCTTTAAATATAGAATAGTATCAAATTTTTTGTGATTTTTTTTAACTTGCTTGACCTTTTCCTCCCAAATAACAGCATATTTTAGAGATTTTTTTTTCCCCAGTCTAATAACTATGCATCTAACTTACTCTTCAAGGGCTATTTCATAAAATGAATGTACTATAACTTATCGAATCATATTCATATTTCTGAATAGGTTGTCTCCAATTTTTGCTATTACAAATATTGCTGTGAACAACATTCTTTCTCTAAGAACTGTTTCTGCCCTCCCGCCAAAGGCCCCCAGAAAGTAAGTAGGGCTTATTTCTTGTGGCAGAAAGGGAGACCATGCATAATGGAGAACCACGAGGGGTCTCAGTAAGAGGATGTGAGAAAACACACAATTGGGGTTTTGGTTTGGCCATTTTTGGTAAGGTTCCAGTGAGCTGCCTTTTTTATTTTGTTTGTTTTGCTTTAGTCTCACTCTATCACAGTCACCAAGTGATCTTGTCCAATGTTAGTGTTCTAGGAGATTCTTTTTTTCTTTTCTTTTTTTTTTTTTTTTTTTTGCGGTACGCGGGCCTCTCACTGTTGTGGCCTCTCCCGTTGTGGAGCACAGGCTCCGGACGCGCAGGCTTAGTGGCCATGGCTCACGGGCCCAGCTGCTCCGGGGCATGTGGGATCTTCCCGGACCGGGGCACGAACCCGTGTCCCCTGCATCGGCAGGCGGACTCTCAACTACCGCGCCACCAGGTAAGACCATCTAGGAGATTTTTTTAATGTCCAGGAGAAGAACAGCTCCTTCTAGTTTTCGGTGCCAGGTAAGCAACTAGCACCATCAAGACCCTGCTGTGTAAGACCAGTTCCTCGGTGTTAGGGGCTGCTTTTCTCTTTCTCAAAATCAATCCTTTGGAAATATTCATACAGTGTCAGGATCAAGGTACCAACAAAGGAGGGGTGGTGAAAGGAGAGATGGAAGCCCCAGTGGGAAATTTCTTCTAATGAGTAACTTTGATCAGAGTTGATGCATATAGCCAGGATGCTCTCTCATCTGCTATTTCTGTGAAGGGAAAGTAAGTGGGAGGAAATCCAGAAAAAGTCTTTACTACCTAGAACCTGAATCAAAGCTTTTTATCTCTGTCTTCAGTCTTGGGTCCGCATGTCACTAAAATGCAAAGAGCAGAACCTCATGGTTTTTTCATACCTTTGTCTTTTATTGATATATTCTACAAAATGGGGAAGAAAATATTTTGCTATAAATAATTTTATTCGAAGTGGAGCCTCGGTCTGCCTTTTTCTTTTTCCTGAGGAAACAGACCTGCTGCTTTTACAACTATCTGGCAGTTGGTAGTTTCTTATCACTTTTAGTTTTTAATTGATGATGTCTTGCTTGATATTTCAGAGACCAAGCAAGACAAAAGGGTTGTTTCTGGCAGAGAACAATGAATGGAAAGAAAGAGCATGAGACGGGCATTGAAGAGCAGCATAGAGAGCTATCATAGGCCCATTAAGTAGTCCATAAGTGTGAATTTAGCTGAATTAATTCCCTTACTGCATACATCTGTTGGTAAAGAAATGTAACGTGTTGGTTTGTACTGTATAAGGATTTCTGAATTCCCTCAGCATTGGAAGGTCAATTGAAAGGGAAAAAAAAAAGAAAATATTTTATTAAATGTGATTTTGATGCCATCTGGTCTCTTGAAAAACACCATTCTCTACAGGGGCATGGAGATCTTAGCTTATTTGAGAGTCATCCTAACCATAGTTTTAACATATCAGGGATTATTTTGCTTAATTCTTTGATGTGTCAACAACTTTTCTTTTCTTTCTTCTTTTTTTTTTTTTAAACGAATTAATAGTCCTCCTATCACTGCAGTTATAGCAAAGCAATCACTTATACTCAAGGCTTCTGAATGTTTAAAAATTAATTTTTTCCGCTCTTAATTATCACTTGTCTCCTCTTCTTTTTACTTAGTCATTTGTTTAATCTCTCCATAATGGTAATAAAGACCTCAAAAATAAGATGGGTTGAGGACCAAGCTTGTTTTATTTAAAATACATTCCTAAGATAACACTAACCGATTTTCAAGGCCTGCCTTACTCTGATCTTATCCAATCCATTTGTTTTAGAAAACCTGGATCAGAGATGTCTCTTGCTCCATTCAGATCCTAATTAAGTAATTAGTTATTTCCACAAACAACTGGCTCACAAAACTCATAATTTTAAGAGGCATAAACAATCAAAAGATTTTTCTTTTTTTTAACAAAGCTTTTTATTTTTAACTTGACTTAATTTTTAAAATTATAGCACGTAACATAAAATTTACCACTTTAAGTGTACAATTTGATGGTCTTAATATCTAAAGAGTTAATTTTAGGTAATAATTTGATAGTATATATATTGGGTCTTGGCTCTTTGCCTCTTTTTTGTTTGGTTGTTTCAAATTTTCTGTAAGTTAAGATTCATCATCAGTGTTATGTGGGTCTACCAAAAAGAATCTTTTGTCCACAGCCCAAACTCAGAGGAAATGATTTGTTGACTACTTTAAAAGAAGGTGAGCTGGTGGGATTCTCTCTTTTATGAATATGATTAAGAGTGATACCACCCAAATATAACTGTTCTTATTTAGGGCACCAAGAAGTGGTTTTCTATAAACTCTAATAGAAATGTTATAAAGTAGGAAGTAGACATAATTTCCCCAAACAGAAGCCAGGACTTGCAGAATAGTCCATGCCTGTTTCCTCTCACTGTTATAGTTTGTGTAAATTGTCTTTGGGAGGAAAGGTCAAGGCCCTGTAGTCTCCTATTCTAAGCTTAGTGCAAGTTTTTCAAATTAAGTGTAGAGATATTTTTTCATGATAAATAGTCTCAAAGCCAGATATTCCAAGTTTCTTGGCCTAGTATTTCATCTATTTCCTGTTCATTTCAACACATGACCTCTATTCTGTAGTCAAGACAGTTTCTCTGTCCCACACTTTACTTATTCATCTATTTAATTCTTCACTTTTTTCCAGAAAATATATATTTTTTAGTTTTAGTTTTAGGGGTTTTTTTTTGGGTTTTTTTTTCCACTATATTGAAAACTTAAAGTGCCTTTGTAGTATCTCTTGTCATCATCCGTGGAAACAAGCCCTTTGATGTACTCTTGCAGGGAGTATACATGACTAAATATCCCTTTTGTGGCAGTCTGTCTTTTGCTTCTTCAGTATCTGGGCTTTAGGAGTTCTGTGGGGCTGATGTTTGTGTAATTACCTTGATACTTCCAGTGTCCTTGGGCCTCTGGTCAGTCTCTTTCAGGCATTGATAATCTGATTTCCTTTTTATAATAAAGGACATGGAATTCCCTGGCAGTCCTGTGGTTGGGAATTTGCAGTTCCACTGCAGGGGCTGGGGGTTCAATCCCTGGTCAGGGAACTAGGGTCCCCCATGCTGTGCGGTGTGGCCTCACTGTTGCTAAGGATATAAATCAGTACAGCCACTATTGAAAACATTACGGAGGGTTCTGAAAACATTAAAAAATAAAACATCTTTGTTGGAATTCTTTTCTGCAAAGCCATAGGGCCAGGAACTTGTCACCGACCATTAGTTGAAAAAAACAAAACTAGACTGCTGTAAGGTTAATTAAAGGGGGACTGGTGGTTAGAATGGATGTCTGGGTCTGAACCAGTGCTGGGCCTGCAAGGCTGGTCTGGAAACACACCTGAGGACTGGTCAGTCTTTCAGGCTTACATCATATCTTTTCTTTGCTCTGCATTTCTACATCATTCTCCACTCTAAAGATTGGAGTCCTTAAACAGCAAAGGAAACCATAAACAAAACAAAAAGACAACCCACAGAATGGGAGAACATATTTACAAACGATGCAACCAACAAGGGATTAGTGTCCAAAATCTACAAACAGCTCATGTGGCTCAATATCGAGAAAAAGCAAACCACCCAATCAAAAAATGGGCAGAAGACCTAAATAAACATTTTTCCAAAGAAGACATACAGATGGCCAAGATGCATGTGAAAAGATGCTCAACATCGCTAATTATTAGAGAAATGCAAATCAAAACTACAATTAGATATCACCTCACACCAGTCAGAATGGCCATCATCAAAAAATATACAAACAATTAATGCTGGAGAGGGTATGGAGAAAAGGGAACCCTCCTACACTGTTGATGGGAATGTAAATGGATATAGCTACTATGGAGAACAGTATGGAGGTTCCTTAAGAAACTAAAAATAGAGCTACCATATGATCCAGCAATCCTACTCCTGGGCATATATCTGGAGAAAAACATGGTTTGAAAGGAAGCATACACCCCAGTGTTCATTGCAGTGCTATTTACAATAGGCAAGACATGGAAGCAACCTAAATGTCCATCCACAGATGAATGCATAAAGAAGATGTGGTACATGTATACAATGGAATATTACTCAGCCATTAAAAAGAATGAAATAATGCCATCTGCAGCAACATGGATGGACCTGGAGATTATCATACTAAGTGAAATAAGTCAGACACAGAAAGACAAATATGATATCACTTGCATGCGGAGTCTTAAAAAACATGATACAAATGAACTTACAAAACAGAAACAGACTCACAAACTTAGAGAAGGAACTTATGTTTACCAGGGGAAGGGTGGGGGGGATAGATTGGGAGTTTGGGATTGACATTTGCACACTGCTATTTAAAATACATAACCAACAAGGACCTACTGTATAGCACAGGGAATGCTGCTCAATATTCTGTAATAACCTAAGTAGGAAAAAATTTGAAAAAGAATAGATACATGTATATGTATAACTGAATCACTTTGCTGTATACCTGAAACTAACACAACATTGTTAATCAACTATGCTCCAATATAAAATAAAAATTTTTAAAAATTAAAAAAGAAAAATAGGTTAAAGAAAGATAGAAGGATAAGAAATAAATATGTGATGAAATACATGTGATAAATGTAAAATCTAGGTAGTAGGTATGCATGTGTTCACTGTAAAATTCTTTCATTGTTCCTCTATATTTGAAAATGTCCATAATAAACTGCTAAGAGGATTAAAAAAAAAAAGTCAGTGCTCTCTCACAACCTTGCTTGGCTCATAGCCTAGTTTATGGCACCTTTACACGGCCTATAGGCTGCCACGTAGTTCTGGTGTTAATTTCAGCCTCCCCAAAATGAGTGGCTGATTAGACTTGTCTTTTCACAGACCCAAGGAACTGAAAAAATTATAGTGCAAAATCACAAACTTAGATGTATGCATTGTGTTCACAATCTCTGGGCACATTGATATGCTCTGAATAACTGTGAGATCATTTCTGCTTGGGGTGAGAGTACAAGGGAGGTAACCCTGTATGACAATTTTTGCAGTTTTAATTCGTCTTCATGTGGCTTGTTTGGGGCTCAGACTAACTTTAGTGTTCCTTTCATTGACTGAGGTGCTTCCTGCAACCCTAAGAGATGATAGGAAACTCACCCAATACCAGAGGCTCTCTTCTTCACCCACCTGTTCCAGAATGTCTGTGAGTCTTGGTACTGAATGGTGTTAAGAGTTAATGTTATTTTAAAAGGGTTAAAAAATGGTAAAATGTGTTCACAATCCTCAGAGCAAGATATTTTCTTCTTTATATGTTAAAAAAAATCAAAAGGAATTGGCTTTACTAAATAAGAGGAAGATGGCTTTAAGTGGTGTGGTCTGACAGTAATTTGTATTAGAGTCTAGAAGAGCACATTTGTAATGTCTTGTGGTAGTACATTTATCTCTTGGTGACAGAAGGAATAATTGCTTTAGAGAGCATATCAGTAGCTGTTTAAAAATTTAACTCTTTATTTCCTCACACCTAAGGTTACAAAATTGAGAAGAGAAAAATATTATGAGAAATACAACCTAGGTAGAACAGTTATAAAATTTTGGTTACCAGTAAAATATATACATTGTCCATTTTCAAGGAATGGTGAAAAGTCTGGAAAAATAATGCAAATACTTTTCATTGTAGATAGGTATATATTATTTACTTACAGGTATTACTATCATGTCCTATTATCATTTCTGCCTGTTTTGCCTCTGGAACCTGGTTTTCAAGTTAAAGATACATTTCTAAAGCGGTTTTTACTCAAAGATGAACTGTGTCTGGTAAGTTGTTAGTTAGACTTTGCTGTCCTATGTTCTCAAATTTGGCAGCTCTAATGGCTTCTTGACTACTAGCTCCTTTTTATCCATACTTTATGTAAAGTCTGTTCATTCTTCAGGTCCTTGATTTCCCCTGAAAAGATCTGTTGATATTTATGTCTCTCCTGGTGTCCAGCCAACTCCCCAAGGGCAGGAATGACATCTTATTTGACCCCATCACAAGGCACACTGCTTGGGTACAGGCAAAGAGACATCTCAAGGTAGGGGGATCACATAATTTATTTTTTAAGTGGATCACTTCTGAGAGTGAAAGAGATTAATAATTATGCTGAAAAAGCAGGTGTAAACTGTCCCAATCAAACTAGGATGCATGATTACTCTTCTTCAAGGCAGCCAGGGGGGAAACAAAGGCGGAATACTACTGGAATCAAATTTTTTAAAGTGAATTGACTATATTTTGGCAGACAAAGATTTAACCAGTAAAATATCTTTTTAATTATTTTTATTATAACCTATTGTAACCCAAAGTTAAACATTAAATATGACATTGTCTCCTCAAAGTGACCCACAAAGTTTAAAATGAACGAAGATTGTATAGTCTATATACTATATAAATATACATATATATATACACACACAATGCATACATATAATGTGTATATATATAGTATATATGGTATTCCTTGATCTGTTTGTATTTTTTTTCCCTTAAGTCTGTTGGTTTTGCATAATGCAGGAATATATAATTTTGAGAGAGATTGATTTCCTAAAAGGACCAGTCACTGAAGGAGGGGTCAGATTTCCAAACTAAAATTAACCAATATTCAGCTTGTGGCTGGCACATAGTAGGCATTCAATAAATATTTGATGAATGAATAAATAAATCAGTAATGAATTCTAGCTTAGATTTTTCCCCCCTTGTAAGACCTGTGGCAAGCCAGTATTTTCATCTGGTTCATGCTGTTTCTTCAATTTATCGAGGTCACTTTGAATTCTGATCTTTTCTTTTGAAGTGTTAGCAACCCCTTCTAACTTGGTGTCATCTGAAAAATACTACCTGTGTGAAAAGTGTGACTGAGTTAAGCTAGGAGTGTCATGTTGGACATTTTCTTAAACTAGAACACAGTTGGAAATTATTACACAACCAAAAGCATACTTCATTTCAGTCTTATCATGCCCGCCTTGTCCACATTTGACTGATTTTTCCTTCTATCATCCATAACCGATCAATAAGCTTCTTCACTAAATAGAAAGTAAGATGCACAATGGAGCCTCATGAAAATTAGAGTACAAGAAAGGTAATAGGGAAGGGGTGAGGGCATGATAAAAATACCCTGTAAGCATACTTTATAAATTATACTCTAGTGCATACCTGCTGTATTTGCCTCAATAGGCAAGTCTTGACATATAATGTATAGAAACAATCTACTACAGATAGTCCCATAGGGCAGACGTAAATTCTCTAATACATTCACATGTCCTCTTTCAAAAATTTGGTAGAAAAATATCTTTTTGCTGAGAACTTAATTCTCAAGTTCCACAACCAATTCACTATTTTGTTATCAGTTAAGCTTTTACTTAAATCAAGAAATAATAATAATCTCTCATTATGTTAAATTCAAAATGCTTAGTCTTCTAAACTGCACAGAACAAAATTTTTAGGTTTTTTTTTAATAAAGATGAATAGTATGAAATAAGCCAATCAGTGACTATATATGCAATATGAAGGAAATAACTGAGATAATTATCCCAGTAATTTAAAATAAATTCTCTTTTGCCTATTTATTTCTTTGATAAATGAGGTAAAAGTTGCCTCATTTGAGTTTATATTTGTGGACTCATGTGACCATGGAAACTACTAAGAGCCACTGCTCAAAAATTAGTGGATTGTATCTACATTTTGATCTTTTCTTTCTTATTCTTAAATTTAAAGAAGACTTTTACACTTTCTTCCTTTTATAGAAAAAAATACAAAGCATTGTTTACTAACATATCAAATAATTAAAATTTTAATTTTGTACTATATGCCTTTTTTCATTTGCGGAAACTATGACAATGTAGGTAAAAGATTAATATTTCCATGGAATAAGTTTCTAAGAGAATTCCTTTTGTTTACATAACAAAGGAAAACATCCTTCTAATGATAAAGACCCCATGACTAAAACATGTTTAAAATTCCAGGAGCGTGATGTGTTTTAATAGCTCAGGACTGCAGTCGCAACACTCCCTTTGATCCATAAGTGGCAGTATGTGTTTGTATGAGGAGGTACAGTTGGCAGTGTGAATTCCCAATGTTGATGATGATCTGTATGTCACAGGCTTCATCTCCAACAATGCTATATGCAAATTAGTGATAGCTTCATGCCAGGGTAGAATACCATTCACAGAGTAATTGCTAGCATTTTTCCTGGTCATTCTACACATGGAATGAAAATAATAACTATTTAGGGACCTATTTCTATAAATTAGCAGAATAAAAGCATTATGTTGTACACATTTTTCACATTATTTTTATCACAATTAGAGATGTTCTTTTGGTTACATATTTAATATTATATAAAATGGAATTTTAATACACTTTCAATATTTAATCTACTCTGCATTTTTTAAACACTTAGTGATTTAACATAGTTTAGTGTATGAGCACTATTGAAAATAAAATAAATTCGGTTGCAAATTATTTGAAAGTCTTTAAATGCCATAAATAAAATACATGATGATTAGATGTGTGAGAAATTACTCTCAGTTGCTGTGCTAGTACATGGAGCACAAATGTTTAAATTAGTTTTTGCTTCACCTAAAAGTGTTTGCTGTTTCTGAGCTTTTCTTTTTGATTGCTAAGAGGAATAGTACACGTGGAACTAAGCACAAATAATGGAAGGGATAATTGTTTCTAATGACAAGAGCTTAAAATTCTTAGGAAGGGAAATTCAGCAACAGATTTTGAAAGTCTATGAAGTGAGGAAAAAGGTACTAATAGGTGAATTAGAAACCTAGGAAATTTCTATTATAGCATCTGTGGGCTTTCCTCATTGCATTTAAATTTTCTCTCATTTTAGAATCGTAGTGATGTGTACTCCTCCTTTTCAGTTTCACATGCAAAAAGTAAGGCAACTGCTTCCTCCATACGTAAAATGATTTGTAAATGCATTCTGTGAATAAAACACATTAAATGCCATTTGCATATAGTACATTAACACATGTGAAAAATGGTTCACACAGTACATTAGGAAAGGAATAAACAGAAATGACTTTAAAATGCCTGCTATATTCATAACAATTTAAAAGATAACAGAGCAATGAATTTCAGGTGCATTGGACTTAATTCCATGACAGTGTTTGCTTTAGAAGCCCTTATTTATTAATTTTTTTTTTTTTTTTAAACTCTCCTTTGCCAATTGCAGTGTTAAGCTGCCAAGATTTTCAGAGCTGACCAGGAGGTGGAGAGCTCATGCAAATGAGCTCTTCTCTGCTGGCAGCCTACAATGACTGATTCAAAAGAGCACTTTAACCCAGAAGATGAGTCTGAGCTGAATATCACCAGCCAGAAACCACTCCAGTGTCCCGCATTAGATGGGAGGTTGCTTTCCAAATAATATTTTACCTTCCAAAATTCACTGGCTCTGTTTCCAATGATGGAAGAGTTCATTTCCTCCATGTTTTAAAAGTGGAAATCCCCATACACTTAAAACCTCTCAATATTTAAATAAAATTTCTAGGCACTGTTTCTATTTCCCTCAACTTATATAACACCCATTAACAGGAATATATATGTACATCTTTACTCCCAGGCTGTCTGAATTATATATGGCTAAGTTTCAGTGTTTAATAATATACTGAATCTGAAAGAAACGTTGAAAAATATACAATGTGTGTAAGCCTCAAAGTTTATTAGGTTTCCTAGTGTGAACTGGCACATGATGTAATTTTCAAGAACAGTATAACGGGGGTATGCTGAACTGGCGAGATTCAAGTCCAGCAGTATATTATAACGTCGTCACTTTACCTCAGATTCTGGTTTCATATACACTTCCGCCTTTGGTAATTTACATAAACATGCATAGTCTATGAATTATGCATAAACCTTATTTTAAATGCAGAGCTTTCAACTCTCACAGTGCACTAGTATACACACCCATTTGATTGGCTCTGCCCTGTTTTCATTACTCGCAATTTCTTGGAACACAAAAGAGGTTGAAAAGGCTGACAGGAATGGACAGTATTTTTTCTTGTGTGTGGGGGAAATATTTGTTTCCTTTTCAAGGCAATTGGTGTTGCAAAGTTTTGCCTGTGATTATTGTTCCTAGTTGTTGTTATTTTTTTCCAAGGAAGAATGCATTAAAGGTCTGAACCTACAAAACAGCAATCACAGTCACTTACTTTATTTACTTTTTTATTTTTAAAGGATGCTGCAGAAATTGTTCTCTATTTGAATAAATCTGAGCACATGGCTATAATAAAGAAGCAACCATTAGATTTTTTTGGATGCCCAAATTATACTTGAAATAAGTGGGTAATCCTAAGTCATTGATGGAATAGTTAGGCATCCAGAAAACATAAAACTTTTAATTTTAGTATTATAATTGTGTTTTTATCCAAGTAGAATTGAATATTCTGATTTATGGACACACATAGTGAGTCCTCTGCATTTGAGACATTGTGTGATTACTCTGTTTTCATATGAACTCAACATGAAATAATCTATCCAATGATATAAGGAAAGAGATTATAGACGGTTTTACTACAATGGTAGTACATTAAATAAAAAACAATACAGTGGCTGATGTGGTTATTATTGGATGTTTCCATATGACTGTTTTCCAGAAGCGCATGAAATTTTAATTTACTTGAAAAACTAAAATGCAGAATTATTTGTTTTGACATGTTTAATCACTTTTCCATTTTAAAGCTAAAGATGAGAAATTACTGGGGAAAGTTAAAAAATAGTGTCAGTATGAACACAAAGAAATGACAGATTTTCAAATAAAACTTCACATTATTAAACTGTCAAAAAAAAAAAATACAGTGGCATGTAAACAGAATTTTAATAAAATATTTTATCTCTGTTTACTAATCACCCTGTAGTTTAATATTTTTAATATTATTAGTAAAATAATAATGCTATGTTTTAAAAAATGGTGGGAACTTTCCATTCTCTCTTTTTCAAAATTTACTTCTCATTGCTGTCTTTCATTCCGTTCTTCACTTTCTCCTTGTACACCTCCAGAACTTTGTTCCTTTTTCGCTTCTCTGCTTTTTTTCTCCTCTTTGCATAACTTTTCTTTTACTTCCAATTTTAACACTTTGGTAGACATTATTCATCAAAATATGCCTGCTATTATCTTCTCTTTTATTAATTCTTTCTTTTAGCTTATTTCTCTTAACATCTAATTAAGCTTTCATGAGAATTTCTTTCTCTTGATAAATTTTCTATTAATGCTACAGGAAAATGGATATTTGGTTTAAGTGAAAAAGGAGAAATCCGTGCTGCTAGATTTACTTGCGGGAGTATTACCTTTGAGGACCATACAATTTTGATTTCATTCTGTTGCAGGGAATTACCAAGTTCTTCCTTTGTGGGTTTACATTAGAGAGGGACACTTACAGATTAATGACCAAAAGGAACCTTTGAGGTCATTTATTATGATTTAATGCATAGCTTTAACGTAGGGAGCATCTATTCCACAGCAAGAAAGACTTAAATACCAGGAAAAGAGGAGTGAAGCTGAAAACTTAGGTTCACATTTAGTGACTAGAACTCAAAGGGGCCAGCAGCAAACACAAAGTAGTACACTTTACCTAAGAGAAGATGAAGCAATTTGCTTCAGCATTCACTCTGAAAAAGAAAACTACACCTGGCAGAACTTTCTCTGCTGGTTTGGAAAAAAAGACACAGAATAGCCTCCCAAGGCAATAGAAATAAAAACAAAAATAAACAAATGGGACCTAATCAAACTTACAAGCTTTTGCACAGCAAAGGAAACCATAAACAAAATGAAACAACAACCTATGGAATGGGAGAAAATATTTGCAAACAATGCAACTGACAAGGGCTTAATTTACAAAATATACGACCAGCTCATACACCTCAACAACAAAAAAACAACGCAATCCAAAAATAGGCAGTACACCAAAATAGACATTTCTCCAAAGAAGAAATACTAATGGCCAAGAGGCACATGGAAAGATGCTCAACATCTCTAATTATTAGAGAAATGCAAACCAAAACTACAATGAGGTATCACCTCACACCAGTCAGAATGACCATCATGAAAATGTCTACAAATAACAAATGCTGGAGAGGATGTGGAGAAAAGGGAACCCTCCTAAACTGTTGGTGGAAATGTAAGTTGGTGCAACCACTGTGGAAAACAGTATGGAGGTTCCTCAGAAAACTAAAAATAGAATTACCATATGATACAGCAATCCCACTCCTGGCATATATCCACACAAAACTATAATTCAAAAAGATACATGCACCCCAATGTTCACAGCAGCACTGTTCACAATAGCCAAGACAGGGATACAACCTAAATCAGCAGATGAATGGATAAAGAAGATGTGCATATATACAATGGAATACTACTCAGCCATAAAAAGGAATGAAATAATGCCACTTGCAGCAACATGGGTGTAGCTAGAGATTATGATACTAAGTGAAGAAAGTCAGAAGAAGAAAGACAAATACCACTTATATGTGGAATGTAAAATATGACACAAATGAACCTATCTATGAAACAGAAACAGAATCATGGACATAGAGAACAGACTGGTGGTTGCCAAGGGGGAGGGGGTTGGGGGAGGGTTGGAGTGGGAGGTTGCAGTTAGCAGATGTAAGCTTTTACATGTGGAATGGGTAGATGACGGGGTCCTGCTGTGTAACACAGAGAACAATTTTCAGTGTCCTGTGATGGACCATAGTGGAAAAGAGTATTTTAAAAAAGGGAATGCATAGCACAGGGAGATCAGCTCGGTGCTTTGTGACCACCTAGAGGGGTGGGATGGGCAGGGTGGGAGGGAGGGAGACACAAGAGGGAAGAGATATGGGAACATATGTATATGTATAACTGATTCACTTTGTTATACAGCAGAAACTAACACACCATTGTAAAGCAATTATACTCCAATAAAGATGTTAAAAAAAAATTCACTGAGCACGAACTGGGGAAAGTGGGGCAGGGTCTACATAAAAAAAAAAAAAAAGGGAATGTATGTATATGTATGAACCACTTTTCTGCACAGTAGTAATTGCTACAACATTGTAAATCAACTATACTTCAATAAAAAAAGAAAAAAAAGAAAAAATGACACAGAAAAGTTGAAGAAGCATAAGCAGAACTAGCTAACAATGTTACCTTGCTTTAAGAGAGTTATTCAACTTAAGTTTAAAATTAAAACTAAGATCTATCTATCTACCCACCCACCTACCTGCTTACCTACCTACCTACCTATCTAATCTTTGGTAATCATATTTGGTAGTAAACAATACATTTCTATTTAAATAATAACATCTTTGCCTTTTTATGCCTGTTTTTCTTTGGTTTTACTAAATGAGTGTGAAGGCTTTTCTTCCAAACTACTTAACAGAAAAAACACTCAGATGGCATTTAGTGGTCTAATCACAGCCAAAACTTTTTCATGAGGTTTGGACTCCCTAAAACTATGTATGTTTGAGTAAAATGCTATCAGTCACTCGGCAATAAGCCTAGTGGAAAGAGGATTCTGTAAGTGGGGGGCAGCTTTCCTACAGTGGGGCCCTTGGCCTTGCTTACAGTGGTCATTTAGCATACACTAGAACAGATACCTCTAACTAAAACATCCGGAAGAGAATCCTTTAACTTGGGATTTTATGACAACAACAAAAGAAGCTAAATGAGAATGATTAAATCTCTATCATGAAATGAAACTGTCTATAGCCTAAGACACATGAAGCAAAGACATCAACTTTTAATCAAGTTCAACATAATTGTATTTTGTTATATTATGTTCCATATTAAAAACCTTAAGCACCCATATCCTACTCTATCACAGCTCTTTCCTGTCCTCAGTCTCACCCTCATCCCCACTAAATCTGCCCTCATGTTCTTAGACACATCATTTCTTGATTCCTGTTTCCTCATTATTTATCCTTGTTTGGGTTTTACTTACTTTTCCCTACCTGGAACCATGTGGCTTAATATCTTCCCCACTCTCTTTCATCAAAATCTCAGTTATTTGTTGTTCTTATTGTTTATCACACCTGCTCAGTAAAACCACGACTTTTAATCAATTCTGCAATTAGTCTTCTATGCTATTACTGACATAGAAGTACTGCTAAATGTATCAAACAACCATATTTCAGTCCACATTTAGGTCAGTTCAAATTCATGGTGTCTAAGCTTACCTGTCCTTAGTGAAGCTCAATAGTCTTTACCTTTCATGATTGTTTCCTTTCATACTTCTCTGACAGGTTTTTTCTTGGATTCTGTAAGTTCATCTCTTTCCATCCCTTACATATTAGTACCCATCAGGGTACCATCATTGCCCCTATTTGACGGTTCTTCTCACATGGTTTCTGTGGAAGTTCCCATCAACCTTTATGGTTTTAACTTCTGCATCTTACTAAAAACTTTAATTTCTGTATCGTTCACTCTGCCCCTACCTATGCAGAACTTCAGAGTCATTTACTCTCAATATAAAGTAAGAATGAGCCTGTTAAAAGGCAAGTCAGATCATGACACAATTCTGTCAAGATCCCCCAGAGTCCCCATCTTTATCAAAAGTAAATCCAGAATCACTATCTGCCTCTGGGAATTTGCATTCCCCTTTTCCCTTCTGCTTTGAAACATCCTTATGCCACCCTCACTCCTTACTTTGTACAGTGTCCAACTGACACTGCTCAGTGAGAATTTTCCTGACCACTCTATTTAAAACCATACCTTTTCCCCAGCCTCCACACACACACCCACACACTCTCTCTCTCTCTCCTCACATTTCCTGGCTTTTATTCTCCCTAGCATGTATTACCATCTCTACATTTTATTTATTTATTTTAAAATTTATTTATTTATTTATGGCTGTGTTGGGTCTTCGTTGCTGCACACGGGCTTTCTCTGGTTGTGGCGAGTGGGAGCTACTCTTTGTTGCGGTGCGCAGACTTCTCGTTGTGGTGGCTTCTCTTGTTGCGGAGCACGGGCTCTAGGTGTGTGGGCTTCAGTAGTTAGGCACGTGGGCTCAGTAGTTGTGGCTCGTGGGCTCTAGAGTGCAGGCTCAGTATTTGTGGTGCATGGGCTTAGCTGCTGCATGGCATGTGGGATCTTCCCGGACCAGGGATGGAACCCGTGCATTGGCAGGTGGATTCTTAACCACTGTACCACCAGGGAAGTCCCTATACATTTTATTTTTTATTTTATTATTTACCTTCTCTCTCATTTCCCCACTCTCCCAGTGGAGTATAAGCTCCATGAGAGCAGAAAATTTTGTCTATCTTGTTGACATATCTCCAGAGCCTATTATAGTGCAAAATATTACAAAATATTTGAAGGAATGGAAGGATCATGGCTTTGGAATTGTAGAGAGTTCACTAATGACATTCAGAAGGTTGGGCTCCTAGGAAGGGACATTTGACTTTCTTAAACCTCAGAGATACTTGTAAGAAGGTATCTGGATAAAGGGAAGCTTACATGTGCCTCTCCTCTTTGGTAACTGCTGGCATGGGAGGAGGAATAAAAAGGAAAACATGGGGATTCACATTACACGGAAGACTATGCATTAAGAAATATTTGTAATAAGGAGGGAAAATAAAGGCTTTTGCTATTTCATTAGCTAAACTTGATTTGTTATCTCTGTTTTGGTCCAGAATCACTCTGTGACGCCAGCCATGCTATCACCTCTATCTCTTCTTTTTCTTTCATTCTCCCTTCCAGCTCTTATTCACTCCCTCTTTTATCATTTTGCTCCTCTGTTCTTCTCTTCCAGTAATACTCTTACACAAACATATTTGTCCTACCATAAAAAATTACTGTTTCTGCATGTCATCCAATCTTTGCAGGAGATTGATTTAATTACGCTAAGGATCCACTGGTACAATCAATTCAAAGATAGCCAAGAAAACATTCTGGCCATATCTGTAAGCCCAGTGCTATCTGAACTAAACCCATCAGTCAAATAAAAGAATTAAGTAAAGGAAGACCTCCAAATCTAAAGACAGTTTTACTTTAGCACATTCCCTAATTATCAAGGAATTCTTACTAATCTAGGGAGTTGGCTAGAATCTCTTTCAACTTAAAAACAAAGCATGGAAATTGATAGTTCATGGAACCTCATAGCCACAGATATTTTTTTTCCTGTGCTACGAATGTGTAATTCTTTCTTGAAATTTGTTGAGGTATTTGGCTCACTAAAATCCTGTGGAAATGAGTGCTGTAGATTTATTAGGCACTCCATAGAAATATATTTCCTTTGTGTTTTAAATTAGTTGCATTTTAATGTCACTGAACATGCCCTTGTTCTTGTTTCCATTTGTGGTCTTGTATCCAGTGGGAATTTATAGGACTCAGATTTATTTAAATTATGCTGATGTATTTGATCTTTCAACATACAGTGCATGGTAAAAATGGGTGTCTGTCCATATCCATAAATGAAATATGAGGGAAAAGGCGTGCTGATAAATTCTCCACTAAATCAGGTTTAATTAGATATCAAAAAGGGATAAAGCCAGGCAAAGTCTCCACTCTAAGTGTTACAGAGATCTAAGATCAGAAAAGGAAAATAGATATTCAAATGCATATTATAAAACATTTTCTCGACTTTTATAGATGACAAAGCAAGAAAATACTTCTAATTCACCCAATTCACTTGTTGAGCAGAAACTTCTTCGTCAATGCTTCCAATTTCACTTTACAAATAGCTTAGGAAAACCTCTCTACCCACCATAAAGGTTATTAGGCTTGTAAAATGTCATCATGCTTGCCTACGTTAGACCCTAAGAACTACAGATTAGTCCCCAAGGGGCCACACTGTCCCTCCATGCTGTGTCCCTAGGCCAGAGCCCATGGTTTCAGCTTCAATCCCTTCAACATCTACCCCTCACTGCCAGCCCCAACACCAAACCTAGTCTTTTGTTTATCCCTGTGAATTATATTGACACTCTCTTGATGATATGCTGTATATTGGCTAAATTCAAACCTGGAGTTGTGGGCAATCTAGATGCCTTAAAGCCTGTAACCACTGCCCCATCCCCAACCAAGGGAGGTTGGGGAGAAAGGTTAGATTTTGTATTTAGATTTTTTGGTGTATATTTTTGGGATTAAAAAAAAAATTGTTTTTGGAGGGTTTATGCTCAACTCATGTTTTATTTCAGTGCCAGTAACATTTAGGACAACATCAAGAAAAAAAATTATTACTGACCCACGTTTGGCATAACTAGGTCTCTGCAGCTTTTGGAATTTGGGCAGATTTTGATACATTTTTGAAGCACTGTATGTAAATCAGTTCTTAGGTTTAGTGCCCTGGGGATCGCTTGCTAATTAAAGGAAATTCAAGAGAAAACATTCATGACCGGAAATAGTCTTTTCTAAAGTAAATAATAACCTCTTGATTTGTTTTTTGCACATATTAAATATTACTTTCATACGAGTTTACTTAAAGTGAGATACAGTCTTACAAGTTTCATGGATCCATGTACTTATGCCCAGAAGTATGTTTCCTTGTCACAAAGGCATACATTGTCTCTTTCTACTTACTCTATGTGTCTGTCCACTCTTCAACTGTTTTCTTCCAAAATACCTGCCAAAGAAGAGAGAAGTTCTATTAGAATAGTTTAGGCATGGGAAAGACATGTCAAATATGTGGAAGAATAAATGTCATGGGTCCCTCCCATTCCATTTGTCCCCCATGTTCACTCTTTACCCTGGTCTCACCTTTCCTTATACTTCATCTTTTGGTGAGGGGTTTAGAACATAACAGAAACGAGTAGAGTTAGATGTAACTGAGGTTGCTAAAATTATGCTTGTGGTTCTTCTCCATGTCTGTTTTCTAACTCTAAAAACAAACATAGACTAAAATTTGGGGGTCAACAAATATGTTAAATGTCCTACTTTATTAAAAAGCATAGTAGCAGATGCAATGTGTTACGATTGAATGCATTTTAACATATATTAAATACATAGTATTCAAAATGCTACCAAACTACTAAAAGAAATGATTGAAACAAAAATATAATGTCTACATCCCTGAGAGATTTATGTAGATAGCTCATTTTACCAATCCCATTATTTCCTGTGCTGGAGAAGTTTGAAAATCTCACTAAAACTTCAGAGTTTCTTGTAACTGATTGATTTAGCACACTTTTTCTTAAGCTTCCCTCATATCTCCACAATTCTTTTAAACTTCATTTAGTCCTTTCAAACTTCCCTCATATCACCACAATTCTTTAAAACTAAACTTTTAGTTCTCAGGCTCTGCGATTTCCTCCTGTCCTTCTAATGCCCTATTTTGTCATTCAGTATGATAGCCATACTCATCTCCTAAGCCACCATGACAACTGTTCCTTTCCTTTATGTCAAATACGTAAGTATTCTCAGTACAAAGCAGATTCCAAGCTCTGGAGTTATATAGTTCAGTGTTAGTTTTATTTTTTCAGAATGTTGGATCCATGCTTCAAATCCTATTTGGAAATAATTCCCTACCACCTCATTCTGTGCTATTGATTCTATCTCCTTCTGTCCCCTTTGGGATCATTTTCCACTAATCACCCTCGCAACACCCCTTTAGTCTTTTGTCCACTGATTCCATTTTTCCATTGCTATCAACAGTTAGCAGACATCTGGTCCTGTCTAAAATGTCCATAAGACACTTGGTCATGCCAAAAGGTGCTTGATATTTGGTCCTATCCAAAACCACGCGGCATGGACCCAATATGCTCATGGACATTTTGGATAGGACAAAATTTCAAGGATCTTTTGGCCTGAACCAAAATGTCTCATCAACCAAACGTCTTATGGACAGGACCAAATGTCCTGCAAGGCTACAAACATACTGTGAACACTTTTATTCTAAAAGCATTTCCTTTAAGTCTGTCCCCACAAATTAATCTACATGATCCTCCCTCCTTCCTTTTCTTGTATATTAGATAAAGGTATCAGCATTTTTGGTGCCTCCGCTTTTTGCTGCTTATTAGCCTGGGGACTCAACACTTAACTATTCTCTTCATTTAGTCCTTTCAAATGTGAAAGTAACATCTCAGTTGTTTCCCTTCATTTCTTATCCATTCCCAATTTGAGAATATCAAACATTTCTTCTTGGGAAATGCTCCTCTGTTGACTTTAATAAGAATAGGTAACACTATTTTTATATATCCATGGAGTGCTTTATATATGCTAGACACTAGTCTAAGGATTTTATACATATTCACTTGGATAATGTTCCATTAACTACCCTTATTTCACACATGAAGAAACTGAGACAAAGAGGTTAATTACCTTCCCAAGATCACACAATGGCAGGATTTAAACTCAAGCTTGTTCTAGAGACTACTCTACAACTATCCTGTCTTTGTTTTTAGTTTCTGGGCTGTTTTCCATTTACTACTTTTGTGCTATCCTTTGTACATATTTTAAAGGATATCTATCTATCTATCATCTATCTATCTGTATATATCACAATTAAAAATTTTCCATGAATGCATTCTTGTAAGAATTGCAGATAATACAGAAAAATATGGAATGAAAAAGAAAAGTCCTCTATTATCTCCCTATCCCAATTCCAATGCCACCCCAAGAAGAAACAGTTTGTCATGTGTTCTTCCAGACTGCTTTCCATGCATTTACTTATAAGGATGGGTATACACATTCACTTCTTAAATTTAAAAAATAATTTCCAAACAGGGGATCATAGTATATATTTTCCCATGAGTTAGCTTTCTTCACTTAATGAAGTGCTTGGGAATTAGGTAGATTGAGTTTTTCATTTCAGTACATACTGATCTGCATCATTACATTTAATGACAGCATAACAGTCCATAAGATAAAAATACCATGTTAATTGACTTTTAGGTTGTTTCCTATTTTTTTGATATTATACGTAATGATGTAATGAATATTCTTATACAAATATCTTTGTGAACATGTGAACAAATCTTTCTGTAAAATAAATTTCTCTAGAATGAATTGTCAAATCAAAAGGGTATGATCACTTATAATATTGATAAGTACTGACAAATTTTCTTCTAAAAAAGGCTGCTCTACTTTAAACTCCACCAACAGCATATCAGAAATCTGATTTTTTTTTCACAGCTTTTCTATCACTTGATGTTATCAGTAATAAATTTTGCCTATCTGTTGGGAAAATTGTTTTATTTTCTTATTTTAGTTTGCAATTCCTTGCTTGCAAATGAATTTAACCATATTTCTATGTTCCTTGCCTTTTCATTTTTTTAGTCAATTTAAATAATTATTTCATTTGTCATTCCCTTATTAATTTATAGGAGGTAAAAATTATTATTAATTCTTAGTATGTTTATTATATTCATTACAACTATTATTCCCACTAGCTCCCAGAATTAAAAGTTTAATTAATTTGTTATTATTATGCTTTTTTTCTAATAAAGACGTTAAAACTTCTGAATTTTCCTTTCCATTCCATCTTGTCTACATTTCACAGATTTGGTATGTAACCCCTTCTCATTGCTACTCACTTCTGAATGTTATGTATTTTCAGTTTTAATTTCCTCTTTCATCTAACAGCTATTTAGAAGGCTGTTTAAATTTTTTTCCAAGAAGATATATAAAATAATATGCACATAAACATATACATAGGTCTCTGTATTTTACATATGTGTAGACATGTTTATTTGTTTATTTCTACTTTATTTATGATTTCATTATAATTCTTTGGGGGGGCATTCTAAAGTTGGTTTTGTATTACTTAAGTTAAATGTTAATTTGATGCTTTGTTTCAGTAACAATAATCAGATTCTGAATATGTGTCTCCTCAGCATATCTACTAATCAAAATCAGCATTATGTTACACATACCAATTGAAAGAGGCTTGGCAAAGAAGGAGGGTAGCAGCGGGCACTGGTGTACCTAGTTATCTGACCTCAGAGCATATCATTTAAAAATATCTTTTCCCCCATATTTAAGAAAATTATTTTCAGTAGTAACCATAAAATGAAATAAATATATTTCATGCATATTTATGTATATTTTTCACATCTATAAAATTTGCCTTTACGAAAAAAATATTATACCTCTTCATTTGCACACTGTTTCGGTTTTAAACATTTTAAGCACAAATAAAAACTCCATGTGGTCACAGAATGACAGAATTGAGCTAACTCAAGTTCCTTTCTTTGTCTTTACAATCACTGCACTATCATTGTTTATTTTGAGTCTACTCTTTGAAGGCAGGAATATGTGCTATCTCAGGGGATGAAGACACCAACAGTGCTGGAAGCAAGTCAAAGATCTGTAGCTTTAGGAAATTACTCTCCAAACAAATGCATGTAGCTGAATCCACATCTATATGGGAAGCAACTAGAACTGAGGTTCTCTGAATTAACTTCTAAGGAGAATACCATATTTGTTTAGAGGATAATACAATTGTGCTTACTTGAAGTTTAAATATAAAAAGTCATAACTGAAATTGTTAGTTAGAACATATACAAGATATTTGGGGGGGAAGTAACATTGTTTATCACTAACATTGTTTAGAATTGCTGGAGCATGGTAATAATTAAAAGCAAACCCATTCTGAGTAGGTTTTATTACTGTTTTGAATTCTCTACAGACACTATACCTCTTATTTCCTACACTTTGGAGATCTACTTACTCCCACCAGCAGCCTGCTATGCTACTGAGGGAAAGGGAAAAAACAAACACACAAACAATAAAATAACAATAAGGGACTGAAGATTGATGCAGGTTTTTCAGTATAGGCTCCTATACCAGTCTGATTTGAAATAAGGTAAAAGAGGCAAAAATCTGTGCTATATTCTTTGCAACATTTCAGCACACTTCAGAAAATTTTGACAGCATAGTTATTACAATAAATACAATAAGCCATATCTACCTGCACCTTCAAGTTAAACAACCAGTTAATTGTAAATATCAATATATAACTCAGTAAGAAATTATATAAAAAAGGAAATATGCTACCTTGTATTTCTTACAGAAATAAAATTTTCTCCTAGACTCATATTACTAGGAGGTTTAATTTTTTTAATAGAATGTCTATTTCTAATATTTTCCATTGGTGAAGTGATAGTATAGAAACCTTGAGAAAGCCTGTGCTTCAGTGTCTTGAATAACCTTAAAATGAGGACTAGTGAAATTCACCAAGGTTTATTCCTTGCCTTCAAAACACCTGGAAATTTTTTAAAAAGAAATGAAAGGATAAAAGCCTTCAAGGCAGAACCTATATGCTGCACCCAAATATAAAAATAAGAGTTGGTTATTTTTAGTGACTATGGAGATTTTGGAGGGGTGGGAATGAGCAGGATTGGGCTAGTCAGAGGTGAATGTTCCTTTGGCTTTGATGACTCACTGGTTTCCATCTTTCACATCCTGTAATACTTATTCTGTTCTTCATTATCACCCTGGGTGGCTGAAGTCCATAATATGACTTACTCATGTAACAACTGCATGATGATTGTAGAGTCATTATACTTCCTTTACTCATTATTTCCAATTCTGCAATTGCATCATCCAAAGGCTCTTTGTCAGGCTGCAGCCTCCATTACGGGAGGTGAGTACTTTATACAGTAGAATATGGAAAAATTATGAGACCTAAGTTGAATAGCTTGTATTGAAGAACGCTTCTGCCATTGCACTATCTTACAAGCCCTGATGAGTTCTATGAAATCACCATCTTGTCTTCCTGTGGCAAATTTAGTGGGATGCCTATTTAGATTCTTCCCTTTGTATATCAGAGAGACTTACCCCTCCAGTATCAGCTTGCTGAAAAAAGATTATTTGCCTGTATGTCCAGAATGTTATAAATGATTTTAGATGAATTTTATTTGGTCTTAAGTATTTGTCATTTTCCAAAATTATTTCTAGGTTGTTTTCTCATCCTTCAATTTTTTTCTTTCTGTTCAGTGCATCTGCAGATGGCTCTCAATTTCCAATCATATATTTATATGCATCTGAAAATAAGCATCTCACTTGCAACTCCATCTTGATTGTTGCTCTTTTCTTTCTTTATTCCGTGATACCTTTGTATCACTAAGCCTGTTGTACCTACTTCTCTTGTAATACCAGACACTTCTAATTGTCCACCTTAGCCACAACTCTGACAGAATCTGTGGTTTAGTATCTGGTAAATTTTTATAAATTATCTGTGTTATTAAAAAGTATATTTTAATAGTAATACTCAAAATATTTATTTCATCAAATCTAAGATGCCGCTGATTGTACAAATCATTATTTTATTTTCTACTAAGAAAGAAAACTCATTTTCAATAAAAATGGCATGCTATTGATTGTAAAATGCATCAGATGCATCAGATTTCCAAGATGTCAAATGTGATCCATGTTAGACTTACAACATGGCCCATGGATGGGCCTTAAGGGTATTATGCTAAGTGAAATAAATCAGGCAGAGAAAAACAAATACCATACGATTTCACTGATATATGGAATATTTAAAAAAACAACCAAGCAAACCAAGAAACAAAATAAACAAAGAAACCAAAACAAATGCATAGATATAGAGAACAGAGTAGTGGTTGCTGGAAGGGAGGGTGGTAAGGGAGCAAAATGGGTAAAAGGGATCAACTTTATGGTGAGGGATGGAAACTAAACTTTTTGGTAGTGAGCATGGGGTGGGGCACACAATTCAAAATATAATGTTGTACACATGAAACTTATATAATGTTATAAACCACTGTTATAAACCTTAATAAAAAAATCTTTCACTTGAAAAAAAGGTATATATTTGACATGCTTGTTCTTTTTGTTATTCAAATACCCTAAATGATTCCAGTTTTCCTTTTTAAAATTAGTATGTTTCATCAATATGTACAAATTGCTAAAAAATCAAGTTGACAGCCTTGTAACAAAAATGTATTCTCTTGTCATGTACCACTCTGCTTCTCAACCCACCTCCTCAGGAAGAACCACGTTGAGTCCTTTTAACTGGTCTATATTTCTAAGTGATATAATTACAATATTTTTAAATTTACCAATTTTAGATGTTATTAACTTTCTATTATGATAGTTGAGGATTTAGTTTTTACATGACTTCCACACTACCTCCTATCCCAATGTAATTTTTGTCATAATTTTTATCAGCAATAGTCAATGTTTCCATCATGAGTATGCAAATATTATTACTGCACCAATTTGTTTACTATGATTAAGTTTCATTTCTAGTAGAATATTTCTTCTTTTTTGTGGGAGGGGGCAGTAATAATTACTTCATTTCACTTTTGGTTTGTTTCTTATTTCTAGCTACCATTTTCTAACCACTTTTTCCAACAGATCTTTCAAACAGTTATCAGGATTTTTTCAAAAGCACACATATGTCAAATAATCTAGCAGTTCTATTTAAAATTTTTTCTTCTATACACCTCCCTCTTTTATCCCCCTTTTGCTTTGACTTGGTTTCTCTGTAGGTCTGGTGCAGTACTGCCATCTGAACAGCTCCCTTCACTACCCTCTTGAGTAGGGATCCCTGTTTCCTCTTTCTTGGTTTAATTCTTCATTTTTCTTAAGAACATACTGGAGTAACTTAAGAAAGGATGAATAAAGGTTAATTTTTAAAAGAATTGTATTATGAAAATGTTCACATTAGCCTTCTACTTGCTTGATAGTTTACCTACATATAGAATTTTAGATTAAAATGTATTCACCCTCAGAATGTGAAAGGCAATCCTTCACTATTCTAACATTCAATATTGCTCTATAAGTCTGATGCCATTTTGATGTTTGGCACTTGTATGTCACATGTTTATTTTCTTTGGAGTAATTTAAGTTCATCTGTTGTTAACCAGTATTCTGAAATTTAAGAGGAAATGACTTAAAGTGGATTGCTTTTTACCCTTCTTGTTGGATCCTTTGTGAGCTCATTTGATTTACAGACTTATGACTTTTCGTTCCAGGAGATTTTCTTCTATTATTTCTTTGATTACTTCTTTACCTTTCTTTCCCCTAATCTCTCTGGAACTCTTATTATTTAGATGTTTCTGGATTAACCTTATTTTCTTATTTATTTTACTTATTTTTGTATTCTGGTTCTACTTTTTCCATAGCTAAGCATGAAGAATTTTTGCTAATTTTATTTCCTAATCCCTCTATTGATATTTTCACATTTTAATTAGCAAAACTTTGATTTTTTATAGTCCTTTTTTATTCTCTAATTATGCTTTCTTCAGAGAAATCTAATCCTGCTTGATGGCTGCAATAGCATCTCTTATTAGTCTCTAGGTAATATAATATATATTCAATGCTTCCTTATGTAGAGGTAGCCTAGCATAACTCCCCTGCTTCTTTAGATCAACTTTATTGAATTCTAATTTAAAAATTGCAAAATAGCAATTTTAAAGTATACAATTCAGCAGCTTTTAGTATGTTCACAGAGTTGTGCAGCCAACACCACTATCAAATTTCAGAACATTTCATCACCTAAAAAGGAACTCCATACTCATCAGCAAAAATTCCTGCCTCCAAGCCCTGAAAACCACTAATCTACCTTCTGTGTGTATGAAACTGCTTATTCTGGATATTTTAGTTGATGAACTCATACAGTATGTGACCTCTTGTGACTGACTTGTTTCGTTTAGCATAACGTTTTCAAGGTTCATTTCATTGTAGTATGTGTCACTACTTTATTCACTTTTATGACTTAATAGTATTCCATTGTATGAATATATGACATTTTGTTTATCCATTCACCAGTCGTTGGACATTTGGGTCGTTTCCTCTTTTTGGCTGTTATGGGTAATGCTGCTGTAAACACACATGTACATGCTTTTGGGTGGACATATATTTTCAACTCTCTAGAATATATACCTAGGAGTAGAACTGCTGGATCATATGATAACTCTAAGTTTAACATGTTTAAAAACTGAAAAAAATGTTCTCCAAAGTGGCTTCACCATTTTATATTCCCACCAGCAATGTACACCATTTTTAAACTGGGTTGTTTGTAGTTTAATGGTTGAGTTGTAAGATTTCCTTGTATGTTCTGGATACTAGACTCTAATCAGATATATGGTTTCCAATATTTTCTCCCATTCTGTGGGTTGTCTTTTCATTTTCTTGGTAGTGTCCTTTGAAGTACAATTATTTTTAGTTTTGACAGTCCAGTTTTTTTTTTTTTTTGGTTACTTGTACTTTACATGTCATATCTAAGAAATCATTGTCTGATTCAAGATTACTAAGATATACATTCATATTTTTCTCTGAGCATTCTTCTAGATGTTGTAGGTCTTAAATTTAAGTCTTTGATTCATCTTGAGTTAGCTTTTGTATATGGTGTGAAGTAGGGGTCCAAATTCATTCTTTTGCATGTGTATATGCAGTTTCTCAGCAAATTATTAAAATTATTCTTTCCTGCCATTGACTTGTCTTAGCATTCTTGCCTAAACTCAATTGACCATAAATAGATGATTTTATTTCTGGAATCCTATTTTGATTCCATTGATCTAGATGTCTATTCTCAGGCTAGTATGAGACAGTATTACTTCAGCTTTAAGTGAGTTTTGAAATTGGGAAATTTGAGTCCTCCAACTTTGTTCTTCCTTTTAAAGATTGTTTTGGCTATTCTGGGCCCTTGTCAATTTCTACAAAAGAGCCAAGTGGAACTTGGATGGAAATTGTACTAAATCTCTAGATCAATTTAGAGATGATTGCCATTTTAGCAATATTAAGTTGTCAAATCCATAAACACGAGATATTTTTCTGTTTGCTTAAGTCTTCATTAATTTATTTTTACAATACTTTGTAGCTTTCGGTGTACAAGTTTTGAACTTTTGTCAAATTTATTTCTAAGTATTTTGTTCTATTTGATGCTATTGTAAATGGAATTGTTTTCTCAATTTCATTTTCAGATTATTCATTACAAGTGTGTGGAATAAATAACAAAGTGACATCTTTGTTGCAAATATTAGTTTCTAAATTTCTTACTTCTTAAGACAGATAACTAGAATGGTAATTATTAAGTCAATGGGTATGCATCTTCTACAGTAGTACTTGAAATTGGATGTATGCTAGCCAACATACACTACTATAAATTATAAGATATTTGCAAATGTTGTAATTGGCTAAAGAATGTTATCTCAGAGTTTCTTTTGAACTTTTAAAAAATTAGAAGTCAGATTAAGCTTCCTATATATTTATTTTAGTTTTTAGAAATTATGTTCTTTACTTATCTATAGTAATTTTATGCTCTCTAACTGTATATGTTAATTGGTTTTAACTTTTTTCATTTTTTTATTGAAGTATAGTTGATTTACAATGTTGTGTTAGTTTCAGGTGTACAGCAAAGTGATTCAGATATATATATATATATATATAAATAAAACTGAACATATACATACACGCACACACTCACACATATTCTTTTTCAGATTCTTTTCCCATATAGGTTATTACAAAATATTGAGTGTAGTTCTCTGTGCTATACAGTAAGTCCTTGTTGATTATTTATTTTATATATGGTAGTGTATATATGTTGATCGCAAATTCCTAATTTATCCCTCCCCCCTTTCCCCTTTGGTAACCATAAGTTTGTTTTCTATATCTGTGGGTGTATTTCTATTTTGTATATAAGTTCATTTGTATCATTTTTTAGACTCACCATATAAGTGATATCATATGATATTTGTCTTTCTCTGTCTGGCTTACTTCACTTAGTATGATAATCTCTCGGTCCATCCACATTGCTGCAAATGGCATTATTTCATTCGTTTTTATGGCTGAGTAAAATTCCATTGTATATGTACACCACATCTTCTTTATCCATTCATATGTCAATGGACATTTAGGTTGCAATCCCTATTAATTACCAATAGCATTTTTCACAGAACCAGAACAAAAAATTTTAAAATTTGTATGGAAACACAAAAGACTCCAAATAGCCAAAGCAATCTTAAGAAAAACAGAGCTGGAGGAATCAGGCCCCCAGACTTCAGACTATACTACAAAGCTATGGTAGTCAAGGCAGTATGGTACTGGCACAAATGCAGACACATAGATCAGTGGAACAGGATAGAAAGCCCAGAAGTAAACCCACACACCTATGGTCAATAATCTTTGATGAGGAGGCAAGAATATAAAATGGAGAAAAGACAGTCTCTTCAATAAGTGGTGCTGGGAAAGCTGGACAGCTACATGTAAAGAATGAAATTAGAACATTCTCTAACACCATATATAAAAATAAACTCAAAATAGTTTTAATTTTGTAATAGCTTTTAAATTTATCTTCCTTCTACTCTTGCCACCTACTGGGCTATTCTCAGCTCAGCAATTAAAGATTCTATTAAAATGTAGCTCAGTGCCTGCACTCCTTAGCTTAAAACCCTCCACTGGTTTGTCTTTTCATTAAGAGCAAAGCCCTTACAATGGCCTATATGATCTGACCCCATTTCCTCTCTGATTTCATTCCTACAATTTATTGTTATGACTCTATTCCTCATGTGTTCCCTTCTAACTGTGCTGGTTTTCTTTCCATTCCTTCAAACCTCTCAAGCCTCCTGCACAACTCAAAGCCTCAGTTTCCTCTGACTGGAATGTTCCTCCCCAGATCTCATGATTGCTCTCTCACCTCCTTTAAGCCTTAGATCAAATGTCACCCTCTCAGTGAGATCTTCCTTGAAATCCCAATTTAAAATTATAAGCACCCTTAGTTTTTATTGAAATTGCATTAAACCTATAAAATAATTCTCAAAAACTGTAATTTTTAAAACAATATTCAGTTTTCCTATCTAGGAAAGAGGTATGCCTTTTCATTTATTCAAATCTCTAACATAATTTGTAAGGTTTTCTTCATAAATATCCTACTTATTTTTTAAGTTAATTCTTAGGTGTTTATTTCTTGTGGCAGTATTTGTTTTTGATAAGATTTTACTCTATTTTTTTCATGTTATTTGTGTTCTATGGGAAAATCATTTATTTTTATATATGTATTTTATCTTCCAACTAGTTTTGAATTCAATTAATTCTAATTTTTAAGTGACTTTCTTATTTTCTTATATACATTCCAATGATATGCAAATAATACTTTGCTTCCTTTCTTCCACTACGATATTTTTATTTTATATTTTACTGTATTGTAAGAACTTCCAGAATAATATTGGAAATAATTTGGGGTGCAATGGGGTTCCACCTCTTATTAGAAAGCAGAAAGACATGAACAAATTTTAGTCCTGCTAGAAACTGTCAGATAAACCTAATATACAGCCTCTTCTAGATAGAAAGAACACCAAAAGAACCCTTCCTAGGATTAAGGGATGGAGGATGCTTTTATACTTGGGACCAGCTGCTGAGGTTAGGGTTGAACAGGCAGAGAAGTGAAATTGCTATGAAAGGTCAGTCTTTGCTGGGATGAGGTGAAATCAGTCAAAATTTTGACAAAACTATGGGCTGGCATGCTGGCTTTAAATCTAGTGGAGCCCCACATGCAAATGTAATCCTCTCTGGTCAAAATTTTCACATATAATTTTGCTGAGAAAGCAGGGGCTGGGGAGCAGAATGGGAACACAAAAAAGATCATGTGGTCTGACAGTGCAGTCTCATAGCATGGAAGTCTCCAGGTTTTAGTCTTCAATCTCATTGTTCCATGGTCTCAAATACCAGACATTAGAACAAACAGAATAATGCAATCAATTCTTCCCCTCCCACCAGTCTCTTACTTTTTATACCAAGAGAAGGAATTCCCTCAATTTTGGAGTTTCTCCTCAAATCTTAGTAGCTGATCACATTAATAAAGTCTTGTGGACCAGAACTTGACTGTGCTTGAGGCATGTTTTAAGATTAACTGGCTTGCTTTTATGAGGCAATTCATGAGGCTTAAGTTGGATCTCAAAGAATAAAGTAAATAAAGTATGATGTGCTCAGCAGTAAAATTAACCTATAGCCCGGGCTCAGAATGTAGGTTTTATTTTTAACATTTGTTTTAAATTAAATTTCCTAACAGACAATGTATTCACAAGTGTTTTAGATCTGGTTCCCTGGAAGGAGATCCTGAGATAGGCATTCTTGCTCACATGATTTAATAGGAAGTGCTTTCAGGAAAAGTACAGTGAGAGAAGTAGGGCAGAATGGTCTGGACTGGAATCAAGCTTCAATCTGTGCCATGGAATCCCTGGAGCATAAATTACATTGAGTTCATCCCATCTTAAGGCAAGGAGGTGGCTTTCTGGTCTTTATGTCAGCTTTCCATCATAGATGGTCTTCATTCTATGATGATCAAGAATAGTACAGGTTCTACTACTTTAACAGTTTCCATTTTCTTTTCAATTTTTCTTTTTACATTTAAACATGTGATCCAACTGGTAATTATTTCCATGTGGGACATAGAGTTTCCCTAACATTTTCTCTAACATTGCTTATTGAATTACAAATCTTTTCAAAACTGATTTGTAATTCAAACTTTATCATATATTAAATTCTCATATATATATTTGAGTCTATTTCTGGAATTTTAAAATGTTGTCTTCTATGCATGAGCCAGTATTGTATTATTTTTTACTTATATAGTTTTATAATATAATTTAATGCTTAGTAGAGTTGGTCCACCTTTATTACTATCTTTTTCTCACAGTTTCTCTGGCTATTCTTGCTTGTTTACATGAAAAAAACTTGAAAAAACTTGAAAAAACTTTGAAACATGAAAAAACTTCCGAATAAGTCTGTCTTGCTAAAAACATCTCATTTTTAATTTTTATTAGGATTGTAATATGTTTATAAATTACCTTAGTAAGAGTTGGTAATGTTGTGACATTGAATCTTCCTATTCAGGATTATGTAATACTGTTCTCTTTGTCCACATATTATTTTCTTTTAAAGTTTTAAAGCAGTCTTTTAAAGCAGTCTTTTAAAGTTTTCTTTATAGAGCTATTGCTCATTTCATATTGCTCATTTCATATTGTAGCTCCAACCTATAGAATATGGCTCTTTTTTTGTATAAACAAAAGCCAATATGTTCTAAGAGAAAAATTCATAGTCATAAATTCCTACCTCAAGAAACAAGAAAAATGTCAAATAAACCACCTAACTTTATACTTCAAGCAACTAGAAAATGAACAAATGAAGCCCAAAGTTAGTAGAAAAAAAGGAAATAACAAAGATCAGTGCAGAAATAAATGAAATAGGACTTCCCTGGTGGTGCAGTGGATAAGAATCCACCTGCCAATGCAGGGGATAAGGGTTTGAGCCCTGGTCTGGGAAGATCCCACATGCTGTGGAGCAACTAAGCCCATGCACCACAACTACTGAGCCTGCACTCTACAGCCTGTGAGCCACAACTACTGAGCCCACATGCCACAACTACTGAAGCCTGCACACCTAGAGGCTGTGCTCCACAACAAGAGAAGCCACTGCAATAAGAAGCCCGCACACTGCAATGAAGAGTAGCCCCTGCTTGCCACAACTAGAGAAAAGACTGTGCACAGCAACAAAGACCCAATGCAGCCCCAAATCAATCAATCAATAAATTTTTTAAAAAAGAACTAAATGATATAGAAACTAAAAAGACAATAGAAAAGATCAATGAAACTAACAGCTAGTTCTTTGGAAAAACAAACAAAATTGAAAAACCTTTAGCTAGATTCACCAAGAAAAAAGGGAGGACACAAATAAAATCAGAAACGAAAGAGGACACATTATAACTGATACCATAGAAATACAAAGAATCATAAGAGACTACTATGAACAATTATATGCCAACAAATATGACCACCTAAAAGATATGGATAAATTCCTAGAAACATAAACCTACCAAGACTGAATCACGAAGAACCTGAAAATCTAAGACTGATTACTAGTGAGGAAATAGACTCAGTAATCAAAAAGCTCCCAACAAACAAAAGTCCAGGACCAGATGGCTTCACTGGTGAATTCTACCAAACATTCAAAGAATTAATGCCAGTCCTTTACATACTCTTCCAAAAAATAGAAGAAGGAACACTTCCAAACTCATTTTACAAGGCCAACATTACCCTGATACCAAAACCAGACAGGGATGTCACAAGGAAAGAAAATTATATGCCAATATCCCTGATGAACATAGATGTAAAAATCCTCAACAAAATATTAGCAAACCAAATTCAACAATACATTATAAAGATCATACATATGATAAGTGGGATTTATTCCAGGGAGGCAAGGGTGGTTTGACATCCGCAAAACCATCAACGTGATATACCACATTAACAAAATGAGGGATAAAAATCATGATCATCTCAATAGATGCAGAAAAAGCATTTGACAAAATTCAATATCTGTTTATGGTAAAAACTCTTAATAAAGTGACTACATAGGGAACATACCTCAACATAATAAAGGCCACATATGACAAGCCCAAATATCACAGTGAAAAGCTGAAAGCTTTTTGTCTAAAATCAGGAACAAGGCAAGGATGCCCAATCTTGCCACTTTTATTCAACATAGTATTGGAACTTAGCCAGAGCAATTAGGCA
This sequence comes from Aethalodelphis obliquidens, assembly GCF_003676395.1. Taxonomy (NCBI): domain Eukaryota; kingdom Metazoa; phylum Chordata; class Mammalia; order Artiodactyla; family Delphinidae; genus Aethalodelphis; species Aethalodelphis obliquidens. Next base: position 47,814,244 of record NW_020837948.1, on the reverse strand, counting down.
AGAAAAAAAGAAATAAAAGGCATCCAAATTGGAAGGGAAGGAGTAAAATTGTCACTATTTGCAGATGACAGATATAGAAAACTCTAAAGACTCCATCAAAAACCTGTTAGAACAAACAAATGAATTCAGTAAAGTTTCAGAATACAAAATCAATATACAAAAATTGGTTACATTTCTATACACTGATAACAAACTATCAGAAATAGAAATTAAGAAAACAGTTCCATTTACAATTGCATCAAAAAAAAATACATAGGAATAAATTTAACCAAAGAAGGAGGTGAAAGGCTTGTAAATTGAAAAACATAAGACAATGATGAAAGAAATTGAAGAAGACACAAAAAAGTGGAATGATATTCCATGCTCATGGATTGGGTGAAATAATATTGTTAAAATGTCCATACTACCCAGAGCAATATACAGATTCAAAACAATCCCTGTCAAAATTCCAATGGCACTTTTCACAGAAACACAACAAACAATCCTAAAATTTGTATGTAACCACAAAAACCTCAAATAGACAAAGCAATTTTGAGAAAAAGAACAAAACTGGAAGCATCACATTCCGTGATTTCAAACTATATTACAAAACTATAGTAATCAAAACAGTGTGGTACTGGCATAAACACAGATACATAGATCAATGGAAGAGAGTAGAGAGCCCAGAAATAAATCAACACTTGTATAGTCAATCAATTTATGACAAAGGAGCCAAGAATATACAATGGGAAAAGGATAGCCTCTTCAATACATGGTGTTGGGAAAATTGGACAGTCACACGCAAAATACTAAAAATGAACCACCATCTCACACCATACACAAAAATTAACTCAAAATGGATTAAAGACTTGAATGTAAACCATAAAACTCCTAGAAGAAAACATAGGTGGTGAGCAGCTTGGCATTGGTATTGGTAATTAATTTGGAGGGTTTGACACCAAAAGCAAAGGCAACAAAAGCAAAAACAAACAAATGGGACTACATCAAACTAAAAATCTTCTGCATCACAAAGGAAACCATCAACAAAATGAAAAGGCAACCTACTGAATGTGAGAAAATATTTTCAGATCATATACCTGATAGGAGGTTAATATCCAAAAATGTATAAAATCTCATATAACTCAATAGCAAAACTAAAAAACATTAGAAAATGGGCAGAGGACCTGAACAGACATTTTTTTCCAACAGAAATATACAGATGGCCAACAGGTACATGAAAAGATGAAAAGATATTCAAAATCACCCACCATCAGGGAAATTCAAATCGAAACTACAATAAGATATCACCTCACACCTGTTTGAATGGCTGTTATCCAAAAGACAAGAACTAACAAGTGTTGGCAAGGATGTGGAGAAAAGGGAAAACTTGTATACTGTTTGTAGGAATATAAATTGGTGCAGCCACTATGGAAAACAATATGGAGGATTCTCAAAAAATTAAAAACAGAACTACCATATGATCTAGCAATTTCACTTCTGGGTATTTATTGGAAGAAAATGAAAACACTAACTTGAGCATGTATATGCACCCCCCCTCCATATTTATTGCAGCATTATTCTCAATAGCTAAGTTATGGAAACAACCTATCAACAGATGAATAGATAAAAGATATGGTGTATATATATATATATTTTTATAATGGAATATTATTCAGTCATAAAAAAAGAATGAAATCTTGCCACTTGTGGCAACATGGATGGACCTTGAGGGACTTAGTCTAAGTGAAATAAGACAAAGAAAGACAAATACATTATGATCTCACTTCTATGTAGAACCAAACAACAGAGAACAACAACAAACCAAGCTTACAGATGCAGAGAACAGATAGGTGGTTACCAGAGGCAGGGCATGTGGGGTGGGCGAAATGGGTGAAGGGGTCCAAAGATACAAACTTCCAGTTATGAAATAAATAAGTCATGGGATGTAATGCACAGCATGGTGATTATAGTTAAGAATACTGTGTTGCATATTTGAAAGTTGCTAAGAGATAAATCTTAACAGTTCTCATCACAAGAAAAAAAACATTCTGTAACTATATATGATGATGGATGTTAACTAGACTTATTGTGGTGATCATTTTGCAATATATACAAATATTGAATCATTATGTTGTACCCTTGAAACTAATATAATGTTGATATCAACTATACCTCAAAAAACCCCTCTGTATGGTGATTACAGTTAACGATACTGTATACTTGAAAGCTGTAAAAGAGTAGATCGTAAATGTTCTCACCACATAAAAGCCAAAAACTTCATAATTATGTATCTATCAATCTCCCTGAAATCTCTTGTAATAGTACAGATAGTTCTATTGTATTTCCCAAGATACAATCATATTATCTACAAACAGTGACACTCTACCATTTCCAATTTTTGTACTGATAATTCCTTCCCCTTTTATAAATACATCGACTAGTTTCTGCAGAGAAATATTATGTTGTTATCCTAGTGTCCATCCTTGCCTTGATCCAGACTTATATAGGCATGCTTTAGTGTTTTTCATCAAGCATGACATGCTCAGACATTTAATTAGCTCCTGCTTCCAACTCTGCCCACAGAGTCAGGGGACCTTCTCGCTGGGCTTGCCCACGGCTGTTCTTCAGACGCACCGGCCTTAACTATCTTTCTTTGACTTATTTATCAGAAACAAGGCTTATTGGCCCCCTCAGAGTCCCCTTTTCTGAGGGAAAAGGATGCCTTTTTTCCTGCTGAAGATGCAACTGGTCACATTCCTGGGGAGTGCTGCTTCCTCACCCTTGTCTTCCACGATGCACGCAGAGAATTTCTGGATTCTCCTGTCACTATCACACGTGGTATGGGGTCGGGCACCTGGAGCAACTGCTGAAGGGGGCCAATAATGAAAGCTGAGAGTGAGGAGGCAGTAGCAGTCTGTGTGTTGAATGTTGATTCCTGGGAAGCAGGAGATGGGGGGCCCTGCAGGTCCATTGCCCTCCACCCCGTCCCACAGAGGACTCAAGGCATGGCTTCTCCTTGCAGCCTCTCTAGAGAAGTCTGTGTGTTCGCTAGTGCACCTGCCATGTGACTTGCTAGTTTCTTTGTCGTCTTGTGAGGCAGTATTCAGCACTGTAATGTTTCAGTTTACAATGCTTCTCATACTTCCTTGCTGCACTTTCCTTTCTTCTCATCCTTGCAGTCCTGCAAGGACTTCCCAAATAAAAGATTAGCACTTCCCTCTTTGTCTCAGTCTTTGCTTTCTCAGGAACCCAGGATAAAACACTTCCCTTAATGCATATTTCCCCCTAAATCACACTTAAAGATGTAAAGGTTTGCCTAGTATTGTCTCACGTTCTCTCTTTTACCTAGGGAGACAAGATTTAGTAATTCTAGAAATCAAAAAAATTTTTTTTCTTTCCAGGTCAATAAGTAGCAAAATAATCTCTTCTATAAGTCAGGGTTCTATCACAGAAGCAGAACCACTGGGAATAATGTAGAAGAAGGGATCATTATAGGGATTTGACTTTAGGAAATTGTGAGAACTAGTAAAAGTAGCCTTAGTGTGGCCATTTCTTGTGTCTGGTCTTGAGCCAGAGGACACATGACAGGCTACTGGAAGAGAAGAGGAAGTGAGGTGAGGGAGAGCCGCAACAACTGGAAACCAGGAGGAACAAGCTGAAACCTGCGTCCATCACCAGCAGAACTCCCTCTGGACTCTCTCCATCTCAAAGCCTTCAACCCCACTTCCATGGATAACATGCTGGGGAAGCTATAGTTTTGCTGAGGAACCACATTTGTAACTGGCCCAGAACTTTGAGAAACTGAAAGAATGATTTGGCTGTAGCTGGAGGAACTGTGAGCTGTGCTGCTGCCATGCTGATAAAGTGAGGCACTAGATCAGTGAAATTTAGGTGGGTTCCAAACAAGGCCTGAAGTGCAGTGACCTTCAGACAGTGAAACATGGCTATTCCTTACATTCTGCCTTCTAGCTTTCATGCAGGTGTCTGTTGTGACTGCTCTAGCTGGGACTATTCAGGGAATTGAATACTGACAAATGCAGTTTAGCTGAGCCAAGTTTACACATTACAACGCCAGCTAACATGATAAAGCAACCATCTCATGCATAAATGAAACATGCTAACCCTCACCCCGCAAAGGATACCATGTTCAACTATCTATCTTTGGTTAATGTTCGTTCTTTATCTAGCTGAATCCCACACTCACTTTGATATCCTTTAACTTAAATATGGAGGTGAGAAACGGAATATTTCCTGCCATATCAGTAAACAAAGGATGTCACAGTCATCTGTAATTGCAGCTACTGCCAATGGTGAGCTGGTGAGCCCCGAGGGAACTCAGGAAGGAAAAGAATACCTGCCATCGAGCTGCCATCAGACTGCAGCCACTCCCTATGGTGAGCTCGGAGGAGACTCAGGATAAGAAAGCACAGGATGGTGGCCCCAGGTAGCTGAGGTACATATCAAAGGAAGGATTTCAGTAAGTCCAGACTTTTGTATCTTCCCGTACATAGAAAAGGGCTAAATTCTTTAACTTGGGACATCTGGTTTCCTTTAATCAACAGTAATCTTTTGATGTCCAACTACCTGCCCTTTGTTACAAAACTCCCCCCTTGTCTCCTTGGAGCAGTTCTCTCAGGGTTACTTGAGATGTTGCCTCCCAGGCCTGAAGTCCTAAAACTTCCCGCTGAATAAAATGTAACTCTCGGGGCTTCCCTGGTGGCGCAGTGGTTGAGAGTTCGCCTGCCGAAGCAGGGGACATGGGTTCGTGCCCCGCTCCTGGAAGATCCCACATGCCGCAGAGTGGCTGGGCCCGTGAGCCATGGCCGCTGAGCCTGCACGTCCGGAGCCTGTGCTCCGCAACAGGTGAGGCCACAACAGTGAGAGGCCCGCGTACCGCAAAAACAAACAAAAAACATAACTCTCAACTTTTAGGTTGCATGTTTTGTTTTGTTTTGTTCAGTCGACAGAGCTATAAAATTAACTACCATTAACATATCTTATGACAGATGATAGGAGGGTCATCTCCTTGGTCAGAGATGAGGCTACGAAAAATTCTATGATGGTGGATGAGGCATCCTTTTCAGTCCACAGATGGTAGTTCTGGCAAAAGTATTGCAGACAGAGAAGGCAAATGTACTGTTACAGTGTCTATTTCAGTAAGAACCAAGCACTGCTCCTTTCACAATGGAAGCAATCCAATTTAATCAACCTGCTACCAAATAGCTGGCTAGGTTTTTTTGGGTTTTCCCAGAATGAAGCCATATCAGGGGCTCAGTGTTGGTCTGTGCTTTTGGAAGACTGGGTACTCAGCAGTTGGCTGTAGCCAGATCGGTCTTAGTGAGTAGAAATCACACTGCTTCACCCCTATATAATCTCTCTCTCTACCAGCTGCCATGGCCACTTTCTTCATGAGCCCATTGAGCAATTAAGTGGCTGGAAATTTATGTTGACTGATGTCCTCAGATTGGGTAATCTTCCACTTCATTGTGAAAATATTTCTCTGATGAGGTCATAATTTGGTGAGCATGGGATACAAATATCTTCACACTATGTGTCCATTCAGAGAGATTTTTCCAAAAGTTTTCCTGCTGTCTCTATCTAAACTGTTAGTTACAGCTCATGTACTGGTACAGATCTGTATATCTGGCTATCCTCTTTTCTAGGCAAAATGAACCCCTAGGTACACAGCTTCAAGTGGGCCTCCTGAAAGGACTTCCCTTCATCAGTGTCTGTCAGAGTAACCCTGGGGTGATGTTATAATGCTGCAGCTGTGCACTTCTAGGGGATGCCTGCATATTATGTCTAGAACCATATGCATATCAAGGATGAGCTTTTTTTGTTTTTTTGCGGTACGCGGGCCTCTCAGTGCTGTGGCCTCTCCCGTTGCGGAGCACAGGCTCCAAATGCGCAGGCTCAGCGGCCATGGCTCACGGGCCCAGCCGCTCCGCAGCATGTGGGAATCTTCGCGGACCGGGGCACGAACCCGTGTCCCCTGCATCGGCAGGCGGACTCCCAACCACTGCGCCACCAGGGAAGCCCACAAGGATGAGCTTTTTCTTCCTCTATTTGAACATCTTTTTACATATTTATTAGCAATTCAGGTTTTCTCTTCTTTAATTGGCTGTGCATATTCACTGTCCACTTTTCTATTGGCCATCTCTGAATAGTGATCCACATGTGCATCTTGATCTTCCTTTTTCTTGCTGTTTTTTTTAATGTTGATACTGTTTGTCAGAGTGTTTATGAATGAAAGATTAGTATACATTTTCTTTGCATTTAAGTAAGTTTTCTTCTCCAATGTCATTAAGTTTTTGGGGGGTGGGTAGGTGGGTGGAAGAGGGTTAGTGGCTTGTTCTGTATTGACAGGCATGATTTCCCGAGAATGTGTGTGGAGCAGGCAGGCTAGTGGTCTTCCTAACTGCAGAAGTAAATGGGACTTTATTCTGGATGTGAGTAGCTTTAGAATATTCGACATCCAAGCAGATCCAAGCAGATCTGATTTTCTTTTTTTCTTCAGAGTCATTGGAGGTCTTAGCTATTTTTTTTTATTATTGCTGTCCCCAACACAAGTTGTGTGTCTCTCCCCATAAATATCACCCACTGTCTTGAGAGAACATCTCTTAGGTTTTATCCTCTGCCTAAGCTCTACCCTTGGTGCCAACTGTGATCATACCATGCACACATGGAAGGTGGAAAGGGGAAAGGGGGCTCTACTGACTCAGCTGTGCTGACACGAGCTCCTTAATTAATTATGCTGTGATTGCTCCTGCTGTGTGCACTTGTTGACTTTGAGCAGGGAGTTTCTGTCACTCTCATTGGAACAACCCACCTTAATTCTGGAAAATCACCCCATATCTGAAGCTTGATATAATATTTTATAAGGATGAAGAGAGTTTTATTTGAACAAAGATAGTATTAAAGCAAAATCCAGAGAAAAATTACTCTCAACCAATTATATTTCTATATGGTTAGAGAAGATATATTTTATATAAATATAATACCAGCTTTGCCACTTACTTTTGGTATAATTTTGGGCAAATTATGTAACCTTTATGTGCCTCAGGTTTGCTTTTTATACTGTTCACAGTGTTGTGAAATTTAATTAGTTGACATATGTAAAAAGTAATTAGCAGAAATGTGCTCTAAATTATCTTCTATTATTCTTCATATCTCACAATTTTAGGCTATACAAATATCTTTGGATTTGTCACTGTTTATACAGATGCAACATTGACATTTTAAAAAAATGTCTTTTTTTATTTTGAAACAACCTCAAACTTACGGAAAAGTTTCAAATGCAATAAAAAATAACTTCTCCCCTGAATCATTTGAGAATTATTTGCCACCTTGGGACTCCAAATACTTTAGTGTACATTTTCTGCAAACAAATCCATTCTCCAATATAACCACAGTACTACCATCAATATTAAGACGTTAACACTGATACTTATAATCCTCAGACTCCAATCAAGTTTCACATGTTGCCTTTAGCTGTCTTGCCTCCTTCGGTCTGGACTATTTCCTCAGTCTTTCCTCGGCTTTCATGACCTTAACACTTTCAAAGATTACAGAAGCATTGTAGAATGTCACTAGAAGAATGTCACTCGGTTTGGTTTTGTCTGACATTTCCTCATGATTTGATTCAGTTTATACATCTTTGGCAAAGTATCACAAAAGTGATGCTGCGCTCTCATCATTGCTTCCTATAAGGTGGTGCACAAATTTTGATTTATCTTGTTACTACTGATGTTCCTTTTCATCCCTTAAGATGCTATTTGCTGGGATCACCATTTTCAAGTTATTTTTAAACACTATAATTAATAAGTACTTGGGGGAGGTGCCTTGTGAAGCTGGATATACTTTTTTTTCACAAAAGCTTTCAATTTATTCATTTATTAGAATGGACTATGGTTTCCTGTTATATTCAGTAAGCTATAATCCATTAGTGTCATATTTATTTGGTGCTATATTGTCCAAGGTTTGGCATTTGGAGCTCCTTAAAGCTGACTCCTGTGTCTTTTTTGACATGACCCCTTTACTCTTTGAATACTTCATTGCCTCCCAGCACAACAGAATGTTTCAGCACATCTGTACTTTCCTGTCCCAGCCCTGGAAACAGACATTTCTCTTAGGAGCCTGGGTTCCCTTAAATGGATAATGATGTTCAAAACCAAGATCTGATGCTACCTATGCTCATTGCTTTGGGGAGTTTTCACTAGTTCCAAGGCTTCTAAGTGGAGAGAGCTAAGGAATATGTGTATATATAATGCACATACACACATGTATATTTATATTTATTTCTATCTCTATTTTTATATTTGAAAGCCAGTAGTTCACTGATATCGGATTTCAGATCAACAGCACAGGGTTCAATATAATTTTAACCCTTTTCATATTTGTGATTCCTTTTTCTGACAGTAAGATATTTGGTTATTTGTATTTATTTCATCATTCCCCTTGTAAGTAACCTGTGTCCCATGCACATGCCCACCTCATCCCACTGGCTCTGACATCCTGCTTGGATGCCCTCCTTAACCAACTCTTGTTTCAATCCCCTGAGCTGCTTTGCACTACTATACAGAAGCCCTCCTCACCTCACCTGGGCCCTGAAGCTCACTCTGGGCCGATTTCCCACCCCATGCAGATCCCCACTTCATCTCATTTGGGCTTTGATTCTTCTCCACCTTGGGCCTCTGCCTCCCATACCCAACAAATGTAGACCACCTAATGGCTCTAGTACTCAACTGTCCTGGGAGGGAAAGGATAAGAGAAGGGGAGGCTCTGAGAGGGCTTCGGCCAGAAGAAACAGATGTGGGATCTGTAGTGTACAGAATGATTATGCATGAAATCACTCATTCCTTATAGCTTTTGGTCACATATCCACCTCTATATGGTCATTGGCACCCTGGTCCTTACTGTGTGGGGCCTGTAACTGGTTGGAAACATCCATGAACCTGCAAAGTCTGGGCTCTAGTTTTATTTCTCTCTTCTTTCTGATACCCCGGGATTTCCTGGGTTTTCATTTTGAACTTTACTATGCACTTAAAATTTCTGGTTTATGGTTATGTGTCCAGTCTACCTATGAGTTTGTAATGAGAAAAATTTTATTTCTATCAGTTTAGCCCACCATGTTGCCAGACATCTTTCTGATACAACTTTTTTCTTTTTTGGATACAACTTTTAAACATTTTTTTCTGTCAGATTTATCTGATGTTTTCTTAAAAATATCCATCAAAGGACAGACATAGAAGATGACAGATGTCTCTCTTTAGTATTTATCAAAAATGTTTCCAGCAGTTACTATGTTTAGTACAGTTATCATAAAAGTAATTTAGCTTGAAGCGTTATCTCTTAAATGGAGTGACCTTGGGCTTCCCTGGTGGCGCAGTGGTTGGGAGTCTGCCTGACGATGCGGGGGGCACGTGTTCGTGCCCCGGTCCGGGAAGATCCCACATGCCGCGGAGCGGCTAGGCCCATGGGCCACGGCCACTGGCCCTGCGCATCCGGAGCCTGTGCTCCGAGGCGGGAGGGGCCGCGGTGGTGAGAGGCCCGCGTACCACACACACACAAAAATAATAATTAAAAAAAAAATTGGAGCGACCATGTGTACTATATCAACCGTACACTTATTACAGTTTATGAATCCGTATGGAATAATATTGTGAAATATTAAAATAACAGGAGGGTTCCCACCTCCACGTCTAGGCTCTTATCCAAGCAAAGTCACCATGGGCAAAAGGAACCAGAGAGCAGAGAGAATTGCATTCTTGTCATTTACCTTTCAATAGCTGTGGTGTAATTTTAAGGGAAAAAGAGATGCAGTTATATTCTGTGATAGCTGCTTACACCTCGCCTGACATAATGGAGATAAGTCACTGTATGACTGAATTTTTGAAAGGTGATGGCTACTGAAAGTGGTTATTGAGTCAGAAATGAGAGTCCATTCTCTGCCTGAGCAAGGCCACCCAGCATCAGGTAAGTCACGTGGTAGCCAAGTCAGACCCTGCAGACCCTCCAGGCTCCATTCACATGAATGTTGTATCCTATCTGTGCTAAGAAGGTCTGCAAAGGTCCTTCCTGATGCTGTGTCATGAGGACTCATCAATTCCTCTTTTAATGGTCCAAGACCATTTAAGGACTAGCCTTCAGATTCTTCTCAGATCAGAGGAGTGGAGGCCAACTCCCAGGGACATTTGTTTAGGTTGCATACAATACCACACAATAAGCCATGCCTAAGGGTGCACTGGATACCTGGTACATGTCTTTACTAGTTAGGAAATGTTTGTACTTGTCTTATGACTTGGTTGTCTCCACCTATAAGCTATTTGTATATTAGTTATGACAATCGTACAGCAGATGGCAGTGGAGTGTATTATTCTAACAAATTCAGCATATTACGATCATTTTATGACAAATGAAAATAAAGTACCTTGTTCTAATAGGATTGATATTTGTATTTTTTCCTGGAGGAACACACAGTAATTGAAAGAACTTTTTGATATAATAACACTTCAATAAGGAGTTTCTGCTCCTTTTCCCAACGATATTCTGATTGGTATCTTAAAACAAAAATCGAAGAAACATTTTTCATATAAGTGTACTGGCTAATTTGACATTTTGTATTTCCGTTTATATTATCTGCCATTTGTTGACTAAATTCTCATTTAAAATTCATAAGTACCTCCATTATGGCATGAATCACTATGTAATCTATATACATTCACCATTAATAATCCACAAAGTAGATATTAAATAGCTATAAATCAAGGATTGTAAAATGCTTAGCTAGTTATACTATAGAAATTGTTTATTTTTAATATGGGAATTTCATCAGTAAAAAAAATTGACTTGGGGGCTTCCCTGGTGGTGCAGTGGTTGAGAGTCCGCCTGCCTATGCAGGGGACACGGGTTCGTGGCCCGGACCGGGAAGATCCCACATGCTGCGGAGCAGCTGGGCCTGTGAGCCATGGCCACTGAGCCTGCGCGACCGGAGCCTGTGCTCTGCAACGGGAGAGGCCACAACAGTGAGAGGCCCGTGTACCGCAAAAAAAAAAAAAATTGACTTGGTTAAAATTTAGCAGCTTAATTAGGTCCCATTCATTTATTTTTCTTTTTATTTCTATTACTCTGAGAGATGGACCTAAAAAGATACTGCTGCAATGTATGTCAAAGAATGCTGCCTATGTTTTCCTCTAGGGGTTTTATAGTATCCAGTCTTATATTTAGGTCTTTAACAAAAACTTTTGCACAGCAAAGGAAACCATAAACAAAATGAAAAGACAACCTACAGAATGAGAGAAAATATTTGCAAACGATGTGACTGACAAGGGATTAATTTCCAAAATACACAAATAGCTCATACAACTCAATAACAAAAAACCCAATCAAAAAATGGGCAGAAGACCTAAATAGACATTTCTCCAAAGACATACAGATGGCCAACAGGCACATGAGAAAATGCTCAACATCGCTAATTATTAGAGAAATGCAAATTAAAACTACAGTGAGATATCACCTCCCTCTGGCCAGAATGGTCATCATCAAAAAGTCTACAAATAATAAATGCTGGAGAGGGTGTGGAAAAAAAGAGCACTTCTACACTGTTGATGGGAATGTAAATTGGTACAGCCACTATGGAGAAGAGTATGGAAGTTCCTTAAAAAACTAAAAGTAGGGACTTCCCTGGTGGCGCAGTGGTTTAGAATCCACCTGCCAATGCAGGGGACAGGGATTCGATCCCTGGTCCAGGAAGATCCCACATGCCGCAGAGCAACTAAGCCCATGCACCACAACTACTGAGCCTGAGCTCTAGAGCCCACGTGCCACAACTACTGAGTCCATGCGCCTAGAGCCTGTGCTACACAACAAGAGAAGCCACCGCAATGAGAAGCCCACGCACTGCAACGAAGAGTAGTCCCCACTCACCACAACTAGAGAAAGCCCACACACAGCAACAAAGACCCAACGCAGCCAAAAATAAATAAATAAATTTATAAAAAAGAAAAAAAAAACCCTAAAAATAGAGTTACCATATGATCCTGCAATCCCACTCCTAGGCATATATCCAGAGAAAACTATAATTCAAAAAAATACATGCACCCCAATGTTCACTGCAGCACTATTTACAATAGCCAAGACATGGAAGCAACCTAAATATCCATCGACAGATGAATAAAGAAGATGTGATATATCTATATCTATATTTATATCCATATCCACATAATAGACTATTACTCAGCCATAAAAAAGACTGAAATAATGCCATTTGCAGCAACATGGATGGACCTAGAGATTATCATACTAAGTGAAGAAAGCCAGACAGAAAGACAAATATCATATAATATCACTTATACGTGGAATCTTAAAAAAAAAAAAAAAGAGAGAGAGAGATACAAATGAACTTATTTACAACCCAGAAAAAGAATCACAGACATAGAAAACAAACTTATGGTTACCAAAGGGGAAGGCGGGGGAAGGAATAAATTAGGAGGTTGGGATTAACATATACACACTACTATATATAAAATAGATAAACAACAAGGACCTACTATATAGCACAAGAAACTATATCCAGTATTTTATAATAACCTATAATGGAAAAGAATCTGAAGAAAGAACATATATATATTCTATACATATATAGTATAGAACATATATATTCTATATATAGTATATATATATGTATAGTAAATATATATATATATAACTGAATCACTGTGCTGTACATCTGAAACTAACACAACATTGTAAATCAACTATACATCAATTTAAAACATTGTATATAGTTTGGTGCTTTTCTGATATATGTTCATGAAATAAAATACACAAAATAAAAAAATTTAGCAGCTTAATATATACATTTTATTTTTAAAAGCTATAAGTTCTAAGATAAAATACTAATTTTTCTTTAAGAATGCTTTACAGTATTGAAAGAATATTATGGCCTTTCTGTGTGGTCTACAGACCAACAAGATTGGCATCCTATGAGACTGTTAGAAATGCAGAATGTTAGAAATGCAGAATCTCAGGCCCTGAAACATAAACTGCATTTTAACAAGATCCCATGTGGTTTATATGCATATTAAGGTTTGAGAAGCACAATTCTAGATAACATATATAATTTGAAGAATTACACGAAAATGAAACACTACAGCTATGTAAAAATTTACATTTGACATTTAACAATGAACATAGTAAAGGAGTGTGGTATTGATGGAACATCAACATATGAGGAATTTTAAAACCTGCAGTTGTTTTCTAAAATGTGGTATGATTCCTCTTGAAATACTGCAGTATATTTGCGGTAATTATTTAAAAGACAGATTTCTAAACACTTTTTGTAGTTTTCAGTATCTGACTTTTCTAATATCATTTCTCATTGGAGAAATGCTACATCTCAAAACTACAAATTATTAAGAATATAAAGCCATTAATGTCTATGACAATGTTTCTGTGTAGTCCCTTTTCTATAAAAATGAAGATACTGGGACAAGGAAGCATCAAAACTGCCACAAAGAATATCACTACCATGAAAGCAAGAGAAATGACTATTTTATAACAAATTATTATATCTTAATGATGTGGCTCTTAATTTCCATTTTCTTTTACCTTAGATTCAATTATTTGATCTGTGTAATTTATATGAAATAAGTTTGCTGTCATCATTGCAAAAGAAATAATACACTCCTCTCAACCTTCTTTATTGAGGAAAGAGCACTTTTTTTTTTTTTTTACACTCACGTGGAGACACCATAAGTGTTAACAGTGGGTGCAAAGAACCAGTTGGCCGTAGTTAGGAAAAAGAAACTCCCTGACAAGGCCAGGGTGATAGTGGAGGGACTCAACCTGTGATCTCTCTCTGGCTGAGAAGGTTATAGCCCGGACCTCATTCAATAGCATTAGTGTCATTCACTAATTTACCCTATGATTACTATGTTTTCTTGCTTTGGCACTGTTAATGTAAGTTTCTAAGACAGTCACTTTGTTTCTTTTTGCTGTCTTTCCTCTCTGTGATGGTTCTAACTTATAAAAATCAGTTTTTCTGAAATCAATTGCGTAAAACAACATTCATTCTAACTAATTTCTGACACCACTTAAAGCTCTTTAATATTGTATATATGTGCGTGTGTGTGTTTTGTTTTTTACTTTTATTTTAGGAACTTGGTTCCTGAGGTACTGGGTCATTTTTATTTCAGATGCTTTTGAAAATCAGATGCTGGGCATTTTAATGTCAGCCTATGCATTTTTTAAAAAAGTGTGTCTATAGCCTTTCTTAGGCTCACTAAGAAAAATGACTAAAATGAGAAAGGGCTTTTAAAAGACCTTAATAATTGGAGTGCAGATTTATCACATGGGGAACCTGCTTCACAGAAATGCAGTGATGTATGTCCATTGGTCAGTCTCACTCACATAAGGCAAACTCCATTACTTACTGTGAGCAAGAAAAAGGTTACCTGACCCAACTGGAGAGTATTAGCTTTTTTGGTCAGCTATGAAAAAATTGCTTTGCCACTTAGGTCAGCATCATGATGTAAATCTTAATGAAAGTTTCTGAGATGTGAGAGTAACTCAAGCTGTTTGGCCACCTTGATGCTCTCTTAATCTGCCTTTTTCTTGCTTTATTTCCTTCAGTCAGGTTTAGGGAGCACAGATCTCAATGCAGACCCATTTGCAGAGTAATTGTCACTCCACCCAGCCATCTTGGCCCTTTTGGCACCCAAGGCTAAGAATACTGGAGATTCGTGCATTAGTTCAACTTCTTTGTGGAATAAAAGAACAAAAAACTTCATTTCTTTCATTTCACTTGAGATTTTTAAAAAGCTCTCTTTTATTTGGGACCCTATGTCTCTTGTACAATGAAAAATTGAATAAGACTGAATTATAAAAGAATTATAAAAGTTATCTGGATTATTCTAATGGATGAGTAAGGGGCACAAGGATCCTAAACAAACTAATTAGATTGTTTTCCTGATTCTTATGATTTTTATAAGAATAGCTATTTAATTAGACTCTGCTTTTTATCATAAAGATGAATTACTTTAGAATACAATAAGGCACTTAAATAATCTAGGTGAAATTCAAATAAGCATGGAAAGAATGCAATGTACTTGTCTGGAATCATTTATTCAGTCAACCATATCAACAACTACTTATTGGATGTCTATTCAATTAGTATGAATATGTCAAGTCCTTTTCTTAGTACTGAGGACACTGATGAGGAAGACATACAAGGTCCTTACTCTTATGGAAATCATGTGACAGTAGCGGGGGAGAGAAAATAAGACAATTTTTGTGGTAAATAGTGGTAAATGCCATGAAAACAATAAAACAGCGTTCTATGAAGGGATGACTTATGGGGAGAGAGAATCAAAAATTTAATTGAATGGTCAGAAAAAAGCCTCATTGAGGAAGTGACAATTTTGGTTGAAGCATAAATGACATAAAATAACCAGCATTAGGATAGTCTTGGGGTAGAGAATTCCAGACAGAGGGTATAGCAAGTGCAAAGGCTTTAAGGTAAGAATAAACTTGGAGGAAGATGAATTGGACTGGAGCCCAACAGACAAGAGGGAAAATTCTAGGATAGCCAGGCAGATTATTTAGGGCCTTGTAGGCTCCATGAGAAGGGGTTTGATTTTTTCCAAGAGCAATGGGATGCCAAAGCACAGATTTAAGTAGGGTTGTGACATGGTCTACTTTATATTTTTAAAAGACCATTTTGGATATATTCTAAGAGTGAAAGAGCATGAAACAGCAAATCAGGAAGTCACTGAGGTTACCCAGATGAGGGATGATAATGGCTCTAACAGTGGAGATGAAGGAGGTGGACTCTTTGGGGATGTATTTTGAATTGACCCAACAGGACATGATGATAGATTGGATGTGAGAGATGAAGAAAAAGAAAGAAAAAATTGTTGGCTTGACCAATTGCATGGACCTGGCCTCATGCATTGATCTGGGAGAGACTGGAAGGGAAGAGTTTTCTGGAGAAAGTCTAGGATTTGGTTAAATGTGAGAGGTCAACTATATATCAAGTAAAGAAATCAAGCAGGTAAATGGATATACAAATTAAGAGATTGAGAGAGAGTTAATGCCAGAGATACATATTTTGGAATCATCTGCATACTGATTATGCCTGAACTCTTAATTGTGAACAATTTATCAGCATCCAATAAAACTTTGAGAAATACACTGATCACTAAGAGTACAGAAGTACATTAAGGGAAGATAGAAATGCAAAAAGGAAAGTGAATGAAATTAAGTAGAATTAAAAAATGATTATAGGAAAAAAATGATAGATATATAAATCACACAAAGGAGATCCAAAAAATGCATAATTGGAGTCCCAGAAAAAGGAAACTAAAACGATAGGATAATACAATTACTTAAAACTATACTTTCTTGAAAGAAACAAAACCACTTAAAATTTCAAATTGAAGGGGCAAACTTTTAGCAGATAAAACCTGTCCCAGAATAATCCACACAGGGACATCACTAGAATTACGGGACTTTAAAGATTGTCTAAAAAAACCTTACACTTATCCAAGGAAACAATGTTCAAAGCCCATGATTTTATTTCCAATCAAGTTTATTTCAATTACAAAGGCTATGGCAAAATAGTTTTGAATATGCAAGAGCTTAGGAAATACTGTCCAAATAAATTGCTTTTGAGGAAAGTACTAGAAGGCAAACTTTGAGTAATCCAAAGATAACTGATAAAACTTGGGCAAAAGGACCAGCAGTTTTGAAACCTTCAGAAGATTTATAAAGACATACTGTTCTAGTGTATGAACATAGTTCAAACTTATGGTTAAAACTTCCAAGTAGAAGTAGAATATGGGTACTAATAGATGATAATTCTAGTTGTATATGTAAGAGCTCTACTACTATCTTTAAAAATTACTACTATCTATAAAAGTTTTGCCGATATATTTGAGCACTTCTTGGCTTTAGAATACATTAGATAACCAGAGGACTTAGAATTTGATATATGAATTATACCAAATTTCAGATCAATTGCTTAGGATTATGGATCTTCATTTTCATTGTATGAGTCATCAACTCGATAGAATATGACTTTCTATTTCTAACAGAAAATAATGGAAATATTTTAGAATGCACTAGGAATGACTGAAAAATATGAAACTTGAAAGAGTTCAATTGATTAGGCAAGTAGACCACTGGTGATTTGACAAATGTATGAACTCTTTAAGTTGAAAAACATTTTGGTGTAAATTGCTACATTTATAAAACAATAGTATATTCTTCTTTACTCCCATTTCTTACTACATGACAAAATAAAATAAACCACACTTTGAAAAACATTCTAAAATAATACTCAAATATAATTTTAATTAACTTTGAAAAACTTTCTAAAATGATATTGCAAAATAATACTCAGAGCAAGAATGCCTATAGCTATTTAATTAATGCCAAAATTTTAAATGTTTTTAACTCAGAAAAAAACTAAAATCTACTTAATATTTTGAAAACAAATATAATTCTAAGTAAAACTTTTGGGCCAGTGTCATGCCAAAATGCCGAAATGTCCAAAGTCATACCAACGTGTTTTACAGTAAGACGCTCTTTGAAATGTTAACATAATATTGATATTGTCATAGAATGTTGGATGTATCTGTTTCTTCACTTAATGTAACTAAGATTAATATTTTCACTTTTTGTGCACAGAAAGTTTAAAAACGATTCAAGAATCAATCAGTGTCTTACTTTATGAAAGATAAATATGAAGAAGGATTAGGGGAAGGAGCTTGAGCTGGGAATTATTTGTTACTTAACGTGATTGTGAGATCTTGTTTTATTTAATTATTCAACATAATTATTCACACAGACTGTTTCTGCCTGTTCCATACTGGCTGAAGCCATGGGCCTATATTTTATGTCCTTATTGTCTTCCTTTTAGGACACCGCTTACTCTGACCAGTGGGCTTCTAGTTGTGCGGTAAAGAGAAAGAAAATACCACCTATATTTAGCCTTGCTCTTTATAAACTGGGAATAGATTTTTGCCTCCAGTGAATCAAATATTATAAAGATGAAGTTATGAAATTAATATTTCAAAAAGGACAACTAATATAATCTATAGAAAAATGTGAAAGAAGTTTTATTTTATTTGCTCTCTGATATAGCAAGCTATAGATGATGCTGAAACTTCAGTCTCTGGTCAGAGATGAGCAATAAGCATGAACTGGGAACAAGATATGGAAGGTCTGTCACCTGATGAATCACCCCAGGTCATGTGCAATAAAATACTAAAACCTGAAGGTAGGAATGCACTTCAGATCATGTTTGGGTTTTTTTCTTCTTTTAAAGTCTGAACAAAATCACACTTCATAGGTACTATCAGAGAGCCTCCTGTTCCTGGGTAAAGACTGAAGAAAGAATGGTTCAGTTCTCCAAAAGCCACTGGGAAATGTCAGCACCATCTAGTTAATGAATTCCTGATTTGTTTGGCATTTGCACTTTCTTAAGAAATTGCTGATGTGTTTAGACTTCCTCTTCTCCTCAGCGGCAGTGAAATTTGTTGATTATGATGGCCTTATATAACATCATCCAGGCAGAAAGCTAAAAGATTACACATTAAAAAGAAACAGGCCTGTTTATTACCAGGCATTGTGCTCCCTCATATGCATATCTCTGTTCCTCAGTCTTTGACCAGGTTGCTTTGTCGGAGATGCTTTGTTAAAAGTATTTCCACGGCACACCTCCACTCATGAAAATGTCATTTTCTCTGCCTGGTTGTAATAGGAAGTCTTTTTCACCTATTGAAACCTGTTAAATTTCCTTCAAATATTTTTGTTTAACTCTTAGAAAAACAGTTAGTGGAGGACCATTTAAAAACATGTAGATTTAATGAGGAATTGATGTTTGTACTTAAAAACATTTTTCAAAGAAACTTGCTTCTGTATAGCTGAATAAAAGCCTGTAATCTTTGCAGATTTCATTCAACCAGGTCAAACACTCCAGACTGTCTATATTCCACATCATTTTCCCTTAACTACTTTTAACCATATGTTTGTTTTAGGAGATATTCCACCAGAAGTAAGAATCCTGTCCACTTTAGATTGGATAAGCATCAGCCTGGTAAGAAGCTGTGAGATTAAAATCACTCAATTAAAAATCTTTGGTGTGGCTCTAAAGGAGAAACAGAGCAGGTTTAATATTTTCTATCTAAATATCATTGCCTTGACCAGACTAGTACTGCAGGTTGTATCCTGTATTACATATTTCTTTGAATAGTAAACTAACTTAGTTACTATGCTTCACATTCTTATTTCTTCTAAAGGGACAAAATTCCCCCATTAGGCAGAATCCTGCATTTTGGTGGCACGTTTGTACTCCCACGGGGATCTCCTGTGCATGTTTCATATTGTTCCTGTAACAAAGCCTTCTACTCTGGCCCTCACTTGTCCTTGACCCCCACAGCTCTTCCTCTCAGTCCTCTCTTGCTCATGACATTAGCTCCTAACTCTTCCCCACCCTTTTGTAAAAATATGAATTACAGAACCAACACCTGTAAACCTGTAAGAATAATTCTTCCCTATTCAGAGAACCATTTTTGACCAATGAGTTCTCAAGTTAACTTGAACTTTGACAGTTTCTGCTAAAGCTCTAAAAATTTTGGTCTCTTTCTCCAAAACAGACCTCTCCTTCAGAGCCTTCTGATGTCTGGCATTTTTAGCACAAAGGTTTATGTCAGGATTTCTCAGTTTCTGCACTATTAACATTTTGGGCTGGATAATTCTTAGTTGTGGGAGTCTGTCCTGTACATTACAAGATGTTGAATGACATCCCTGTCTTCTACCTGCAAGAAGCCAGTGGCACACCTAATTCCCAAGGTGAGACACCAGAAATGTCTTCAGACATTGGCATGTGTCCCTTGTGCCATTGCTCACCCTCCCCAACCCTCCCAAGCTGAGAACTACTGGCTTATGCTAACAGTTGCTCTGGTTAATTTTCTTCCACTGTCTTTGGTGCTGTGATTTGGATTTGGATAAGGCTTGAGCCTTCTGATGCTCAGCCTGTGCCACTTCCATGAGGATAGAGTGCTGGGGATACCCTGGCATCTCCCTCCTTGGAGTCTGTGACAGGACAGGTGAGTGAGTCATTTTTTCAGCTCCTAATATTTAGGTGGGGATTCTCCACCAACATAGGAGAAGATGATGGCCAATATCCTTGCTTTTATAGCTTTAACTCTTGGTCAAGATCAGATTTGCATAATCTAATTCAGGACTTGCAAACCCTTCTAAGGAAAGACAAAAGTCCACTGAAGAATTTAGGACTGTGGGAATCTCTGATATCTATCAACTAGTTCATCTCCTTATGAGACCCAGAAATAATAAAACTTGGTTTGAAAAAGCAGAAAGGATTGATGGTGAAACTGATATAAGATGTATAGGTCAAAATTTGACTACAGATTGATATAAATATAGGATAATATCTCACAACTGCCTTATATACTTTCTCTTTTGGATGGTCTTAAATCTGAGGTAGCAGATTTAGTCAGAAAACAGGCTAGCAGACTGTCTCTCTTTCTGAATTACAAGAGTTTATGGAGTATTTTGAAAATATTTTGCTTTTGAAAAAAGAAAATTTATGGACCAAATTAATAGCCTTTTAGAGTAAACAATTAGACAACCCAAGGACAAGGACACCACTATGTCTAGTCTTGATAAAGACACCTGCCAATATTACAATGACAAAGGACACTGGAAGAACAATCGTTCTGTGTTGGAGTGAAAGGTAGTATTTAAAGAAAAAAAAATAGCTGTCTGACAGACTAATACCTCTCAAAGTAGCTGCTCTGATCTGCCAATAATTGCCATTAACAAAAAAGAGAAAGATTTCCATAAACCATAAAGATTTCCAAAACCACAATGTTTCATTTCTTGTTGATACTAGGACTATACCCTGTTATAAACTTGACCACTTTTTTTTAATCATTTCTCTGAAGAGTAAAAATGTTTCACACTTTTTTGTTTTATCAATTATATCTCAATAAAGCTGTTTTAAAAATGTTTCATTGGTAGTATCTCACATACCCCTCAGACTTTGCCTTTCTCTTAGCCAGTGGTAGATCTGTGCTCAGCATTCTTTAGAATGGCCTTGCATTCAGATTCGCTGTATCTATTTGCATCACTTGGGAAAATCAATAACACACAGACAATTATTTTCCAAGGGTTTACAGAAGCACCTTCTCACTTCTTATAATTACATAATCCAAACCTTAGAGATATCCAGTTCCCTCAGGACTCTTATACACTCCTGAAAACACATATTATATACATGTTCACATTTATATAAAATGTGGACAGCCTTCTGTTAAGTTTGAAAGATTGAAAGTCTTGCAGAATTTATTCTCTCTCTTTGATGAAAATGTTATTATATAAGGTACATAAAGTCTCTAAATATCAACTAAATAAATATCAATTTTATTAGTCTCAAGTCCATTATCTAGGTCATGACATCATATATAATGGAAAGCCTCTTTTGCTAAAAAATTAAAAGCTATTTGTGACTTTCCCCAGTCAATTACCAATGTGGAGGATCTCTTAATCTCGTGGGATAAGGTAGGAACCTTATCAATTTACATTGCTCCTATATATGATCTGTTGAACACTGGCATGCCAGAGCCCTTGACAAAGTCACTAGAAACTTTCTTCTATAACTTAAAAAATTCCCCAATTACCATAAACATTTCTTCTATTTGTATATGAACTTTGGGGATTCTAACTCAATAGCACAACAGATTTTATCCAGTTATTCCACCTATGCAGCTATGAATATTTTCCTACTATTGTCCGCTGTCCAGAAGCCCTTCCTAGTTATAAAGCAACTGCTTGAACAGTAGTAAAGAAATTTTAGGCTTGGGTAATATCTCCACATTTGTCTAGTGAAAGAGATAGATCTGTCTACTCATTTCACCAGGACAATAATTAAGGGATTCAGTCTTTGCCTGTCACCCTGAAGTTTTACTGCCTCTACCATCTCCAGTACTCAGAATAAATGACATGTTAAAATTCAACCTTGTGAAACTATTCAAGAAACTTCAGTTGCTGTGGCCAAAGGCTTGACCCTTAGTTCTTTGGGCCATTAAGTCTTCTCCAACAGGAACTCACAGACTATCCACATAGGAGCTGGTTGCTAGATGCCCCACTAAGGATTGTACCTCTTATCTTTTACTCTGTTCTTTTTAAGGCTGATATGGCCAAATATCATAGAAGTTTAATGCAGTATACAAAAAGACTCAGGTGTTTTTCCCAAAGATAAGCCAACAGCTACTGCTCTCCAAGAATAGTTTCTCCATCTCCCAAGAACCATTTTTGACCTACTCTTCCCCAAAGTAGCTGAACTTCAGCTGACGCTAAAGCTCCGTAACAGCACAGTCCAACAGAATGTTCTGTAACCGTGGAAATGGCTCTGCACTATCCAGTATAGTAGCCTTTAGGCACGTGTGACTTTCGAGCATTTGAAATGTGGGCTAGTGCAACTGGGGAACTGAATTTTCAATTTTATTTATTTTAATTAATTTAACCTTAAATTTAAGTAGCATATGTCATTTGTGGCTCTTGCATTCGGCAACACCGCTAAAAATTTGACTCCTTCCTCAAGAAAGAATGCTCCTTTGGAGTCTTTCTTGCCTGACATTTAGATCAAAAGCTTGCCTCTAATGGAGTCAATTTCCTTTATAAACAGCTTGTTCTTGACTTTCAGTTTTATCCTCTTTCATCTTTCCTTTCCTCATTTCCTCTCTTTCTTCCTTTTAGTCTGTTTTTGCCCCTTTTCCTCCTCTATCTTTGCCTTCCCCAACTGCTCCTTTTCTTTCTTTCCTTTTGCCTTTTACAACAAGAGCCTCTGTCTGCTCAGCTGGCCAATAGGAGTTATAGTGGCAAATATAGCAGTTCTGTGTAGAGAGGCAGCAGCTAAAATAAGGAGGCTTTTCTTCTTGACCTATAATATTTGATAAGGACCCTCTGCCCCAACCCTCGCTCCACTTCAAGTCAACCTTGATCTTATTTTTATACACCTTGTTTCATATTCATACTATTCACTGGTTTTCCTGGCCTTTTACGACTACACATTTATATAAATTGTATCTCCCTGAAACCAAAATAATGTGTTAGTTTTGTTTTGTTTTTGTTTTTTGCGGTACGCGGGCCTCTCACTGCTGTGGCCTCTCCCGTCGCGGAGCACAGGCTCCAGACGCGCAGGCTCAGCGGCCATGGCTCACGGGCCTAGATGCTCCGCAGCATGTGGGATCTTCCTGGAACCGGGGCACGAACCCGCGTCCCCTGCATCGGCAGGCAGACTCTCAACCAGTGCGCCACCAGGGAAGCCTCTTTGATTTTAAAATGTATTTGTAGGAAAAAACAGCTAAATTAGCTATTGGGTGTTATGTGCTCTGTCATAAATTCAAAGTTTATTAGTTCCAACTTTTCCAGATTTACAAAATACATTAAAACAGAAAGAATAGTAAGGAGTAAGAAAAACAGAATCACATTCAAAAATTTTAAAAATATAGTTTCTAGAACCCGTGATTAAAATGAACTGAGCTCACATGTTTAGTGCCTTTTTCCTACCAGAACTTCATTAAAATAATAGTAAAGAAATTAAAAAAGCCATTATAACTGGTTTATTGAATGGGCTAGAATTGGTATAGATACAAGAAAGAAAAATAGTTCTAAATATTTTTAGCCTCTGCTTTCAAGTGGGCAATGTTGAATCTCCCGTTCCACCCTGGAGATGTTCCAGATATATCTGATAGATCTTTCTGTTATTTTCAGATAACAGAAGAGTCTCATTAGTCTAACCCCAACCCAAATTTCTATTTCATATTCATTTCAAGGATTGTATTCCCACTCCTTTCCCATTCCCACTACTAATTGAGGCCTGATCCAGGCTTGGAAACTTTTTACTGTTTCCAAAAATTTTACTGATTCCAATCAGCTCTCCACTTCTCTCCCTTCATTCACTATTCTGACTTTGGCTCTTCCAAGATTAAAATGGGAAAGAGTGATGAGTGATAAAGGAAAATAAAGTGTTTGTTTATTGAGCTACTGCTGTTTATGACTCTGAGCTGCTAGGTTCACTTTCTGGCAGCTATCTAAATGTCTCTCTCTCTCTGAGATACTTATATGTCTTTAGACGTACCTATTCTCCACCTCCGCCCTTCTGGAGCTGGGAGTCTCTCCCTCACAATCCCCTGATGTAAATGTTCACTCTCTGACCTGTTAGGACTTTTCCTTGTCTCTCTCCCTGGCAGAACACTCCATCTCTTTTTTGATGCTGTGACCTTCCACCACATGTTGTCTCTGACAACGCTGAAAGTAACCTTTCAAGTCATCTCTAGCCAAGTTGCTGTCTGTGGTATTTACTTAGCTCATGGGAAAAAACAGTGACAACATCAACAACAACATTATTTTTGCCCCACGCAAATCTGAGTGATCACGTTGCAATCACTAGTTTTCTGTCATCACTCAGCTGTTTTCCAGTTGAGATTAAGTCACTGATTTTGTAACTACAGACTTCATGGAAAACAAGTCAAGTTTTCCAAGAGTTTCCTCACTGTGTACTGCTCTGGTTCTGTGATAGAACAGAGTTAACCATAAAGATAAAAGAATCCAAGTGACATTAGATACTTCATCAGTAATATTGAATGCTAGAAGACTACAATTAACCTTTGAAATTAAAAAAAAGTAATTTCAAACCTAGAATTGTATCCCAATCATATTACCCATCAATAGTGAAAAAAGAATAATTTCCGACATTCCAGGACTCAGAAAATTTACCTCCCACGTACAACTTATTAGTAAGTTATTCGAGGACGTAAACCAGGAAAACAAGAGAGCAAACCGAAAAAGAGGACATCACAGGCTTCAGGAAATAGCAGCTCCAACTCAAAAAAGTAGGGAAGGACAAAGTTGTTTAGCAGGTCAGATGACAGCCAATCTCATCTGGAGCAGAATGATTAGTCTTTTCTTAGAGAACGGTCTTCAAGGTTAAAAATGGATTCAATATAATTATACTATAATAGAAAGTTTGAAAAAACTTGATGATATGCAAAATACAGAACAAACAATCAATATTTATTGTCCCAGGCTGTGAGCTGTCCTCTCACCAAAGGGTAGGAACCAGGCACTATTATTCATTGGATCTGAAGTTCCTGTCTTAGTTTCTGACACTCAGAAAGTATGGCCAATATACTTTTAATAACTCAGTCATTATTAATGTTATTCTGTAAGTAGATATCTTCTTGGTTGAACTCTCCCACCACCCTGGACTTCCATTATTATTGTATCTTATAGCTTTGCAATACTAAATACCTGTGCTAATTTACAGCTCTTACACAGGCTTATTATGTTGATACTTAAGTGTAAAAGAACATCTAGGAAAGAACAAAGAATATCTAGGAACTGTATTAAAAGGCAGATTCCCAGAAATTCAGATGATTACATCTGGGATGGAGTCCAGAGAGCTGAATTACTGACAATCACTCCCGGTGATTCTGATACAAGTGGTCTGTGGCCCCCGTCATTAGAAACTATGCTTTTGGACTTTATGATTTCTTCACAGGGAATTCAGAATTAACTCTAGGGTGGATATTGTTTTCATTATTTTCAAATTGGTTTTTTCCACATTTTTCTCCCCTAAATTCATCAACCATTTGCCATCTTAGCAACTTATGTAAAAATAAAACTATAGTTGAATAGATAATAATTTGTTTTAAAGGAGTAGGCAACGTTATCCCTTGGGAAGAAAAAAAATCAAGATTCTTTATCTTTTTATTCTGCCTCAGTTACATGCCATGGTAGTAGCTTAGTTTCACTACATTTTTTCTCTTGAAATTGCTACTTTTCAGCTGTCTAGACTTATGACTTCCTGAGAAGAAATATGAGCTTGAAAGAATAAAAGTAATTTAGTTTGCTGTGCTAACATGCCTCTGTAGTGCTAAAGTTGTACTGTTTAAACATTATTTCAAAAACCTATTAGATTATTGGCTTCCCGGCTTGAAATTCTTTCCTGAGTGTTCCTAAGTTTTCCTTTTCTAAATATTTCTACAGAGTATTACATTATGCAGCATATGTATCTTTGTTCATTCATTTATAGATGCATTTCCTTAAGAAGTGGTGTATTAGTGATCTCCGCTATATACGACAAGTTAGAAACTACGTATTATTTTCCTTTCCAAGAAAACTAAATTGATGCACAGAATGATTGTTTGCTAGTAGCTGAAATTGCAGCAGAGGGGTATACTTGCCTTATTAAGATGAAATTTCTGGTTTTATTTATTCTGGAAAAAAAGTTCTATCCCCAAATAAAGGATTAGTCTAGGGACCTGGTACATCAGTGCTGCCATATTGAATGGAGAAGTGAGTGGGATGAATATCATAGCTCACTATTTATACTGGTTTATTTGTAGGTAGGAAAAAATGAAAAATTGGAGAAAGTAGTAGTTCACATTAAAAGGTAAAATAGGAAGAGGCCACTGTCAATTCAGGCTGTGCTTGTTGATTTCCAAATAACAACCTTGTCTCTGGAGTCATTAAAAGCATTGCTCTCCTGAGAAGAGGCTGAGGTTCTCTCTGCCTTTGAAGCTGAATAAACCTGGTGTATCATTTTTATGAGAACTTGGCCTTGAGGATCTTTAAAAAAAAGCTACCAAAGATTATCTATGCTACCTCCTTTAGAAAAGGATATAGGCACATGCATTTAGTAAAATTTATTCATCATAAAGCCAGTAAATATTTCAATTCTTTAGAGTTAACACTTCTGCAGAAGATGTCTCAGTGGGTACCACTGGTTAACATTTATTTGCTTGATTAAAAAAATATTCTATTCCTTCCAGATTCAGTATTTTTAAAAATCCAGAAAGTATATTCTTAATCTAGAAAATATATGAATATTAAACTGCCTAATAGATGGAAGGAGATAGAGAAATTTAAAGCTTTGTTTTAATATTTCCCAGGGACAAATCAATTCTGTACCACCAATAAGTGTACAATGGGTTTAATATCTAGACATGTAGGTAGAGTTTGCCCCACCAGTGCTCTTCTGGGACAGGCTGAAAATGCCCTTTTCCTATTGAGGTTGTTTAGGGGTTGGCTGAGGCGGAGGATGTCTGGAGATGTGTTTCCTTTAAGAAGTGTGTATTAGTGATCTCTGCTATATCCACTGTAGACCATAAACTGAATGAAATGGATTCAGTGTTACATTTAGGGAACATTTTGGGAATAGCAAGTGTTCTCACAAACCACAAAGTTCCATTATTATGGGCCAGTAAGGGAACTGAGGAGCACAAAAATTGTTAATTTGACTGTTTAAGACATTTGCTTTTGATAGACCTTCTGGGGTCACATCTTTACCCATATTGGAAACTCCTTTCCCAAGAACCCTCTAGACTCAAGATGCCATACACCCTCTTTGGCATTTCTGAAGTTTATTTTACAAGTCATTCAACTGATGACAATGTAAATAGTATTGTATAGAGATACTTATTGGCAGTTAAAATTATCATTTTATTAACATTTATTAGGTGCCAATATTGTTTTGGTTGATAATGCAAAGATAATTGATGCAGTTCAAAAATTTGTATTCATTTCCATTTATGTTAACTCTGAGGGGCTTTGATTGATTTTTTCTTCCATTTAAAAAAATGAATCTATTTAAATAAATTATACATTTCTTGGGTGATATTAGGAAGTAGTGAGCTTTTAACATGGGATATAAGGGGAAAAAAACAGCAGTTAACTTCACAGGTGAAAAAGAAAAATATAATTTAAGAATAGTCAAATTTAGAGTATTAGGGCTCATTTCACCACCCTGTCCCTACTACTGGGGCATAATTTTATCTGTAAAAAATAAGTTTTATTTAGACATAGTTGTGATCTCTAAAGAAGAATGAAAACTTTTGAAAGGTTTTTTCTTTAGGGCCCTTTCTTAATATAGCTAAGTATTTTAGCTCTCACTAATATGCAACATTTTAAAAAGTTTTGTTATTTTTGATTGCGTATTGTTTATACAATTTAAAGTACATTAAAATAAAAAACTGAAGAAAAAATTACAAGCCGAGAATTTTGCAGCTTACTTCTTGCTTTTTTAAAATTATGATATTACATTGCATTTTATTATATTTTATTGTATTGTATTTTTCTATAACATTATTTCTACTCCGCTAAATTTTATATATCCATTTTGATCCCTATTCAAATGGATTTAGTTCCCATAATTATTGTTTATTCCATTTTATGTAACTGCAAGTTGAAATAAATGGAATTAAAAGAATTTTAGGATTTTACTTTTTTCATCATCTAGGATAATTTGAGGGTAAATAAAAGATGAGGAAATCTTGACCCCAGAATTTCAAATGAATAAAACTTAAAGACACACATTAAAAATATATTAAAAATATAAGTAACCTAGTACTAAATAAAAATTCTAATTTACATTTGTGGCCACACTTGAAAATACTGATTTCTTTAAGAGATAAATTTACAATATTTTTTCTATGTAATTGTTGTGTTTAAACTTAGGCTGTTTTCTTAAGAATAAGGTATTTTATTTATATCACAAACATCATAGCTACTTTAAAATATTCAATCTGATGTAACTGAAAATTCATTAAATTTCTTACTCAAGTGATCAAAGATTGGAAGAAATATACTAAATATGTATACACTCACATAGAAAGGCTTGGGAGCTGTAGTATATTGATAATCTATAATACTGCCACTGTTGAAAATGTAAATTACATCTATATTTGAGATTAATATGTAACATACTTGGGATACCAATTCCTATCCTGTTTTTTAGAGAATGCTTTCTAATCTGTTTCTTATTTGTTACATTCCTGATAATACATATTTTTAATTCTCATAAATACAGTCTTGTTTTTCAGGGGATATTTATAAAGAAAGTGAAGTCCAGTAAAGCCAAAATATTATACTTGCTGAGGATCCTAAGGTTGATTTGAATCAGCATTAGAATCTACAATCCTCTCTAACTCTTAGACCATCCCTTAGTACCTAAGCCCTCACAGGAACTTGTTGAATAGAAACGTTTTCATCCTATTAACTCATTTGAATAGCTTTAAATGCTCCCAGAGAACTGCTATGACCTTAAGCTTGTTCTGCAGTTTGAATTGATTCATTTTTTTTTCTCAGCTCTCCTTTTTCTTTACTTATTATGTAATGCTTATGATTAACCTGAAAATGATAGTCTCTGTAAAATGTCAAGTGAGGTGGCAAGATTTAAAATATCCCAATATCACCAAAACAAAAAAAGAGTGAACGTTTTCATTTACATGTTCATTTAAAAAGCAGATACACACATATGAACTGGTATGTAAGGTGTTTAAGTACAAAATAACATGTTACTTCTTCAACTAAGTTATCAGTTACAGATTCATTAAGTAGTTTATTAAAGTGTTTGCATCATTGGGCAAAACTTTATCAGCATTAGAAAAGACAAAGGCAAGCGACAGACCAGCATAAGAATGTCTTAGAAAGGATCTAACTTAAAATATATATGTGGAGCTGAGCTTTTGAAGTACAATTAAACTCAAAGTTTCATAGATGTCATGTTGTATTCCTAAGACTGTATTTCCCCAAAATATGGACTTTGGGAATATCAGAAAACTTCACACTGATATCAGCATTCAAAAATACATCGACAGGGGAGAAGGCGGAAGATGGCGGAAGAGTAAGACGCGGAGATCACCTTCCTCCCCACAGATACACCAGAAATACATCTACACGTGGAACAACTCCTACAGAACACCTACTGAAGGCTGGCAGAAGACCTCAGACCTCCCAAAAGGCAAGAAACTCCCCATGTACCTGGGTAGGGCAAAAGAAAAAACAGAGACAAAAGAATAGGGACGGCACCTGCACCAGTGGGAGGGAGCTGTGAAGGAGGAAAAGTTTCCACACTCTAGGAAGCCCCTTCGCGGGCGGAGACTGCGGGAGGTGGAGGGGGGAGCTTCGAAGCTGCGGAGGAGTGCACAGCAACGGGTGCGGAGGGCAAAGCGGGGAGATTCCCGCACAGAGGATCGGTGCCGACAGGCACTCACCAGCCCGAGAGGCTTGTCTGCTCACCCGCCGGGGCGGGCGGGGCTGCGAGCTGAGGCCGGAGCGCAGGGAGAGGACTGGGGTTGGCGGCTTGAACATAGCCTGAAGGGGTTAGTGCACCACAGCTAGCCGGGAGGGAGTCCGGGGAAAAGCCTGCACCTGCAGAAGAGGCAGGAGACTTTTCCTTCCCTCTTTGTTTCCTGGGGCGTGAGGAGAGGGGTTTAAGAACGCTGCTTAAAGGAACTCCAGAGACGGGCGCGAGCCGCGGCTGAAAGCGCGGACCCCAGAGACGGGCGCGAGCCGCGGCTGAAAGCGCGGAATCCAGAGACG
>NW_020837948.1:47602096-47783844 GCF_003676395.1 Aethalodelphis obliquidens | reverse complement strand
ATCCAGAGACGGGCGCGAGCCGCGGCTGAAAGCGCGGAATCCAGAGATGGGCGCGAGCCGCGGCTGAAAGCGCGGACCCCAGAGGCGGGCGGGAGAAGTTAAGGCTGCTGCTGCCGCCACCGAGGGGCCTGTGTGCGAGCACAGGTCACTCTCCACACCCCTCTTCCGCGGAGCCTGTGCAGCCCGCCACTGCCGGGTTCCCGGGATCCAGGGACAACTTCCCCGGGAGAGCGCACAGCGCGCCTCAGACTGGTGCAAAGTCACGCCGGCCTTTGCCACCGCAGGCCCGCCCCGCACTCTGTGCACCTCCGTCCCCGCCGGCCTGAGTGCGCCAGAGCCCCCAATCAGCGGCTCTTTTAACCCCATCCTGTCTGAGCAAAAGACAGACGCCCTCCAGCGATCTACACACAGAGGCAGGGCCAAATCCAAAGCTTAGCCCTGGGAGCTGTGAGAACAAAGAAGAGAAAGGGAAACCTCTCCCAGCAGCCTCAGAAGCAGCGGATTAAAGCTCCACAATCAACTTGATGTACCCTGCATCTGTGGAATACCTGAATAGACAACCAATCATCCCAAATTAAGGAAGTGGACTTTAGGAGCAAGATCTATGATTTTTTCCCCTTTCCTCTTTTTGTGAATGTGTATGTGTATGCTTCTGTGTGAGATCTTGTCTGTATAGTCTTGCTTCCACCATTTGTCCTAGGGTTCTATCCGTCCATGTTTTTTTTTTAATTTTTTTTTCTTAATAATTAATTTTAATAACCTTATTATACTTTACCTTCTTTCTTTCTTTCTTTCTTTCCGTCCTTCCTTCCCTCCTTTAGACAACGAATCATCCCAAATTGAGGAGGTGGTCTCTGACAGCAAGATTTAGGATTTTTCCCCATTTACCTCTTTTAGTGAGGGTGTATGTGTATGCTTCTGTGTAAGATTTTGTCTGTATAGCTTTGCTTCCAACATTTGTCCTAAGGTTCTTTCCGTCCCTTTTTTTTTTTTCTTCTAAATAAGAATTTTTTAATTCAATAACTTTATTATACTTTATTTTATTTTTACTGTATCTTTTTTCTTTCTGTCTTTTTTCCTTCTTTCCCTCCTTCCTTCCTTCCTCCCTCCCTCCCTCCTTTCCTTCTTGCCTTCTTTCCTTCTTTGCTTCTTTCTTTCTTTCTTCCTTCCTTCCTACCCTCCTTTCCTTCTTTCTTTCCTCATACTTCTACTAATTCCCTATACTTTTTCTCCCTTTTATCCTGAGCCTGTGGATGAAAAGCTTTTGGTGCTCCAGCCAGGAGGCAGGGCTCTGCCTCTGAGGTAGGACAGCCAACTTCAGGACACTGATCAACAAGAGACCTCCCAGCTCCACATAATATCAAACGGCGAAAATCTCCCAGAGACCTCGATCTTAACACCAGCACCCAGCTTCACTCAACGACCAGCAAGCCACAGTGCTGGAAAACCTATGCCAAACAACTAGCAAAACAGGAACACAACCCCACCCATTAGCAGAGAGGCTGCCTAAAATCATAATAAGGCCACAGACACCCCCAAACACACCACCAGACGTGAACCTGCCCACTAGAGAGACAAGATCCAGCCTCATCCACCACAACACAGCCACTAGTCCCCTCCACCAGGAAGCCTACACAACCCACTGAACCAACCTTAGCCACTGGAGACAGACATCAAAAACAGGAGGAACTACAAACCTGCAGCCTGCGAGAGGAGACCCCAAACACAGTAAGATAAGCAAAATGAGAAGACAGAAAAACACACAGCAGATAAAGGAGCAAGATAAAAATGCACCAGACCTAACAAATGAAGAGGAAATAGGCAGTCTACCTGAAAGAGAATTCAGAATAATGATAGTAAGGTTGATCCGAAATCTTGGAGATAGAATGGACAATAGATTGGACAAAATGCAAGAATCAGTTAACAAGGACCTAGAAGAACTAAAGATGAAACAAGCAATGATGAACAACACAATAAATGAAATTAAAAGTACTCTAGATGGGATCAATAGCAGAATAAATGAGGCAGAAGAACGGATAAGTGACCTGGAAGATAAAATAGTGGAAATAACTACTGCAGAGCAGAATAAAGAAAAAAGAATGAAAAGAACTGAGGACAGTCTCAGAGACCTCTGGGACAACATTAAACGCACCAACATTCGAATTATAGGGGTTCCAGAAGAAGAAGAGAAAAAGAAAGGGACTGAGAAAATATTTGAAGAGATTATAGTTGAAAACTTCCCTAATATGGGAAAGGAAATAGTTAATCAAGTCCAGGAAGCACAGAGAGTCCCATACAAGATAAATACAAGGAGAAATACGCCAAGACACATATTAATCAAACTGTCAAAAATTAAATACAAAGAAAGCATATTAAAAGCAGCAAGGGAAAAACAACAAATAACACATAAGGGAATCCCCATAAGGTTAACAGCTGATCTCTCAGCAGAAACCCTACAAGCCAGAAGGGAGTGGCAGGACATACTGAAAGTGATGAAGGAGAAAAACATGCAGCCAAGACTACTCTACCCAGCAAGGATCTCATTCAGATTTGATGGAGAAATTAAAACCTTTACAGACAAGCAAAAGCTGAGAGAGTTCAGCACCACCAAACCAGCTTTACAACAAATGCTAAAGGATCTTCTCTAGGCAAGAAACACAAGAGAAGGAAAAGACCTATAATAACGAACCCAAAACAATTTAGAAAATGGGAATAGGAACATACATATCGATAATTACCTTAAATGTAAATGGACTAAATGCTCCCACCAAAAGACACAGATTAGCTGAATGGATACAAAAACAAGACCCTTATATATGCTGTCTACAAGAGACCCACTTCAGACCTAGAGACACATACAGACTGAAAGTAAGGGGATGGAAAAAGATATTCCATGCAAATGGAAGCCAAAAGAAAGCTGGAGTAGCAATTCTCATATCAGACAAAATAGACTTTAAAATAAGGACTATTAAAAGAGACAAAGAAGGACACTACATAATGATCAAGGGATCGATCCAAGAAGAAGATATAACAATTGTAAATATTTATGCACCCAACATAGGAGCACCTCAATACATAAGGCAAATACTAACAGCCATAAAAGGGGAAATCGACAGTAACACATTCATAGTAGGGGACTTAAACACCCCACTTTCACCCATGGACAGATCATCCAAAATGAAAATAAATAAGGAAACACAAGCTTTAAATGATACATTAGGCAAGATGGACTTAATTGATATTTATAGGACACTCCATCCAAAAACAACAGAATACACATTTTTCTCAAGTGCTCATGGAACATTCTCCAGGATAGACCATATCTTAGGTCACAAATCAAGCCTTGGTAAATTTAAGAAAATTGAAATTGTATCAAGTATCTTTTCTGACCACAACGCCATGAGACTAGATATCAATTACAGGAAAAGATCTGTAAAAAATACAAACACATGGAGGCTAAACAATACACTACTTAATAATGAAGAGATCACTGAAGAAATCAAAGAGGAAATCAAAAAATACCTAGAAACAAATGACAATGGAGACACAACGACCCAAAACCTATGGGATGCAGCAAAAGCAGTTCTAAGGGGGAAGTTTATAGCAATACAAGCCCACCTTAAGAAGCAGGAAACATCTCGAATAAACAACCTAACCTTGCACCTCAAGCAATTAGAGAAAGAAGAACAAAAAAACCCCAAAGCTAGCAGAAGGAAAGAAATCATAAAAATCAGATCAGAAATAAATGAAAAAGAAATGAAGGAAACAATAGCAAAGATCAATAAAACTAAAAGCTGGTTCTTTGAGAAGATAAACAAAATAGATAAACCACTAGCCAGACTCATCAAGAAAAAAAGGGAGAAGACTCAAATCAATAGAATTAGAAATGAAAAAGGAGAGGTAACAACTGACACTGCAGAGATAAAAGAGATCATGAGAGATTACTACAAGCACCTCTATGCCAATAAAATGGACAATCTGGAAGAAATGGACAAATTCTTAGAAATGCACAACCTGCCAAGACTGAATCAGGAAGAAATAGAAAATATGAACAGACCAATCACAAGCACTGAAATTGAAACTGTGATTAAAAATCTTCCAACAAAGAAAAGCCCAGGACCAGATGGCTTCACAGGCGAATTCTATCAAACATTTAGAGAAGAGCTAACACCTATTCTTCTCAAACTCTTCCAAAATATAGCAGAGGGAGGACCACTCCCTAACTCCTTCTACGAGGCCACCATCACCTTGATACCAAAACCAGACAAGGATGTCACAAAGAAAGAAAACTACAGGCCAATATCACTGATGAACATAGATGCAAAAATCCTCAACAAAATACTAGCAAA
Source organism: Aethalodelphis obliquidens (assembly GCF_003676395.1). Lineage (NCBI taxonomy): Eukaryota > Metazoa > Chordata > Mammalia > Artiodactyla > Delphinidae > Aethalodelphis > Aethalodelphis obliquidens. The sequence continues at coordinate 47,779,495 of NW_020837948.1, read as the reverse complement.
CAGAATCCAACAGCACATTAAAAGGATCATACACCATGATCAAGTGGGGTTTATTCCAGGAATGCAAGGATTCTTCAATATACGCAAATCTATCAATGTGATAAACCATATTAACAAATTGAAGGAGAAAAACCATATGATCATCTCAATAGATGCAGAGAAAGCTTTTGACAAAATTCAACACCCATTTATGATAAAAACCCTGCAGAAAGTAGGCATAGAGGGAACTTTCCTCAACATAATAAAGGCTATATATGACAAGCCCACAGCAAACATCATCCTCAATGGTGAAAAACTGAAAGCATTTCCACTAAGATCAGGAACAAGACAAGGTTGCCCACTCTCACCACTATTATTCAACATTGTTTTGGAAGTTTTAGCCACAGCAATCAGAGAAGAAAAGGAAATAAAAGGAATCCAAATTGGAAAAGAAGAAGTAAAGCTGTCACTGTTTGCAGATGACATGATCCTATACATAGAGAACCCTAAAGATGCTACCAGAAAACTACTAGAGCTAATCAATGAATTTGGTAAAGTGGCAGGATACAAAATTAATGCACAGAAATCTCTGGCATTCCTATATACTAATGATGAAAAATCTGAAAGTGAAATCAAGAAAACACTCCCATTTACCATTGCAACAAAAAGAATAAAATATCTAGGAATAAACCTACCTAAGGAGACAAAAGACCTGTATGCAGAAAATTATAAGTCACTAATGAAAGAAATTAAAGATGATATAAATAGATGGAGAGATATACCATGTTCTTGGATTGGAAGAATCAACATTGTGAAAATGACTCTACTACCCAAAGCAATCTATAGATTCAATGCAATCCCTATCAAACTACCACTGGCATTTTTCACAGAACTAGAACAAAAAATTTCACAATTTGTATGGAAACACAAAAGACCCCGAATAGCCAAAGCAATCTTGAGAACGAAAGAAGGAACTGGAGGAATCAGGCTCCCTGACTTCAGACTATACTACAAAGCTACAGTCATCAAGACGGTATGGTACTGGCACAAAAACAGAAAGATAGATCAATGGAACAGGATAGAAAGCCCAGAGATAAACCCATGCACATATGGACAACTTATCTTTGATAAAGGTGGCAGTAATGTACAATGGAGAAAGGACAGCCTCTTCAATAAGTGGTGCTGGGAAAACTGGACAGGTACATGTAAAAGTATGAGATTAGATCACTCCCTAACACCATACACAAAAATAAGCTCAAAATGGATTAAAGACCTAAATGTAAGGCCAGAAACTATCAAACTCTTAGAGGAAAACATAGGCAGAACACTCTATGACATAAATCAAAGCAAGATCCTTTCTGACCCACCTCCTAGAGTAATGGAAATAAAAACAAAAATAAACAAATGGGACCTAATGAAACTTCAAAGCTTTTGCACAGCAAAGGAAACCATAAACAAGACAAAAAGACAACCCTCAGAATGGGAGAAAATATTTGCAAATGAAGCAACCGACAAAGGATTAATCTCCAAAATTTACAAGCAGCTCATGCAGCTCAATAACAAGAAAACAAACAACCCAATCCAAAAATGGGCAGAAGACCTAAATAGACATTTCTCCAAAGAAGATATACAGACTGCCAACAAACACATGAAAGAATGCTCAACATCATTAATCATTAGAGAAATGCAAATCAAAACTACAATGAGATATCATCTCACACCAGTCAGAATGGCCATCATCAAAAAATCTAGAAACAATAAATGCTGGAGAGGGTGTGGAGAAAAGGGAACACTCTTGCACTGCTGGTGGGAATGTGAATTGGTACAGCCACTATGGAGAACAGTATGGAGGTTCCTTAAAAAACTACAAATAGAACTACCATATGACCCAGCAATCCCACTACTGGGCATATACCCTGAGGAAACCAAAATTCAAAAAGAGTCATGTACCAAAATGTTCATTGCAGCTCTATTTACAATAGCCCGGAGATGGAAACAACCTAAGTGCCCGTCATCGGATGAATGGATAAAGAAGATGTGGCACATATATACAATGGAATATTACTCAGCCATAAAAAGAAACGAAATAGAGCTATTTGTAATGAGGTGGATAGACCTAGAGTCTGTCATACAGAGTGAAGTAAGTCAGAAAGAAAAAGACAAATACCGTATGCTAACACATATATATGGAATTTAAGAAAAAAATGTCATGAAGAACCTAGGGGTAAAGCAGGAATAAAGACGCAGACCTCTTAGAGAATGGACTTGAGGTTATGGGGAGGGGGAAGGGTGAGCTGTGACAGGGCGAGAAAGAATCATGGGCATATACACACTAACAAACGCAGTAAGGTAGATAGCTAGTGGGAAGCAGCCGCATGGCACAGGGATATTGGCTCGGTGCTTTGTGACAGCCTGGAGGGGTGGGATGGGGAGGGTGGGAGGGAGGGAGACGCAACAGGGAAGACATATGGGAACATATGTTTATGTATGACTGATTCACTTTGTTATAAAGCAGAAACTAACACACCATTGTAAAGCAATTATACCCCAATAAAGATGTTAAAAAAAAAAAAAAAAAAATACATCGACAGGGCTTCCCTGGTGGTGCAGTGGTTGAGAGTCCGCCTGCCGATGCAGGGCACACGGGTTCGTGCCCCGGTCCGGAAAGATCCCACATGCCGCGGAGCGGCTGGGCCCGTGAGCCATGGCCGCTGAGCCTGCGCGTCCTCCGCAATGGGAGAGGCCACAACAGTGAGAGGCCCGCGTACCGCAAAAAAAAAAAAAAAAAAAAAAAATCAACATATAAACTTTAAATATGGTAATTAGATTGGGATATCATTTGTCTTGAGTTAACTACATGAGCTAGTATTATAACAGCTACCCAAAGCGCCAGTGTATTTTTGGGTATGCATTTTGAAGCTAAGCTACAGTAGTCTATTTTTAGAAGATGGTATTACAGATCTCCATATCTGTTCAACCCAACATAATATGCCTGTTCTACACCCACACTGAAAATAATGTGTGGCAGGGCATGAGGATTAAGTATTATTTCCTTTTGATTAGGTCGTTTAGAAAAACTGGTTGATTACAATTCAGTTCAAAAAAGACATATCCATTTGCTGTATCACTTTTTTTTTTCTTTTTTGCGGTTCGCGGGCCTCTCACTGCTGCGGCCTCTCCCGTTGTGGAGCAGAGGCTCCGGACCCACAGGCTCAGCGACCATGGCTCACGGGCTCAGCCGCGCCACGGCATGTGGGATCTTTCCGGACCGGGGTACGAACCCGTGTCCCCTGCATCGGCAGGTGAACTCTCAACCACTGCGCCACCAGGGAAGCCCCATTTGCTGTATCACTTTTAATTGGACTGTTTGGCTTCCTTTGTATAACTTAAAATAATGCATTTATTTCTGTACAGGTTTGGGCAACTATAATCAATTAATTGGTATTGTACTTCTCTAGTGAAGACCCTTACAGAGAGAAGGCTGTTTTGACATGACAATGATGAGCTGTGGGATATGGGAATAGACACTTTACAATATCTACTTATTCATAAATGCATTGGAAGACTAGCCTGTTGAGGATGAACATTTCCTGCGCTGAATAGTCTCTCAAATCGTACAGAAGTTTTTAGTAGCAGGTTAAGTATAGAAGATAATGAAGAGTACAGGAAATATTCAGAACCTAACAGACTTGCAAAACACAGGTAGGTATAAGATAATTTTCAGTCACAACTTTCCTACCTTGAATTCAACTCACTTGGAATGCAGGCCATTTCTCTAGCTGCTAAACAGAGCACATTCTGAATCTTTGTAGAGTGCCTATCCTCACAGGACACCCAGATTCCTCTCTTTTTTGCAAGCCAATTTTTAGGTTGTTTATTTTCAGGTGCCTCTCCTACTCTCTCCCACATTTTCTCACCCACTCTACATGGAATACTGAACTCAGTGGTACAGAGGAGACTTTTTACAAATGTGTGTATGTCCAGTTTTCATATCTCAATCATAGTTCCCACCTAGTTTTCCCCGTTGGAAAGGACAGACCAGAGCAATCACAGGCTGCCCGTCTATTACTGCCTGCTGTCTCTGTAGATGATGAGCTGTTCTGGAATCTAGACTTATTCCTCTAAAGCAACTGGTTTGTTTGGCTAAGGAGATCAATTTCCTTATCCACATATCTCAGCTTTGAAACTCTGGCATATTTGCACACTTCATCTGTGTCAAAAACTCAAGCTGGAGTTAAGAGTTTTGTTTAATTGAACTGAGTTATTCTAAGAGTTCAAATATTCTTTGTACGTAAGGAGGGTAGATTGTAATAAAATGTATGTATACTCCCATAGAAACCCTCACGTGCTGTAGTGACTGGATTACAGACTCTAGGGGGCCATTTGAAAATCTAGCATGTGTTCTTTTCTCATGGCAGTGGTAATGGATACTGTGGAAGGAGGTTTAAGGGTGCTGAACTTCTTTTCCCCTCCTCTGAATTTCTGCACTAATTCTGCCTTTTCCCTGTCTTTGTTAGAAGCAAAAATCACTATTTCCTCTATTGATATATAATGTATGTAGGAAAAGACATCTCTTTATCGCAGATTGCTTTTCAGAAGACAAAACGTCTAGAGGTTAAAAATGTTTATTTTTTTTCTACTTGCTAAATTGCCTTGTAAGTATCCTACATATAGAAAAGAATGCTGATTATAATGAAGATGACTGTATTTGTCATTGAGACCATTTCAGCTCCTAAGAAATCACTTGAAATGATTATGAAGCTAGTTTGTGCTAACCTTGGTTTTATAAGTTATAACATGATAAAACTATATGAAGCAGCCTTCTGGAGCTTAAAAATGTCAGCTGTGCCACAAGGAATGGAGCACCATGTTTCATATGTTTATATTTTTTGTCCTTTACAGGCCCTCTGCAGTGCCATTGCTGGCTTCTGGATGCCCCTGCAGAATTTTAATAGTCCCAATTTCAGGCACAATTTGTTTTTTGTTGAAATGTCAGACCTATTTTAATGGGGGCTAAAACCATGCAGCTAGTCAGGTGCAAAACAGCTTAAAGGAAATATCAGGGAATGTAGGAGAATGGAGATTGCAATGACAGACTTTCATTTATAGCCTGAATTTACATATTCAGATGCCCATATTCTTTTAAAAATAACAATGAAATAAACCCAATAATCAAGTACATGAATGTAGTTCCTTATGTGATTCATTTGCATGTGGATAAGAAGGTATTGGAGGTACGACATGATCACCTTAGCAGATTAATAACCAAGCCAGCACTATAATAGCATCAAAGAGAAAAAGAGCCTTCCTCAGGAATTATTTCTTTCATAAAGAGAACAACCTTGTCCATTTTGGCCAGGGTACACCTTGGGATGAATAAATTACGGTTGTGACTGAGTATAGAAAAAATGCCTGCAACATATAGTTGTACACTTGTGATAACAACAGGACAATGTCATTTGCTGTACAAATGCAGGGGGGAGATGACATTAGTAAGTCTTAGTACGTTTCAAGCCTTAAATAGGGATATGTAAAGCAGAAATGTTTAGAAATATACAGTTTATGATTATCTTAATTTTCACAATAACATGATATCTAACATTGTTGATAATGAGGTCTCTAATTATGCCCACTTGTTCTTCTCTCTTCACTTGCTTATTTTCCTCTAACCACCAAATTTATATATTTTAGCTGAAATTATCTCTGGAGTTTATATTTTATTCTAGTCAATCCTGTATGTTTATGTTTACTGTCATCAAAAGGCTTTTTAGTTGCCTGTTTATTCAGAGTTTAAAGAAACAGCTCAATTATAAAGACTAGATCACAAAATTTTACCAAATAGGTCATATAAATGATGAAATGAGGCAAGAAATTGAAGCACTTTCTAAAACAAAATAAAGAATCATAATCCATAAAATTTTGTAAGTGTATTTTATCCCCTGGGAAAGCCCAGACTTAATAATATCTTAAAACGTGCCATCCTGTTTTTACCTTCTTTCTTATTGTAATTAAATTACCATAGTAATAATTATAGACATATACCTGCAAAGGAATATTTACAATGTGACTTTTATATTATGCAGTTCTCCCCACATATACTTAATATGCATATGTCAGAGGTGTTTGTGTTTTATTTTAATTTACTTTCATGAATAACTTTAGCATGTTAATGGCATTAAGTGTTATTTTCAGGAATGAAATCCTAACCTTATAACATCAGGGACTGACTTAAAAGGGCTTTGCTTGTGATAGAAACTGATTATGTTGTTAAGGCAGGAATCATCTATCTGTATCTTAACTTTGATAAAATTGGTAACCTATGCATAGGGTTATTTCCTATTAAAAAACAGGTTGGATGAGCCAAATGCAACTACTGTGAATGTTTATAATTAGCGAATTCTATGTTAAAAATGATTGCTTATATATATATATATATATATACTCTTAATAAACAGTAAGTTCCTTGAGAACATGGATTGTGTCTTATTATATTTAAAATCTTCTTTTGCTTTCAGCACACTATTATCACTAGACAAATGTTTACTAACTGAATGAATAAACAGACAAGAATTTACCTTTATATATATGTGTGTAGTTTTGCTAGAAAAGCATAGACTTATGAGATAGACAATACTGCATACTTGAACACAAGAAAACACCTTCTTGAAACAATTTAAAACGCTTCTATATTCCAGGGAACTTAAATTCTTTTGTGCCAAATTCCTTTTACTATCATATTTGTTTCCGAAATAATGCTACGTCATTGACTCAAATTCTTTCTACTATCACTATTAGATTCTACCTCCTTCATGAACCCTTTCCCATTTACCAAATTCGTTCCTTTGAACTTTCAATTGAATTTTATTTGTACTTTGATTACACACTTTTCAGTTTGTCTTATTATTTTATATATCTTGTATATCTTCACACATATTCCTGTGTCTTCTTTATTGTCCTAGACTGATAGCTCCTTGAAAATAGGACCTACATTTCTTTCACCTTAGTACCTTAGTTGCAGTTCACAGCACGTACTAACAATTCAGTAAATTAAACGGACAAAAGACCATCAACAATTTATTAAGTGCCTACTCTGTGTACAAAAGTGGATTAGACTCTGAGGATACAAAGAAACATGAGAGATAGCTCTTATTCTAGGAGTTTATGGTATCTAGGGGAAGTATTCATATACATAAAAATATAATAAAAGGTATTCATGAGTTCACAATTTCTCAAATTTTTACTCATACTTTATATTTGAGAGGTGTTTTTTTTTAACCTTTACTTATCATAGTATAATTTTAAAAGTATTTTTATGGAAATAGTTTTATTTTGGCATTTTGGCATGAACTAAATTCAAATGACAACTTTATCAAAACCAAATGGGTTCTAAGACTTCCTGACATTCAGCTTGAACCTTCTGTCTGGATATTCTACCTCTGTGCTTCTAATTTGTTCCTCTTTAAAAATAAAACAATTGTGTGTGCATGTAACCAAAACCAGATGTAGGATTACAGAGAGTATCAGGATAAATTATATAAGTTGTTTATTATGCCTTTGGATTTATAGAGTAAAGTACTCATAGGAGATTCTGAAGCTCATTGAGTAAGTGGACTATCTTCCCACTTCATTGCAAACATCCCTATCCCAAAGGTGAATATGAGATTTTTTTCCTCCCTTGGTTGCCTGGTGAATAAGCCCTCTCTTTGTCATGAACCTCAGTGTCTCAGCATTTTGGCTTGCTGCATGTTGGGCAAAATGAACTTGGTTCAATGCCAGGGCTGGGCAAGAGTATTGGTGAACACCCTAGCTATGGATTCAGCCTTCTTTTATACACTGAAGGAAGAGCTTATATCTAAAGTGAAGTTTGCTAAAAGAATACTAATAAAGGATAAAATTGAGGACCAGAGAACAAGATGGAGTAGAACGACCTGAGCTCACCTCCTCTCATGTAAACACCAAAATCACAACTAACTGCTGAAAAACCATTGACGAAAAAGGCCTGGAAGCTACCAAAAAAAGATAGTCTACTTCCAAAGACAAAAAAAAGCCATAACAAGACAGTAGGAGAGGTGCATGATGATACAATCAAATCCCATACCACTAGGTGGGTGAACCACAAACTGGAAAATAATTATATCACAGAGTTTCTCCCAGAGAAATGAGAGTTCTGAGCCCCACATCAGGCTCACCAGTCTGGGGTTGTAGCATCAAGAGGAGGAGCCCCCAGACCATTCAGCATGAAGGCCAGCGGGGCTTGATCATAGGAACTCCAAAGGACTGGGGGAAACAAATGCCACTCTTGGAGGGCACACATATCTCAGGCATACCAGGACCCAGGTGTAAAAGCAGTTACTTCATAGGAGCCTGGGCCAGACCTACCTGCTGGTCTTAGAGGGTCTCCTGGGGAACCAGAGGGCAGCTATGGCTCACTTCAGGGACAAGGACACTGGTGGCAGAGGTACTGGGGAGTATTTATTGGCATGAGGTGTCTGGAAGCTGCCATTTTGACGCCAACACCTGGCCCCACCCAATAGCCTTTAAGCTCTAGTGCTGGGATGCCTCAGGCCAAACAATCAACAGGGCAGGAACACAGCCCCACCCACCATCAGATAGGCTGATTAAAGTCTTCCTGAACCCACAGCCACGTCTAAACACACCCGTTGACACAGCCCTGCCCACCAGAGGGACAAAACCCAGCTCCACCCACCAGTGGGCAGACACCAATCCCTCCCACCAGCCAGCCTTCACAAGCCTCTTAGACCAGCCTCACCCTCACTACAATCTTGCAGCCTGGGGACCACAAACACAGAAAGTAAGACAAAATGAGATAGCAGAGAATATGTTCCAGATTCAGAAACAAGATAAACCCCTGAAGAACAACTAAGTGAAGTGAAGATAGGCAATCTACACAAAAAAGAATTCACAGTAATGACAGTAAAGGTGATCCAAGATCTCAGAAAAAGAATGAAGGCACAGACCAAGAAGATCAAGAAATGTTTAACAGGGCTTCCCTGGTGGCGCAGTGGTTGAGAGTCCGCCTGCCGATGCAGGGGACACGGGTTCATGCCCTGGTCCGGGAAGATCCCACATGCCACGGAGCAGCTGGGCCCGTGAGCCATGGCCGTTGAGCCTGCGCATCCGGAGGCTGTGCTCCACAACGGGGGAGGTCACAACTGTGACAGGCCCACATACCGCAAAAAAAAAAAAAAAAAAGAAAGAAAGAAATATTTAACAAAGAGCTAGAAAATTTAAAGAACACACAGAGTTGAACAATACAATAACTAAAATGAAAAATACACTAGAAGGATTCAATAGCAGAATAAATGAGGCAGAAGAACGGATAAATGATCTGGAAGACAGAATGGTGGAAATCACTGCCATGGAAGAGAATAAAGAAAAAGGAATGAAAGAGAAATGAGGACAGTTTCAGAGACCTCTGGGACAACATTAAATGCACAAACATTCACATCATAGGGGTCCCAGAAGGAGAAGAGAGACAGAAAGGGCCCGAGAAAATATTTGAAGAGATAATAGCTGAAAACTTTCCTCACATGGGAAAGGAAAAAGTCACCCAAGTCCAGGAAGTGCAGAGAGTCCCATACAGTATAACCCCAAGAGGAACATGTTGAGATACATATTAATTGAATTGACAAAAATTAAAGACAAAGAGAAAATATTAAAAGCAACAAGGGAAAAGCAACAAATAACATACAAGGGAATCCCCATAAGGTTATCAGCCAATTTTTCAGCATAAAGTCTGCAGGCCAGAAAGGAGTGGAATAATATATTTAACGTGAGGAAAGGGAAAAACCTACAACCAAGAAGGCTCTACCCAGCAAGGTTCTTGTTTAAATTTGACAGAGAAATCAAAAGCTTTACAGACAAGCAAAAGCTAAGAGAATTCAGCACCACCAAACCAGCTTTACAACAAATGCTAAAGGAACTTCTCTAGGCAGAAAAGAAAAGGCCACAACTAGAACAAGAAAATTATGAATGGGAAAGCTCACTGGCAAAGGCATGCATACCATAAAGGTAGGAAATCATCTACAAACAAATATGATATCAAAAGCAGCAGTCATGAGAAAAGGGGAGTACAAATGCAGGATACTGGAAACGCATTTGAAATTAAGAAACCAGAAACTTTAAACAATGTTGTATATATAGAGACTGCTATATCAAAACCTCATGGTAACCACAAACCAAAAATCTACAATAGATATACACACTAAAAAGAAAAAGGAATCCAAACACAACACTAAAGACAGTCATCAAATCACAAGAGAAAAGCACAAAAGAGGAAGGGAAGAAAAAAGACCTACAAAAACAAACCCAAAACAATTAAGAAAATGGTAATAGGAACATACGTATTGATAATTACCTTAAATGTGAATGGATTAAACACTCCAACCAAAAGACATAGATTGGCTGAATGGATATAAAAGCCAGACCCATATATATGCTGTCAACAAGAGACCCACTTCAGATCTAGGGACACATACAGATTAATAGTGAGGGAATGGAAAGAGGTATTCCGTGCAAATGGAAAATCAAAAGAAAGCTAAAGTAGCAAGACTCATATCAGACAAAATGGACTTTAAAATAAACACTGTTGGGGCTTCCCTGATGGTGCAGTGGTTGAGAGTCCGCCTGCTGATGCAGGGAACATGGGTTCGTGCCCCGGTCTGGGAAGATCCCACATGCCGCAGGGCAGCTAGGCCCATGAGCCATGGCCACTTACCTCAGGAAACAAGAAAAATCCCAAATAAACAACAAAACATTACACCTAAAGCAACTAGAGAAAGAAGAACAAACAAAACCCAAAATTAGCAGAAGGAAAGAAATCATAAACATCAGAGCAAAAATAAATTACATAGAAATGAAGAAAACAATAGAAAGGAACAATGAAACTAAAATCTGGTTCATTGAAAAGATAAAGAAAATTGATAAACCTTTAGCCAGACTCATGAAGAAAAAAAGACAGAGGGCTCAAATCAATAAAATTAGAAATGAAAAGGGACAAGTTACAATGGACTCCACAGAAATACAAACGATCATAAGATACTACTACAAGCAACTATATGCCAATAAAATGGACAACTCAGAAGAAATGGACAAATTCTTTGAAAGGTAAAATCTCCCAAAACTGAGCCAGGAAGAAATAGAAAATATGAACAGACAAATCACAAGTAGTGAAATTCAAACTGTGACTTAAAAAACGTGTAACAAACAAAAGTCAAGAACCAGATGGTTTCACAGGCAATTTCTACCAAACATTTAGGGAAGAGCTAACACTGATTCTTCTCAAAATCTTCCAAAAAACTGCAGAGAAAGGAACACTCCCAAAATCATTCTATGAGGCCACCATCACCCTGATAAGAAAACCAGACAAAGTACCACATAACAGAAAATTACAGACCAATACCACTGATGAACATACATGTAAAAATTCTCAGCAAAATAAAAGCAAACCAAATCCAACAATACACTAAAGGGATCATACATCACAGTCAAGTGGGATTTATCTCAGGGATGCAAGGAGTTTTCCAATGTCTGCAAATAAATCAGTGTGACACACCACATTAACAAATTGAAGAATAAAAACGATATGACCATCTCAATAGATGCAGGAAAAGCTTTTGACAATATTCAACACCCATTTATGACAAAAAATAACTCTCCAGAAAATGGACATAGAGGGAACCTACCTCAACATAGTAAAGGCCATATATGACAAACTCAGAGATAACACCATACTCAATGGTGAAAAGCTGAAAGCATTTCCCCTAAGATCAGGAACAAAACAAGGATGTCCACTCTCACCACTCTTACCCAACATAGTATTGGAAGTCCTAGACATGGCAATCAGAGAAGAAAAAGAAATAAAAGGAATACAAATTGGAAAAGAAGAAGTAAAACTGTCACTATTGGCAGATGACATGATACTATACATAGAGAAGCCTAAAGATACCACCAGAAAACTACTTGAGCTAATCAATGAATTTAGTAAAGTCAAAGGATACAAAATTAATGCACAGAAATCTCTTTCATTCCTATACACTAACAACAAAATATGAGAAAGAGAAATTAAGGAAACAATCCCATTTACCACTACAACAAAAGGAATAAATACATACGAATAAACCTAGCTAAGGAGACAAAAGACCTGTACTCAGAAAGCTATAAAACACTGATGAAAGAAATCAAAGACGACACTGACAGATGGAGAGATAGACTGTGTTCTTTGACTGGAAGAATCAATATTGTGAAAATGACTATACTACCCAAAGCAATCTATGGATTCAATGCAATCCCTATCAAATTACCAGTGGCATTTTTCACAGAACTAGAACAAAAAATTTTACAATTTGTATGGACACACAAAAGACCCTGAATAGCCAAAGCAATCTTGAGAAAGAAAAACAGAGCTGGAGGAACCAGGCTCCCTGACTTCAGACTAAGCTACAAAGCTACAATAATCAAGACAGAATGGTACTGGCACAAAAACAGAAATATGGATCAATGTAACAGGATAGAAAGCCCAGAGATAAACCCATGCACCTATGGTCAATTAATCTATGAAAAGGAGGCAAGAATATACAATGGAGAAAAGACAGTCTCTTCAATAAGTGGTGTGGGGAAAACTGGACAGTTCCATGTAAAAGAATGAAATTGGAACACTCCCTAACACCACACACAAAAATAAACTCAAAGTGGATTAAAGACCTAAATGTAAAGCCAGACACTCTAAAACTCTTTGAGAAAAACATAGGCAGAACACTCTTTGACATAAATCGTAGCAATATCTTTTTGGATCTACCTCGTATAGTAATGAGAATAAAAACAAAAATAAATAAATGGGACCTAATTAAAATTAAAAGCTTTTGCACAGCAAAGGAAAACATAAACAAGACGATAAGACAACACTCAGAATGGGAGAAAATTTTTGCAAATGAAGCAACTGACAAAGGATTAATCTCCAAAATTTACAAGCAGTTCATGTAGGTCAGTATCAAAAAAACCCAGACAACCCAATCCAAAAATGGGCAGAAAAGCTAAACAGACATTTCTCCAAAGAAGACATACAGATGGCCAACAAACACATGAAAAGATTCTCAAAGTCACTAATTATTAGAGAAATGAAAATCAAAACTACAATGAGGTATCACCCCACACTGGTCAAAATGACTGTCATCAGAAGATCTACAAACAATAAATGCTAGAGAGGGTGTGGAGAAAAGGGAACCATCTTGCACTGTTGGTGGGAATGTAAATTGATACAATCACTCTGGAGAACAGTATGGAGGTTCCTTAAAAAACTAAAAATAAAACTACCATATGACCCAGCAATCCCACTACTGGGCATATACCCAGAGAAAACCATAATTCAAAAAGACATATGCACTCCAATGTTCATTGTAACACTATTTACAACAGCCAGGACCTGGAAGTGACCTAAATGTCCATAAACAGAGGAATGGATAAAGAAGATGTGGTACATATGTACAATGGAATATTACTCAGCCATAAAAAGGAACGAAATTCTAGAGACGTGGATGTACCTAGAGACTGTCATAGAGAGTGAAGTAAGTCAGAAAGAGAAAAACAAATGTTGTATATTAATGCATATATGTGGAACCTAGAAAAATGGTATAGATGATCATACTTGAAAAGCAGAAAGAGACACAGATGTAGAGAACAAACGTATGGATACCAAGGGAGAAAGGAGGAGTGTGGGATGACTTGGGAGATTGAAATTGACATATATACACTACTGATACTATGTATAAAATAGAAAACTAATGAGAACCTACTCTATAGCACAGGGAGCTCTACTCAAAGCTCTCTGGTGACCTAAATGGGAAGGAAATCCAAAAAAGAGGGGATATATGTATACATACAGCTGATTCACTTTGCTGTACAGTAGAAGCTAACACAACATTGTAAAGCAACTATACTCCAATAAAAGTTTAAAAAAAGAAAGAAGTAAAAGGAATCCAAATTAAAAAAGAAGTAAAACTGCCACTGTTTGCAGACGATATGATACTATACAAAAAAATTCTAAAGATGCTACCTGAAAACTATTAGAGCTCATCAATGAATTTGGTAAAGTCGCAGGACACAAAATTAATACACAGAAATCTCTTGCATTTTGTATACACTAAAAATGAAAGATCAGAAAGAGATATTAAGGAAACAATTCCACTTACCATCATATCAAAAAGAATAAAATACCTCAGAATAAGCCTAGCTAAGGAGGCAAAAGATCTGTACTCTGAAAACTATAAGACGCTGATGAAACAAATTGAAGATGACACAAACAGATGGAAAGATATACCATGTTCTTGGATTAGAAAAATCAATATTTTCAAAATGACTGTACTACCCAAGGTAATCTACAGATTCAATGCAATACCTATCAAATTACCAATGGCATTTTTTGCAGATCTAGAACAAAAAAAAATCTTAAAATTTGTATGTAAGCACAAAAGACCCTGAATAGCCACAGCAATCTTGAGAAAGAAAAATGGAGCTGGAGGAATAAGGCTCCATTCTTCAGACTATACTATAAAGGTACAGTAATCAAAAGAGCATGGTATTGGCACACAAATAAACACACAGATCATTGGAACAGGATAGAAAGCAGAGAATAAACCCACACACCTATGGTCAATTAATCTATAACAAAGGAGGCAAGAATATATAATTGAGAAAAGAGAGCCTCTTCAATAATTGATGCTGGGAAAACTGTAAAAGTATGAAACATGTAAAAGTATGAAATTAGAACACTCCCTAACACCATACACAAAAATAAACTCAAAATGGATTAAAGACCTAAATGTAAGACCAAATAGTATAAAACTCTAAGAGGAAAACATAGGCAGAACACTCTTTGACTTAAATTGCAGCAACAGCTTTTTGGATCCACCACCTACAGTAATAAGAACAAAACAAACGGGACCTAATCAAACTTACAAGCTTTTGCACAGAAAAGGAAACCGTAAACAAAAAGACAACACACAGAATGGGAGAAAATATTTGCAAACAATGTGACCAACAAAGGATTAATCTCCAAAATATATAAAGAGCTCATGCAGCTCTATATCAAAAAAGAACTCAGTCAAAAAATGCTCAGGAGATCTAAATGAATGGACATTTCTCCAAGGAAGACATAAAGATGGCCAAAAAGCACATGAAAAGATGTTCAACATCGCTAATTATTAGAGAAATGCAAATCAAAAGTACAATGAGATATCACTTCACACAGGTCAGAATGGACATCCTCAAAAAGTCTACAAACAATAAATGCTGGAGGGAGAGGGGGAAGATGGCGGAAGAGTAAGACGCGATCACCTTCCTCCCCACAGATACATCAGAAATACATCTACACGTGGCAAAACTCCTACAGAACACCTACTGAACAATGGCAGAAGACCTCAGACCCCCCAAAAGGCAATAAACTCCCCACGTACCTGGGTAGAGCAAAAGAAAAAAGAATAAACAGAGACAAAAGAATAGGGACGGGACCTACATCAGTGGGAGGGAGCCGTGAAGGCGGAAAGGTTTTCACACACTAGAAGCCCCTTCGCGGGCGGAGACTGTGGGTGGCGGAGGGGGGGAGTTTCGATGCCGTGGAGGAGAGCACAGCAACAAGGGTGTGTAGGGCAAAGTGGAGAGATTCTCGCACAGAGGATCGGTGCTGACCAGAACTCACCAGCCCGCCCGAGAGGCCTGTCTGCTCACCCGCCGGGGCGGGCTGGGCTGGGAGCTGAGGCTCGGGCTTCGGTCAGAGCCCAGGGAGAAGACTGGCAGTGTGAACACAGCCTGCAGGGGGTTAGTGCACCATGGCTAGACGGGAGGGAGTCCAGGAAAAAGTCTGGACCTACCAAAGAGGCAAGAGACTTTTTCTTCCCTCTTTGCTTCCTCGTGCGCAAGGAGAGGGGATGAAGAGTGCTGCTTAAAGGAGCTCCAGAGACGGGCGCAAGCCGTGGCTAACAGCGTGGACCCCAGAGACAGTCATGAGACGCTAAGGCTGCTTCTGCCGCCACCAAGAAGCCTGTGTGCAAGCACATGTCACTCTCCACATCTCCCTTCCGGGGAGCCTGTGCAGCCCGCCACTGCCAGGGTCCCGGGATCCACGGACAACTCCCCCGGGAGAACGCACGGCGCGCCTCAGGCTGGTGCAACGTCACGCTGGCCTCTGCCGCCGCAGGCTCGCCCCGCACTCCATGCCCCTCCCTCACCCCCGGCCTGAGTGAGCCAGAGTCCCCAAAGCAGCTGCTCCTTTAACCCCGTTCTGTCTGAGCGAAGAACAGACGCCCTCCGGGGACCTACACGCAGAGGCGGGGCCAAATCCAAAACTGAACCGAGGGAGCTGTGAGAACAAAGAAGAGAAAGGGAAATCTCTCCCTGCAGCCTCAGAAGCAGCGGATTAAATCTCCACAATCAACTTGATGTACCCCGCATCTGTGGAATACCTGAATAGACAACGAATCATCCCAAATTGAGGAGGTGGAATTGAGAGCAAGATTTATTATTTTTTTCCCCTTTTCCTCTTTTTGTGAGTGTATGTGTATGCTTCTGTGTGAGATTTTGTCTGTATAGCTTTGCTTTCACCATTTGTCCTAGGATTCTATCCAACCGTTTTTTTTTTTTTTTACTTAAAAAAAAATATTTTTCTTAATAATTATTTTTTTATTTTAATTATTTTATTTTACCTTACTTTATTTTATTTTATCCTCTTCCTTCCTTCCTTCCTTCCTTCCTCCCTCCCTCCCTCCCTCTTTCTTCCTTTCTTCCTTTCTTTCTTTCTTTCTTTCTTTCTTTCTTTCTTTCTTTCTTTCTTTCTTTCTTTCTTTCTTTTCTCCCTTTTATTCTGAGCCATGTGGTTGAAAGGCTCTTGGTGCTCCAGCCAGGAGTCAGTGCTGTGCCTCTGAGGTGGGAGAGCCAACTTCAGGACACTGGTCCACAAGAGACCTCCCAGCTCCACATAATATCAAATGGTGAAAATCTCCCAGAGATCTCCATCTCAACACCAGCACCCAGCTTCACTCAATGACCAGCAAGCTAAAGTGCTGGACACCCTATGCCAAACAACTAGCAAGACAGGAACACAACCCCACCCATTAGCAGAGAGGCTGCCTAAAATCATAATAAGTCCACAGAAACCTCAAAACACACCAACAGACGTGGACCTGCCCACCAGAAAGACAAGATCCAGCCTCATCCACCAGAACACAGGCACTAGTCCCCTCCACCAGGAAGCCTACATAACCCACTGAACCAAATTTAGCCACTGGGGACAGACACCAAAAACAACGGGAACTATGAACCTGCAGCCTGCAAAAAGGAGACCCCAAACACAGTAAGATAAGCAAAATGAGAAGACAGAAAAACACACAGCAGATGAAGGAGCAAGATTAAAAACCCACCAGACCTAACAAATGAAGAGGAAATAGGCAGTCTACCTGAAAAAGAATTCAGAATAATAATAGTAAAGATGATCCAAAATCTTGGAACTAGAATAGACAAAATGCAAGGAACATTTAACAAGGACCTAGAAGAACTAAAGATGAAACAGGCAACGATGAACAGCACAATAAATGAAATTAAAAATACTCTAGATGGGATCAATAGCAGAATAACTGAGGCAGAAGAACGGATAAGTGACCTGGAAGATAAAATAGTGGAAATAAGTACTGCAGAGCAGAATAAAGAAAAAAGAATGAAAAGAACTGAGGACAGTCTCAGAGACCTCTGGGACAACATTAAATGCATCAACATTCGAATTATAGGGGTTCCAGAAGAAGAAGAGAAAAACAAAGGGACTGAGAAAAAATTTGAAGAGATTATAGTTGAAAACTTCCCTAATATGGGAAAGGAAATAGTTAATCAAGTCCAGGAAGCACAGAGAGTCCCATACAGGATAAATCCAAGGAGAAACACACCAAGACACATATTAATCAAACTGTCAAAAATTAAATACGAAGAAAACATATTAAAAGCAGCAAGGGAAAAAAAACAAATAACACACAAGGGTATTCCCATAAGGTTAACAGTTGATCTTTCAGCAGAAACTCTGCAAGCAAGAAGGGATTGGCAGGACATATTTAAAGTGATGAAGGAGAAAAACCTACAACCAAGATTACTCGACCCAGCAAGGATCTCATTCAGATTTGATGGAGAAATTAAAACCTTTACAGACAAGCAAAAGCTGAGAGAGTTCAGCACCAGCAAACCAGCTTTACAACAAATGTTAAAGGATCTTCTCCAGGCAAGAAACACAAGAGAAGGAAAAGACATAATAACAAACCCAAAATGCCCCATTTCACCAATGGACAGATCATCCAAAATGAAAATACATAAGGAAACACAAGCTTTAAATGGTACATTAAACAAGATGGACTTAATTGATATTTATAGGACATTCCATCCAAAAACAACTGAATACACATTTTTCTCAAGTGCTCATGAAACATTCTCCAGGATAGATCATATCTTGGGTCACAAATCAAGCCTTGGTAAATTTAAGAAAACTGAAATTGTATCAAGTATCTTTTCCAACCACAACGCTATGAGACTAGATATCAGTTACAGGAAAAGATCTGTAAAAAATACAAACACATGGAGGCTAAACAATACACTACTTAATAACGAAGTGATCACTGAAGAAGTCAAAGAGGAAATCAAAAAATACCTAGAAACAAATGACAATGGAGACAGGACGACCCAAAACCTATGGGATGCAGCAAAAGCAGTTCTAAGAGGGAAGTTTATAGCAATACAATCCTACCTTAAGAAACAGGAAACATCTTGAATAAACAACCTAACCTTGCACCTAAAGCAATTAGAGAAAGAAGAAAAAAAAAAACCCCAAAGTTAGCAGAAGGAAAGAAATCATAAAGACCAGATCAGAAATAAATGAAAAAGAAATGAAGGAAATGATAGCAAAGATCAATAAAACTAAAAGCTGGTTCTTTGAGAAGATAAACAAAATTGATAAACCATTAGCCAGGCTCATCAAGAAAAAAGGGAGAAGACTCAAATCAATAGAATTTGAAAAAGGAGAAGTAACAACTGACACTGCAGAAATACAAAAGATCATGAGAGATTACTACAAACAACTCTATGCCAATAAAATGGACAACCTGCAAGAAATGGACAAATTCTTAGAAATGCACAACCTGCCAAGACTGAATCAGGAAGAAATAGAAAATATGAACAGACCAATCACAAGCACTGAAATTGAAAATGTGATTAAAATTCTTCCAAAAAACAAAAGCCCAGGACCAGATGGCTTCACAGGCAAATTCTATCAAACATTTAGAGAAGAGCTAACACCTATCCTTCTCAAACTCTTCCAAAATATAGCAGAGGAAGGAACACTCCCAAACTCATTCTACAAGGCCACCATCACCCTGATAAAAAAACCAGACAAGGATGTCACAAAGTAAGAAAACTACAGGCCAATATCACTGATGAACATAGATGCAAAAATCCTCAACAAAATACTAGCAAACAGAATCCAACAGCACATTAAAAGGATCATACACCATGATCAAGTGGGGTTTATTCCAGGAATGCAAGGATTCTTCAATATACGCAAATCAATCAATGTGATAAACCATATTAACAAACTGAAGGAGAAAAACCATATGTCAACTCAATAGATGCAGAGAAAGCTTTTGACAAAATTCAACACCCATTTATTATAAAAACCCTCCAGAAACTAGGCATAGAGGGAACTTTCCTCAACATAATAAAGGCCATATATGACAAACCCACAGCCAACATCATCCTCAATGGTGAAAAACTGAAAGCATTTCCACTAAGATCAGGAACAAGGCAAGGTTGCCCACTCTCACCACTCTTATTCAACATAGTTTTGGAAGTTTTAGCCACAGCAATCAGAGAAGAAAAGGAAATAAAAGGAATCCAAATCAGAAAAGAAGAAGTAAAGCTGTCACTGTTTGCAGATGACATGATACTATACATAGAGAATCCTAAAGATGCCACCAGAAAACTACTAGAGCTGATCAATGAATTTGGTAAAGTAGCAGGATACAAAATTAATGCACAGAAATCTCTGGCATTCCTATACATTAATGATGAAAAATCTGAAAGTGAAATCAAGAAAACACTCCCATTTACCACTGCAACAAAAAGAATAAAATATCTAGGAATAAACATACCTAAGGAGACAAAAGACCTGTATGCAGAAAATTATAAAACACTGATGAAAGAAATTAAAGATGATACAAATAGATGGAGAGATATGCCATGTTCTTGGATTGGAAGAATCAACCTTGTGAAAATGACTCTACTACCCAAAGCGATCTACAGATTCAATGCAGTCCCTATCAATCTACCACTGGCATTTTTCACAGAACTAGAACAAAAAATTTCACAATTTGTATGGAAACACAAAAGACCCCGAATAGCCAAAGCAATCTTGAGAACGAAAAATGGAGCTGGAGGAATCAGGCTCCCTGACATCAGACTATACTACAAAGCTACAGTAATCAAGACAGTATGCTACTGGCACAAAAACAGAAATATAGATCAATGGAACAGGATACAAAGCCCAGTGATAAACCCATGCACATATGGTCACCTTATCTTTGATAAAGGTGGCAGGAATGTACAGTGGAGAAAGGACAGCCTCTTCAATAAGTGGTGCTGGGAAAACTGGACAGGTACATGTAAAAGTATGAGATTAGATCACACACTAACATCATAAACAAAAATAAGCTCAAAATGGATTAAAGACCTAAATGTAAGGCCAGAAACTATCAAACTCTTAGAGGAAAACATAGGCAGAACACTCTATGACATAAATTACAGCAAGATCCTTTTTGACCCACCTCCTAGAGAAATGGAAATAAAAACAAAAATAAACAAATGGGACCTAATGAAACTTCAAAGCTTTTGCACAGCACAGGAAACCATAAACAAGACCAGAAGACAACCCTCAGAATGGGAGAAAATATTTGCAAATGAAGCAACTGACAAAGGATTAATCTCCAAAATTTACAAGCAGCTCATGCAGCTCAATAACAATAAAACAAAAATCCCAATAAAAAAATGGGCAGAAGACCTAAATAGACATTTCTCCAAAGAAGATATACAGACTGCCAACAAACACATGAAAGAATGCTCAACATCATTAATCATTAGAGAAATGCAAATCAAAACTACAATGAGATATCATCTCACACCAGTCAGAATGGCCATCATCAAAAAATCTAGAAATAATAAATGCTGGAGAGGGTGTGGAGAAAAGGGAACACTCTTGCACTGCTGGTGGGAATGTGAATTGGTACAGCCACTATGGAGAACAGTATGGAGGTTCCTTAAAAAACTACAAATAGAACTACCATATGACTCAGCAATCCCACTACTGGGCATATACCCTGAGAAAACCATAATTCAAAAAGAGTCATGTACCAAAATATGCATTGCAGCTCTATTTACAATAGCCAGGAGATGGAAACAACCTAAGTGTCCATCATCAGATGAATGGATAAAGAAGATGTGGCACATGTATACAATGGAATATTACTCAGCCATAAAAAGAAACAAAATTGAGCTATTGGTAATGAGGTGGATGGACCTAGACTCTGTCATACAGAGTGAAGTAAGTCAGAAAGAGAAAGACAAATACCGTATGCTAACACATATATATGGAACTTAAGAAAAAAAAATGTCATGAAGAACCTAGGGGTAAGACAGGAATAAAGACACAGACCTACTAGAGAATGGACTTGAGGATATGGGAAGGGGGAAGGGTAAGCTGTGACAAAGTGAGAGAGTGGCAAGGACATATATACACTACGTAACATAAAATAGATAGCTAGTGGGAAGCAGCCGCATAGCACAGGGAGATCAGCTCAGTGGTTTGTGACCACCTAGAGGGGTGGGATAGGGAGGGTGGGAGGGAGGGAGATGCAAGAGGGAAGAGATATGGGAACATATGTATACATATAACTGATTCATTTTGTTATGAAGCAGAAACTAACACACCATTGTAAAGTAATTATACTCCAATAAAGATGTAAAAAATAAATAAATAAATAAATAAATGCTGGAGACGGTATGGAAGAAAGGGGACCCTCCTACACTGTTGGTGGGAATGTAGTTTGGTACAGCCACTATGAAGAACAGTATGGAGGTTCCTTAGTAAAGTAAAAATAGAGTTGCCATATGATCCAGGGCATATATCCTGGGCATATATCTGGAGAAAACCATAATTCAAAAAGATACATGCACCACAATGTTCACTGCAGCACTATTTACAATAGCCAAGACATGCAAGCAACCTAAATGTCCATCAACAGATGAATGAATAAAGAAGATGTGGTACATATATATATATATAATGGAATATTACTCGGCCATAAAAAAGAATGAAATAATGCCATTTGCAGCAACATGGATGGACTTAGAGATTATCATACTAAGTGAAGTAAGCCAAACAAAGACAAATATCATATGATATCACTTATACAGGGAATCTAAAAAAATGGTACAAATGAACTTATTTACAAAACAGACACAGACTCACAGATTTTGAAAACAAGTTTACTGTTACCAAAGGGGAGAAGTTGAGGAGAGGGATAAATTAGCAGGTTAGGATTAACATATACACAGTACTATATATAAAATAATCATCAATGGCCTCCTGTATAGCACAAGGAACTCTACTCAATACTCTGCAATAACTTATATGGGAAAAGAATCTGAAAAAAAAAATAGATATACATATACGTATAACTAAATGACTTTGCTGTATACCTGAAACTAACAGAAAACTGTAAATCAACTGTACTCCAATATAAAATAAAAATTTTTTTTAATGAAAAAGACAAAATTAGTCACAACAAAAAATCCCTATCCCAAGTTTGCCAAGTACAGGCAGTATATCTGGAGAAGGAAAATGTATACAGTTCTCTTAGCTAATATTTAACTGAGGGCTGTCAAACAAAACTTAAATGTAGCCTGTATGATTTTCTTTTTGAGTCTTATCATTTTTTCCTGTCTTGGTACTAGATAATTAAAAATTTTTTAAAGGATGCTAAAGTATCAAGAACACAAAACAGATATGAGCTTAGTAACTACTGTGAAAAGTTCAAAAGCAGAATAAGGAGGGAATCAAAACTTCAAAGCTTGACCCTTCCCCTCTCCAGCAGATCTTGCCCAGAGCACATAACTATTTCCATTAAAAAGTGCTGCAGTTGGTAGCACTTTCTTTTTGTCATTATGTAACTGATTTTCAGCTGTATTTAGAATTTTTAAAGAACTATGTTTTAGATGATAGGTGTTTTAAACTACTAGAGTACTGATGTGTGGGTGGCTATTTGTCTCTTTTTGCACTCTGCAGCTGAAAGTCTGAGCCATCTGCAGCTGAACAGTACAGGAGATTTCAGAAGCAGACAAGTATGTACACACCCATGCCAGCTAGCAATCAATCTTCCTTCCTCCTGACTTTCTCTCTCTAAGTGTGTGTTTATAGGCACATACACACACATACACATGCAAATATACATATTATAGAGGAAAAACATTCCTATGTATGCATAAACAATTTTCTCAACTCCATTATTCATATTTTAATATTTCTGATATGTGGATAGGTCAAGCAACCAATGTACGCATTTAATGTGGTACTGCATCTTGCTTTGTCAAAAATCTGTCATAATTAAAGCTAAATCATCTTGCAATTGATGGCATTTTAGAATCAAGAAAAGGTTATGAGTATATATAGTAATTTTCATTTTCTTGCCTGAAAGTTTATTGATTCCAAGGTATCAACTTTGCTTATTCTGTTCTATTCTGTTACTCTTACACATATGTAAACATTCTACCAAGTTTCTAAAAGAATGGAAAACAATGTTCTGCTCCAGTTTACATGAAAGTTTCTTCTTTAAAACATGTGTGAATGATGTTGTAAAGAGATGAAGAAGGTGGCTACTTAAAGCAATATTATTCTGAATTATTTCATAAAGTGATAGTCTTCTAAGTAAAATAAACATCAGTTTACATTTGGGTTTTAAATATTTCAAGCTAAACCAATTAAATTTTGTAAAATTTCATTGCTGTATCTCAGAAGTGCATCTTGATGAATTTAGGTGACGATACAAAAACTGAGAGCAGGACACACAGTAGGCTCACTAATTATCCTTCAATTGGAATGTATTTAAATGTTAAAGTGATTTTTAAATTCCCAGTTCAAAGAAGACATACGATGGCCAACAGGCACATGAAAATATGCTCAGCATCAATAATCAGAGAAATGCAAATTAAAACCACCATGAAATATCACCTCACACCTATCAGAATCGCTATCATCAAAAAGAACACAAATAACAAATGTTGGCAATGATGTGAAGAAAAGGGAACCCTCATACACTGTTGGTGGGAAAGTAAATTGGTGCAGCCACTGAGGAAAACTATGGAGGTTTCTCAAAAAACTGTAAATAGAACTACCATATTACCCAGCAATTCCACTCCTGGGTATATATATCTGAAAAAAAAATGAAAACACTAATGGGAAAAAATACATGCACTGCAACATTCACAGCAACATTATTTACAAATGCCAAGATACGGAAGCAACTAAGGTGTTCAACAACAGATGAATGAATAAAAAAGAAGTGTTATATATATACAATAGAATACTACTCAGCCACAAAAATGAATGAAATTTTGCCATTTGCAACAACATGGATGGACTGGGAGGGTATCATGCTAAGTGAATAAGTCAGACAGAGAGAGACAAATACTGTATAATATCACTTATATGTAGAATCTAAAAAATAAAACTAGTGAATATAACAAAAAAGAAACAATCTCACAGATATAGAGAGCAAACTAGTAGTTACCAGCAGAAAAAAAAATTCCTAGTTTATATGCTTCCGTACCAAAATGAAAATGTCATTATTTCATTATTGATTCTCTTACCTTGTTTTTAGATATTTAGTGAGAAAGACTCAAGTTAATTCCCATGGTAATAAAAGTCTGATTCCTTTAGGGAGGAATTATTTTAAAATATATAACGATGTCATACTGGATCAGCAAATTTTTTAGTTGAAAAATTGGACTATTATTTGAGGTCTGTGTGTGAGAGAGAGAAAAAGAGAGGGCTTTAGAGAGTTACTGTGAGTTCTTAGAGCATTCCACATCAACAGAATCTGAAAAGAGCAAAATATACAATAAATTCCAAGCTGAAGTACATGGATTGAATTAAAATTTTGCAATAGGGGGCGTTGAGCCACATGAAATCAGCATAGAGAGTTTTCAACATACAAGAAAGAAAATTGGTTTAAATATAATATCTCAAAATAGCACAACTTGCAGCAAGTATATAATTTGTGAAGTAATTGGGTAATTAATTGAAAAAAAAAGTTGAGTGGTGCACGGAGCTTGTCCATCTTTCAAAAAAGGGAGCTCAGATGGCATATGGCAGAATGTAAATGCATCTCTTCTCTGTGGCTTTGAATGTTAATTTTGCAAACTATTCTAGTTCATCCAATTTGTAAAGCTAAATATAAACTGCAGTTTACAGAAGAATTTTTGACTTAATGTCACTTTCTTATCATTCGTTTTTTCAAAATTAATATGAAGCCTTATGGAATATTTCCTAAATTTTTAGGATGTCTTCACGTTATAAAAATTTCTTCTTATCAATGTTTTCCTCCTTCAGTATTTTTCTAGTGTAGATTATACTGTACAAAACATGGTAATAACATTTCAAAATCACTGTGGGTTTTACTTCTAATATACAGGAATACCTTGGTGATGTTGTGGGGTCAGTTCCAGACCACAGCAATACAGTGGACATTGCAAAATATTTTTGGTTTCCCAGTGCATATAAAAGCTATGTTTACACTATCCTGTAGTCTATTAAATGTGCAATAGCATTATGTCTTAAAAAGCAACGTACATAACTTAATTTTAAAATACTTTACTGCTAAAAATAAAAATGGCAACCATCATCTGAGTCCTCAGAAAGTCATAATCCTTTTGCTGGTGGAGGGTCTTGCCTCAGTGCTGATGGTTGCTGACGGATCAGGGTGCTGGTTGATGAAGGTTGGGGTCGCTGTGGCTATTTCTTAAAATGACAATGAAGGGGGCCTCAAAAATGGACTCTTCCTTTCGTGACTGGCTTCTCTGCAGCATTCTGTTTGATAGCGTTTTACCCACAGTAGAAATTCTTCCAAAATTGGAGTCAATCCTCTCAAACCCTGCTTTATCAACTAAGTTTATGCAATGTTCTAAATCATTCATAGCCATTTCAACAGTCTTCACAGCATCTTCATAAGGAGTAGATTTCACCTCAAGAAACCACTTTCTTTGCTCATCCATAAGAAGTAAGTCCTTATCCATTGAAGTTTCATCACGAGATTGCAGCAATTCTGTCATATCTTTGGGCTCCACTTCTAATTCTAGTTCTCTTGCCATTTCCAACACATCTGCAGTTCTTCCTCCACTGAAGTCTTGAACCCCTGAAAGTCATCCATGAGGGTGGAGTCAGCTTCTTCCAAACTCTTGTTAATGTTGCTATTTTGATTTTTTCTCATGAATTCTTAATGGCATCCAAAATGGTAAATCCTTTCCAGAAGGTTTTCAATTCACTTTGCCCAGATCCATTAGAGGAATCACTGCGTATGGCAGCTATAGCCTTGTGAAATGTATTTCTTAAATAGACTTGAAAGTTGAAATCGGTCCTCAATCCATGGGCTACAGAATGGATGTTGCGTTAGCAGCCATGAAAACAACATTAATCTCATTGTACATCTCCATCAGAGTTCTTGGATGACCAGAAGCATTATTAATGAATGGTAATGTTGTGAAAGGAATCTTTTTTTTCTGAGCAGTAGGTCTCAACAGTGGGCTTAAAATATTCAGTAAGCCATGATATCATCTAGGTTTTATTTTTCCATTATAGAACACAGGCAGAGTAGATTTAATGTAATCCTAAAGGGCACTAGGATTTTCAGAATGGTAGATGAAAATTGGCTTCAACTTCAATTACCAGCTCCATTAGCCCCTAACAAGAGAGTGAGCCTGTCCTTTGAATCTTTTAAACCAGACATCGACTTCTCCTCTTTAGCTATGAAAGTCCTAGATGGCATCTTCTATTGGGTTGGCCAAAAATTTCGTTTGGGATTTTCTGCAACATCAGGTAAGATGTTACAGAAAAACTCAAACGAACTTTTTGGGTAGCCCAATATATAAGGCTTTTTCAATTACACTGAAAATCTGTTGTAGTGTAGTCACCTTCATTAATGATCTTAGCTAGAACCTCTGGATAACTTGCTGCAGCTTCTACATCAGCACTTGCTGTTTCACCTTGCACTTTGGTGTTATGGAGATGGTGTCTTTCCTTAAACCTCATGAACCAACTTCTGCTAGCTTCAACGATTTTTTTCTGCAGCTTCCTCACCTCTCTCAGTCTTCACAGAATTGAGGGAGAGGTAGGGTCTTTCTCTGGATTAGGGTTTGGCTTAAAGGAATGCTGTGGCTGGTTTGATTTTCTATCCAGACCATTAAAACTTTCTCCACATCAGCAGTAAGATTGTTTCACTTTCTTATCATTATGTGTTCACTGGAGCATCACTTTCTGTTTCCTTTGCATTCACAACCTGGCTAAGTGTTTGATGTGAGAGGCCTAGCTTTCGGCCAGTCTCAGCTTTTGACGTGTCTTCCTCACTAAGCTTAATCATTTCTAGCTTTTGCTTAAAGTGTGAGATGTGCAACCCTTCCTTTCACTTAAACACTTAGAGGCCATTATTAGGCCTCTAATAGGATTATTAAGTGGCCTAATTTCAATATTTTTGTATCTCAGGGAATAGGGAGGACCAGAGGAGTGGGAGAGAGAGGGGGCAATGGTCCATCCATGGAGTAGTCATAACACACAAAACATTTATCAATTAACCTTGCTGTTTTATATGGCAGCAGTTCATGGAGCCCCAAAATAATTACAATAGCAGCATCAAACATCACTGATCACCATAACAAATATAATAATGAAAAAGTTTGAAATATGGCAAAAAGTACCAAAAAGTACACAGAGACACAAAGTGAGCAAATGCTGTTGGAAAAATGGCATTGATAGACTTGTTCAATGCAGGGTTGCCATATACCTTCAATTTGTGAAAACCCAATCTATCTGTGAATCACAATAGAGCAAAGTGCAATAAAATGAGGTATGCCTATACCTTTATTGTCTCAATATTTATTATTTTCTTGCCCACACACTCCAAACCACAATTTCACAGGATTTCTCTCCAAACATTCTAATCTCTTTGGTGTTTCTTGAAACATGCCTCCCTCTGACCTCAGCTGAGTTAATTCCTCCCTCCTTTGAGCTCTCCTTGCATTTGCCCCCACTGTGTTAGAGACCTTTGTTTATGAAGCTTTCTCCTCCTCTAGATTCTATGCTACTCAAAGGAGAAATATGAGTAATTCATATTTCTCTCTTCAGTATGGAGCACAGTGCCTGAAATATACTCAATAATGCTAATTAATGTAGAAAATTTTTGCACAAAAATTACAGTTGTCCTCTAACAGTAAGGGACATTAAAAATGCACTGAAATACTAAGAATTATACATAATAAGTAAAAGGTCAATAAAATTATTTCTTTGCCTTGCTAGGCAGGTTATTTTTCTTCTTTCTATAAAATTTTAAACTTATATTACTCCATTACTAAGTGATTTACAAGTATAAATCTTCTTCCTATAAGGTACAGGAGCTAGGAGGCAGGGTTCTAGCCAGGATTCTGAGTTTACCCAGAGTGACCTTGGGAAAATTACTTAAATTGACTTTTCTTTTTTGTAAGATAGAGAGAATAGAAATATCTGTCTCATGGGTTGGTTGTGAGGATCATGTGATATGTAAAGCCCCTAAGAAAGTGTTATAATTCAATAACATTAGCTCTTCTTATCATCACTGCTTTTGCACCTTCTTAGAAATTTGCATTCTTTACCATGTTGAATCCTCAGCTCTGCTTTGCATTAAAAAAAAATTTAAACAATTAAATGACCTGCCTTTAGTAGTTGAGATGCCATCTATCCAATTTCTGTATTTTTAGCACAAGTTAATGTAGAGAAATCTTTTGAACTTCATCTAAGATTTCTCCCTGATAAATCCAACTGGTAGTTCCAGTGAAAACACAATTCAACTGGCTTAATCTGGAAGCACGAGTTCCCTTTGAAGAAACTCACATTTTTGTTCTTGCTGTCAAAATCAAATATATGAAGTTTAAGCATTCTATTTTTTTCCTTTTCAGGCACTACTTTACTACATTTCCCATGTTTAGCAGGCAAAGACAGTATGGTATATATGCCAGTATCACTTCTGTAAATTGATGCTGCTTTCTGTTGCACACATTAGCACTAGCAGTAAAAAGTTTAGGTCAGAAATTATCATATGTATTATATAAAAATACAATTTCATCTCTTGATCAGTCATGAGCCCAAAGACAGCAGAGCTTGTACTTTCCCACTTATGCCATCATGAATTCTGTGCTCGTGACACTGATGAAGAACAGGCACCATTGAAGGGGCTAAAATTTTAGTCCAGAGACGTATATAGAATAAAGAGGTGACATTTTTACCAAGTTCATTTTAATTCTCACTGTATTTTCTATAGTTTAGTATTATTTTCCATTTCTTTCTTCGAATCACCCCTGAAACCCTTTGGGGCCTACATCATTGTGTTTGGACTGAGAACAGTATTATGTCAAATTTGGGGCCCTTCACCCAGGCTCACCAAGAAGAAAAGAGAATACCCAAATAAACAAAATAAGAAATGAAAAAGGAGACATAACAACCGATACCACAGAAATTTAAAAAAAAAACAAACCATAAGGTAATGCTGTGGACAATTATATGCCAACAAACTTGACAACCTAGAAGAAATGGACAAGTTTCTAGAAACATACAGCCCACCAAAATTGAATAATAAGGAATAATTTGAACAGCCTGATCACTAGAGGTAAAATAGATCTGTAATTTAAAAACTCCCTACAGACAAAAGTCCAGGACCAGATGGCTTCACAGGAGAACTCTACCAAACATACAAAGAAGAACATATACTGATCCTTCTCAAACTCTTCCACAAAACTGAACAGGAGGGAACACTCCCAAAGACATTCTATGAAGCCACCATCACCCTGATACCAAAACCAGACAAAGACACCACTAAAAAAGAAAATTACAGGCCAATATCTTTGATGAGCATAGATGCAAAAATTCTTAACAAAATATTAGCAAACCAAATCCAACAACACATAAAAAAGATCATACACCACAACCAAATGGGATTCACCCCAAGCTCACAGGTTGGTTCGACATACGCAAAACAATCAATGTGATACACCACATAAACAAAAAAAAGAAGACAAAAACCACATGATCATCTCAATAGATACTGAAAAAGTATTTGACAAAATTCAACATCCATTCATTATAAAAATTCTTACTGAAGTGGGTATAGAGGGAACATATCTCAACATAATAAAAGCTATTTATGACAAACCTACAGCCAACATAATACTCAATGATAAAAAGCTGAAAGCCTTCCCACTAAAATCTGGAACAAGAAAAGGATGCCCACTCTCACCACATCTATTCAACATAGTATTGAAAGTCTTAGACACAGCAATCAGACAAGAAAAAGCAACCAGACAATAAAACTCCTAGAAGAGATCATAAGCAAAACATTCTCTGACATAAATTGTACCAATGTTTTCTTAGGTCAGTCTCCCAAGGCAATAGAAATAAAAGCAAATATAAACAAATGGGACCTAATCAAACTTACAAGCTTTTTACTTTAAAGGAAACCATAAAAAAATTAAAAGACAACCTATGAAATGGGAAAAAATATTTGCAAATGATGCAACTGACAAGAGCTTAATTTCCAAAATATACAAACAGCTCATACAACTCAACATCAAAAAACAAACAACACAGTTGAAAAATAGGCAGAAGACCTAAATAGACATTTCTCCAAAGGAAAAATACAAATGGCCAATAGGCATATGAAAAGATGCTCAATATCATTAATTATTAGAGAAACGTAAATCAAAACTACAGTGAGGTACCACTTCACACCAGCCAGAATGGCCATCATTAAAAACTCTACAAATAAGAAATGCTGGAGAGGATGTGGAGAAAAGGAAACCCTCCTACACTGTTGGTGAGAATATAAGTTGGTACAGCCACTATGGAAAACTTTATGGAGGTTCCTCAGAAAACTAAAAATAGAATTACCTTATGACCCAGAAATCCCACTCCTGGACATATATCCAGACAAAACTCTAATACAAAAAGATACATGCACCCCTATGTTCACAGTAGCACTCTTCACAACAGCCAAGACATGGAAAAAATCTAAATGTCCATTGACAGATGAATGGATCAAGATATGGTACATGTATACAATGCAATACTACTCAGCCATAAAAAAAGAATGAAATAATGCCATTTGCAGCAGCACAGAAGCAACCAGAAATTATCATACTAAGTGAAGTAAATCAGAAAGAGAAAGACAAATACCATATGATATTACATATATGTGGAATCTAAAATATGACACAAATGAAGCTATCTATGAAATAGAAACAGACTCAGGGACATAGAGAACAGACTTGTGGTTGCCAAGGGGGAGGGGGTTGTAGGAGGGAAATGGAGTGGGAGGTTGGGGTTAGCAGATGTAAGTTGTTATATATGGAACGGATAAACAACAAGGTCCTACCATAAAGCACAGGGAATTATATTCAGTATCCTATGATAAACCGTAGTGAAAATGAATATAAAAAGGAATGTATATATATGTATAACTGAATCACTTTGCTGTACAGCAGAAATTAACACAATATTGTAAATCAACTATACTTCAATTAAAAAAAAGGGGACCCTTAGCAATAAAAAAGGACAATACTCACAGGGATCATGACTGGGGTGGCATGCATTGGGAACCTAGGTGACACAGTGTTCCAAGGGAGGAGGGAGAATGAGGTTGAAAATATTCCCTCTGAGAAAAGAATTGTCTCACTACAACATGTATTTTGTTAGACTATTAAAACAAGTGTTGCAGACTTTGAACCAGAGGACCATATCACTGTAACATTGTTAAAATGGTTATTTAGGGAACAATGAAAGACCATCACAGTTATCTGCCCAGGCAGACAGTTGATATTTGAAATCATGCTTTCTTTTATTTTTTAAAGAACACCATTTACACAAAGAGAGTTACCCACTATCAACAGTACTCAGTAAATATAAGTTAGGTGCCTTTGGATTCTGAATTAATGTCTTCAACTCTTTTGCTGTGGTTGATCTTTGAAGCCTGAAAGAGTTTAGCTTCCAAACATACTGATCTTTTGGCCAAATAACACGTTTTAACTGTTAGAAGATTCTAATTTTAATCAGAATTAATTGGTAATTAAACTATTTGTTATAATTTAGTTTTAATAAGTATAGACAAATTTTTTAATTTACATGAAAGCATACCATTGAAGCAGAATTGAGTGGAATAATGGAAAAGCAAAGAATAGTAAAGAGTACTACAACCAGAACAGTAAAAAAAAAAAATGAGAGAAGATATTATAAATTTTGACAGTTATTACTTGTGTTATTAAAGCAAAATGAAAAAGTATTGTTTATTTGTATACAGAAAATGTTAAATATAATAAAATTGGCAATATTAAGTGGCATTTCTTTCAAAATACAATGAATTTGTTAGAAATTTCCTCATAATAGTCAAAAAAGAAATTGGTAAAATTTGTCATCTGAAATCAGAATGAAATGTCCCCAGAATATTTTAAAAATAATTTTTAATAGGACCTAAGTTTGTAACTTTGGCCAGCTACAAATTAGCTGAGACTCCTGAACACTAAAGAAAACAATTTTTAAATAGAGAGCTGAAGAAATGTCCTTAATTGTGGCCAAAAAATTTAAACTCATTACATAACTATTTTAAGATGTTATATCTATCTAGGAATAACTTCAGCTAAATATAAAAAAATAGTTTCTATCACAGTGGACAGTGTTCCAGCTATGGTAGGTCAAAAATCCACATTTACTGGAACTTTAAAACAAGAGATCGCCCCCAAAAAACAAGAGATTATTTCTCTTATTGTTTTATTTCTCTGTATAATACATATTGAAAATATTTATGCTCAGATTTCTGAACACAGTCTATGAAAAGTGTCATGGATAGGATTGTTACAATTGGTCAGTTATATGTGTGTAGGTGCTATGATAGCACCTGTTTATGGAACTGTTGAAAAAAATAGACAAGGAAATCTAGTGATCCTGTGTTCTTCGTCAGTGTCCATTGTGTGTCTTGGAGGAGTTTTAGAGAAATCAACTGTTTTGAAAAGATTTGCTGATAACTCAAAGTAAAGACTTTCCTGGAAATGTGAGGTTCCAAGCCTATCTATGAGCTAATTAGGCAGGCACAAATAGCTGAAATGGAAAGTTTTTATAATATAAACCAATAATAATGATTTACACATTTGAAAAAAAATCAATAAATATGAAGAATATTTTAATTGTAATGTAGTATTATAAAATTGGATGCAAAAATTACAAAAAAAAGTTCTATAAGAAAAAGTTCTATGGAACTTTTTTGTGGATACTGATATACTTAGAGTTGTTTTTCATTTGCAAGACCCCTTAGAATTTTATTCAAATACTTAGTTGACATAAGAGATGATGAATTAACTTGAACAATACAGTTTTACAACTAATGTGTTTTTGTATCAAAGATTAATAAATCAATTCTTCTAAAAAAGAACGAGTTTTGTCATGTGGATACAAATGTTAGAGTAAATGATTTCTTTTGGTACTCAAGTTAGTCACTCGAAAATTTTAAGCATCTTTGCAACAACTTTGGTATGTGAAGACAGTATTCCCACTTTATAATTTATGAACTGTAAGTCAAGTGTTTCCAATGAAAATTTGGAATTGAGATATGCTGTGTGAAATATACAATGGATTTTTAACAGTATGAAAAATAGAATATAAAATATCTCATAAATATTTTTGTGTTTATTACACATAGAAATGATTATTTTGTATCTATCGAATCACATAAAATATATTGCTAAAATTAGTATTATATTTCTTTTTACTTTTAAAATGTGGCTATAAAAAATTTAAAATTATGTAGTTTGCATTATATTTGTATTAGATTTTTCTTGAATTCTATAATTTCTCCCTAATAATATTTTACAAACATTTTCCATTTCCCTTGTCCTTTTCCTATTGTGTATGATTAATAATAAGCACTCTAAATATTTACAAAACTTATCTGGTATTTGTATAACACACTCTGAGCCCTTTTGTTAAATCATTATTTACTCAGATATGAGGATAGTAAGTATGGAAATTATATTTTATTCCTAATCTAGAAATTTTCTTACTCATTTGAACACTTCTGAGAGTTAAATGTTAAAATATTAATAATAGATTAATCAACATTGTATCTTTTCCTTCTGGCAAATGTCATACAGAGAGCTAGGTCTTGGATAGTAACATATCCTGTCCTTCCTTTACTTTTGAATTATTTGTTCTTTAAATCTGAGACTGAAATCAGAACCTGGCAAGAGAGCTTAAAGTGAGAATAAAATTATATAAAGTTAAATATTTTCCAATTGTAAGTGGGTTAAAATCATCAGAAGAAAAGTATTTTAAATAAGACTTGCCTGCAAAGTAGGCAAGGATAGGTTGGCACATCTGTGAGATGGTTGGTGTCATGCTTCAGTGCTGATGTATGGTAAAATCCTCTCCACTCAGTCATAGAGGAGGTGAATTAGAAATTAGATAAACATAACTACAGAATCACTAGACACAGGCAACATACTGTCCTCAAAGAGTCCTAGAAGTAGCTCAAATCACAGCCTCTGGGTAAATGACACAGAAAGATACTTGAAATTACATGTGGGACCACAATCTCTGAAACTAATTTAATTACGCTCAAGACCACTAAGATCTGGTCTGGAATGGGATATTAAAGTTGACTTTGAAATGTGAATAATGCTGATTTGTCACAGACTCAGCTCAAAGTGTATTAATGTTTTACACTGTGATACAGATGCGATAGTCCCTTCAGTGGATATTTTTACCTCTAATTTCAGAGTTCTGACTCTCAAAACAAAAACAAACCAGGACAGAAGGATAAAGAAAGGAAAGATGGGAGAGAGGGAGGAAGGGAAGGAGGGAGAAAGAAAGGAAGGGAAAAAAAAGAAAAAAAATCAGCAATAGCAAAAAAAGCCCAAAATGTTAGAAGCAATTCCTCTATCCCTCGTATAGAGTGTTCTGCAGTCCCATATTTCATCCTTTTTTGAAGTGGATGGAGTAGAAACTAAATACATTTCAATTTAACTGAGTGGTTAAATAGGGAGTTTCCAATCTCTATGTCTTTTCTTCATTCTCTTGTGAACTTGGGCATCCTCAGCATCACAGTTACTTTCCCCTATTCTGTCAGGTCTGCGTTTAAAAGAGTCAGTAGAATGGAAGGCTTAAGTTGGATTCAACTGTCAATCAAAACTCATAAATTCTTATGCACATGTCCAGGTGCACAACGCACGTACACACACACACAACACGCCACAGAATTCCCCTGTGATGAGTGTCTTTGAACCTTAGAATAATGCAGCTTATCCATCATTAGAGCAGCTGGCAGTACAGATACAGCACCAATGTTTTAGAGGAAGTCCCGTAATGCACTTGATTACACTGTTTGTATATGAGGTGACTGACAACAATACTGTCATGTGCCAAACAGAACAAGAGAAGGTCAAGGGGAATTACAATTTTTCCAGCAATACCTTTTATGTTAGTAGGGGACATGATCAAACCAATAGTTTATAAAAAGAGACCCCTGAAGTATTATAAACTACTTATGTGATTCACTCACAATACATGGTCTAGGCAAAGGGGAGAAATGTGGTCCAGTTTTTTTGATGCATAGAAAGACTTTCATTGATGTAAATGGAGTACAGATGTAGATACTCATATGACACACAGAAGTTTATCAAAGATGTTTTATATAAACTGCAACTACATGGAAGAAATGAAATATATAAAATTATAAAATGAATACTGCTAGCTCTACTTTATACTTTCTATGTGTCATCATTAGTGTAAAATCCTTGGGGAATGTGTGTGAGTCACCCTATTTCTTATCCTCTAAAAGGGGTTAAAATGATTCAAGAGGATTGTTGTTGTCTTTTTATTTACCCCTTTCAACACTTTCACTTTAGTATTCATTATGGCTCTACCCTCTGACCAACTGAACTTTCCACTTAAAGGTAGCAAAGCCATCTGAGGAAATAAAGACAGTCAGACCAAGCCTGCATGTGGTAAAAAGGCAGTCTCATTAAGATGGAATAAATACCAGCACCACTATAATTATTCTATGCTATTGGCCACAATATACTGCAGCCCTTCATCAAATATGTCAAATAGCATTTGCTGGAGACAAACTGAGAGATCACGGAAACACTATCTCTTTCAGTGCACCTTAGTTCATAATGATTTCTGAACATCTAAATAGCCTGCACCTAGCCCTATCCTTTGTTATAGTGACAGAGTTTCTTGGTATATAATGTGTGTGTGCACACACATTATATACACCTTAATCATAGCTCTCATACAACCATGGTGTCGCCATGATCTTTTTCTACTCAAATTTGTCTTATGCAAGTTGGCCTAACATATGCAATACCAGTATGTATTTATTCTTCCTCCTTCAAAATGCATAATCTTAGGTCGTTTGATACTAAGCTCTCAACTAGTCTCAGAAGAACTAAAGTCTTTTTTCTACAAAGCCCCCTTATTAGCATTATTAAATTAAAAACCCAGGACAGTTAATTTTACTCCTCTGTCTCTTTAAGTAGAACTTAAACAGTTAAGCAAATAATTTATTTGTTTCTAACAGACTGCTTCAGGGGTCTGCTAAAAATTCATGATTTTAATTCACTATTTGGCAAAGTAGTCTATATCACATAGTGTTTTCTACATTTAATATTTAATCTGCCAATTTACGTTAATGGTAGTGCCAAATGAAAATAATGTACCATGTTACAACTTGCACAATTGTATGTATATGGAAATGTCATGTATTTTTCATGAAACTTATGATTTTTTTCGGTAAGTGTGAGCATGTTGCAAAGAAGTATAGATGAAGTTTGTACATGCATAACTGGAGAAAAACTAGATTTAAAAAATAAAGTATTAAGGCAATGTGATCTTAAAGTTCAACGTGTTTCCCTTCTAATTATAATTCTATTCTGTAACTCTACAGATCTCATTCCATTTGAATAAGAATATTCACTACTTACCTATTTTAGCCAAAGTAATTTGAGTA
Source organism: Aethalodelphis obliquidens (assembly GCF_003676395.1). NCBI lineage: Eukaryota > Metazoa > Chordata > Mammalia > Artiodactyla > Delphinidae > Aethalodelphis > Aethalodelphis obliquidens. Next base: position 47,742,137 of record NW_020837948.1, on the reverse strand, counting down.
TAAATATCACACAATGATTTATGTGTTAAGTGCTTTGAAATTGTCTGAGAGAGATTGCATACGTCTAAGCTATAAAATAACACATTGTTCATAATTTCATAACACAGATGTTCTTTAAGATCCATTTAAACAAATACCCAAATGTTATAAAATAAGTAAAAAACTTTCCATTTTATCTAAAATTTAGCTGATATAACATAGTATGGACTTTAAGAGATACTTGCAGTATCACACACTTAGAAAGTTGTAAATATGATGGATTCTGAATTTTCCCCAAAGTCTGTAAAGACACAACTAAGTTTCCTCAGATTCTTCATACTGGCACAAATTTACATAGTAACCTTCTGGTCATTTAGGTGTTGCTTTGGTTTTAATCATTATGGGGCTGACATTAGTAACTACATGAAAATATGTTCTCTAAAAGTAGAATATAGAGGCTTATAAAATTTCAGCATGCACACAGTTGAGCCATGTCATTCATACTAACAAGATACATAATCAAATTTCTATCATTATAGATGTAATTCTACTGAAATCTTTTATCACGACATAAGCTTTTCTTTATGTAAATTCATTAGGATTCATAAATTGGTATTTTTATGTTTTACCAGGAACTAAATATTTAATCTAATTATAATATTCTTCAGAAGAGAATACTTGGAACCAGATCAGGAAAATCAACCATTTTTCCCCCCAGGAAATTAGTAATAAGGCTATTTATTTGTGAGTTGACATACATAAGTAACATGTAGCTCATATTAAGAGCCTGATTGAGAAAGATGTTTAAAATCAGCGATGCTTCCCATTCTAAAGCTAGTGTCTATAAGAATTCTGTTTTTTTATAAACATAATACTAGAATTCCACCTTAAAATGTTGTCTGAATGACTAAGTCTTTCAAAATACGTTTAGTTATTTTAAACAAAAGTCTAAAGCGTAAAGACATGTGTCTCCAGCATTGTAAATCATTCTCTACCAGTTATTTATGGCCACAGTAATGTTGTGTAACAAACACCTATCATGACTGTTGCTGCTCAAATATCTATGGGTTTGAAGGCTTGGCTCATCCATGATGGCCACAGATGGGACAACTCATCTGTTTCTCAGGTCTCATTCTTCAACAGACTAGCCCAGTTAAGGTCTCTTGGCAAAGGGAGAAAAGCCATTGCTTGTGTCACACTTGCTAACATCCAATTGGCCAAAGAAAGTCATATGGCTAAACTCAGTATCAAGGAGTGGTATAAGGAGCTTCAAATTTATGTGACAGAGGGTATGAATTAGAGAATGGTAAAGAGTTGGACCAATAATGCAATACCTCCCTCATACACTCTACTTCTTATTTCATTTTACTTGAGAAATAACTATTATTAATAGCTACCAAGAGAAGAAGAAAACCTATGAAAAACATTTCAACAATACAGAGAAAATAAAATTTCTGCAGTAATAGCACAATTTGGGTGCTCTTACACTTCAGTAAGGCTTTGCATACTGTATTTATAACAGATGAGATTAAATTACATATTGTATACTGTACATATGGTATTCTGTATGTCAATTTGTATTTTTCTGAAAATGGTGTAACAATATATTCAGCTTCATTTATTCACTTATTAGACAATTTATAAGCACCTACTCTATTCTAGACACTGTTCTAGGTGCCAATGAGCAAATCAGATAAAAATTTCCAATCTTTTGGAACAAATATTCTTGTGGGGGAGATAAACAATAAATGAGATAAATAAGCAAAAAAAATTTTTTTTTTTTTTTTTTGCAGTGCGCGGGCCTCTCACTGTTGTGGCCTTTCCCGTTGTGGAGCACAGGCTCCGGATGCACAAGCTCAGCGGCCATGGCTCACAGGCCTAGCTGCTTTGCGGCATGTGGGATCCTCCCGGACCAGGGCACGAACCTGTGTGCCCTGCATCGGCAGGTGGACTCTCAACCACTGCACCACTAGGGAAGCCCAATGAGCAAAATTTATTGTATATTAGATAATGAGCCATAAAGAGAAAAACCAATAAAATGAGATTGAAAGATTTTTGTAAGAAAAAAATTGCAATTTTAGATGGGGAAGCTGCATTAAGGTTACACTGGAATAAACACCTGAAAAAAAATGAGAAAGTATGCCATGTGAATGACTGAAGAAAGAAAAATTTAAATAAAGAGAACATTAAATGCAAAGGCTTTGATGGAAGCATGTCTGAAATGTTTCAGGAAAGCAAAGAGGCAACTATGACTATAGTGGAGTGAGAAAGAGAAAAATGGAAGGAATTGGGGTTAGAGAGGCACTAGGGCCAGATAAGGTAGAATTACAGTTGTTGCAATGCCTTTTGTTTTCACACTGAATGAGATGGAAAAGTTTGGAAATTTTTGAGTAAAAGTTTCATGATCTAAGTTAGCTTTTAACAGGTCCCTCTGACTGCTGTGTTGAGAATAGATTGAATAGTGGCAAGAGCAAAAGCAATGGACTAGTTAGGAAATTAGTGCAATTAACCAGGTGACAAGTAATAGTTGTTTGAACAAGACTGTTAGAAGCGGTGATGAGTAGTGGACAAATAATAAATGTATTTTGAACTTAGAGCCAACAGGACAGTCTAGTCAATGACTGTGTGGGCATGAGGAAAAGACAGGTGTCAAAATTACCCCAAGGTTTTCCATTTGAGCAATTGAAATTGCTCAATTGAGCAGTTTCCACTTACTGAGATAGGAAAAACTGTGGAATAGTCAGGTTTGTGGTGGTGGTGGTATCGGGAACTAAGTTTTGGACATGTTAAGTTTGAAACGACTGTTAAATCCTAATCAGAGATGTCAAGGAGGCCACCAAATGTTATGTGTATGGCAAACAGAGGTGAGAGCATGAATGGAGATATTTATTTAGGAATCATCCTTGTACATACAGTACTTAAAACCACAAAGCTGTATGGGGTAACCAAAGTAGGTCAGTGAGATAGAGGGAAGAAAAAGTACAAAGAGTATCTATCTACATAAAGAAACTGTAAAGGAAGGAAAGTGTGTGATATATGTTCTTGGACAATAAGAGCTAGGAATTGATGACTGCACTTAGCAATAGGAATGTTGTTGATGGCTTTGGTGGAGCAGTGAGGCTGAAAGGTTGTTTGGAGTGGTTTATGGGGAAAATGGAAAATGAAAAGAGACATTACTACTGATCCTACAGTCTTTAAAAAAGTAAGAAGAAGATATTTTGCTAACCTTGTCCATTTTAAAATTTAGATAAAATTAATAAGTTTCTAGAAAAAATACAACTTACTAAACCTGACAGAAGAAAGAAAATCTGAGAAGATCAATACACAGTAACAAAAATACACATTAAAGAAATTGAATTTGTACTTTAGAACTTTTCATAACAAAAATTCTAGGCCTAGATGGCTTTACTTGTGAATTCTCAAAAGATTAAAAAATATATAACACCAATCTTATCCAAATAAAATAGAACAGAATAAAATAGAAAAGAATGGTACACTTCTCAACTTATTTTATGACAGCAGACAAGTACAATACCAGAAAGAAACATTACAGGCCAATCTTTCATAAATCTGAATGCAAAAGCCTTCCTGCCTCACACACCAAATCTAGCAAATAGAATGCAGTGATTTTAAAAAGCATAATAAATCATAATTTACTGATTTATTCTTGTGATGTAAAGTTGACTTCACATTCTGAAATCAATCTATCTCAGAAATCAACCAAATTAATAGAAAAAAAACCCAAAAGTACATAATTCTACAGATAAAGATATGTAATCAATAAAGTAAAATTTCATATCCATTCATGAAAAAAAACTTCTTAATAAACTAGGTATAGAAAGGAACTTCCATGATAAGAGAAACTTATTTATAAGGAACATATAACAAATACCATACTTCACGGAGAAATACTGAAAGCCTTCCACCTGAAAATGTGACCAAGACAAGTATATTTACCCATCATTATATCCGTTCAACTAATGTCAGAGGCCCACGCCAATGCAATTCTAAAGAAATTATAATTTTCAGAATTGGAAAGGAAAAAATAAAACTCTCATAATTTACAGGCTGGTATGGCTGAGTATGTAAAAAATTCAAAAGGATGCATAAACTATTATACTTAGTAATGAATTTAGTAAGGTTGCTAAATGCAAGATCAATATACAAAAATAATTTTATTTCAATATAAGCAATAAATAAATAGAAAATAAATTTAAATAAATAATACCACTTATAATGGCATAAAAAATACCTAAGAAAAAATATAAATGAAAATGTGTAAGACCTCTTTAGTAAAAACTACAAAATATTATTGAGAGAAACTAAGAAGACCTGAGTAAATGAATTGTTCAAGTTTGTAGATTGGAAAACTCAATATGGTAAAGGTGTCAAATTTCCCCAAACTGATCTATGATTTCAATACAATTGTGATACAAATCTTAGGGCTTTTTTGTTGTTGTTTGTTTTGTTTTTTCTGGGATTTGACAAGCTATTCTAAAATATGTATGGTAGGAGACTGGATAAAGATGGCGAAGTAGGAAGATCCTGAGCTCACCTCCTCCCACAGACACATCAAACTAAACTACAACTACACATACTACAACAATCTCTAAGAATAACATGAAGACTAGCAGAACAGATTTTCTACAGCTAAGGATATAAAGAAAAGGTCACATCAAGATGTATAGGAGGGGCAGGGATACAGTATAGTCAGAACTCACACTTCCAGTGTGGCAACCGTCAAGTGGAAAGGATATCACAACTGTGGAGCTCCCCCCTGAGGAGCAAGGGGTCTGAGGCCCACACTGGGCCCCCAGCCCAGGTGGCCCTGGGCAGCACTGGCAAGCCTCCTAAGCAGCTCCTGCTCTAGCCCTGCCTCACCAGTATACCCTAGCAGTTGCAGCCAGGCCCTGTAGAAAGCTGGCCAGGCAGCCCTGCCCACCAGGGCATCCACAGCAATCTTGACCAAGCCATGCAGCCAGCCAAGAGCTGGGGGCCAGCCCCATCCACAAGTGCATCTGCAGCAATCATGGCCCAACCACAAGATGGTACATGCAATCCACACAGGGGATATCCCTGGATCACCTGGCTATGGTGACCAAGAGGGATTGTGCCACTGGGCCTACAGTGTTCCTTCTACATAAGGCCACTCTTTTGAGACTGGGAGACTTTGCTGATATACTTAATACATGGAAACACAGATGGTTAGGCAAAATCAAGAGAAAAAGGAATACCTTCAAAATGAAAGATAAAACCTCAGAAAAAGAACTAAATAAATTGGAGATAAGCAATTTACCAGTTAAAGAAATCAAATAATCATAAAGATGCTCACCAAATTCAAGAGAAAAATAGATGAACTCAGTGAGAACTTCAACAAAGGGATAGAAAATATGAAAAAGAACCAATCAATCTGGAGAATACAATTACTGAAATGAGAAATGCACCAGAGGGAATCAACAGTAGATTAGAGGATACAGAACAGAGCAGTAATCTGGGAGACAGGATAGTGGAAATCACTCAACTGGAACAGCAAGAAGAAAAAAGAATAAAGAAAAATGAAGATACTTTAAGGTACGTCTAGGATAACATCAAGGAAACTAACATTCATGTTGTAGGGAGAAACCTCTCTTCTCCATCTCCCAGACGGAGAATAGAAAAGGAAAGGGACAGAAAAACTATTTGAAGAAATAATGGCCAAAAACTTCCCTAACCTCGTGACAGAAACAGACATCCAAGGTCAAACAAGATGAGCCCAAAGAGACCCACACCAAGACTCAATATAACTAAAATGTCAAAAGTTAAAGATAAATAAAAAATATAAAAATCAGAGAGAGTAAAAAAACTAGTTATATACAGGGGAACACATATAAGACTATTAGCTAATTTTTCAGCAAAGGTTACAGGCTAGAAGGGACTGTCATGATATATTCAAAGTACTGAAAGGAAACAAAAAGAAACAACCAAGAATACTCTACCCAGAAAGTTTGTAATTCAGAATTGAAGGACAGATAGAGTTTCCCAGACAAGCAAAAACTAAGAGTTAAATACTACTAAACTGACCTTACAAGAAATATTAAAGGAACTTCTTTAAGTGGAAAAGAAAAGCCCATAGATAGAAACAAGAAAATTATGAAAGAAAAAGAAACTCAATAGTAAAGGCAAACATAGTAAAAATAATGGATCAACCACCTACAAAACTAGTATGAAGGTTAAAAGAAAAAGTAGTAAAATCATCTATATATAATTAAATAATTAGTTAAGTTATACACAAAATAAAAGATGTAAAGTATGTCAAAAACAAAATGTGGGTGGGGGCAGTAAAAATGTAGTACTTTTAAAATTTGCTTAAACTTGGGATACTATCAACTCAAAATAGACAGCTATATAAATAATTTGTTATATATAAACCTCATGGTAACCATAAATCAAAAATCTATAATAGATACACACACAAAAAAGAGAAAGGAATTCATATATAACACTGAAGAGAGTTATCAAATCACAAGGAAAGCAAACAAGAGAAAAAGAAAATAACCAAAAAAGAACTACAAAATCAACCCCCAAACAACAAATGAAATGGCAATAAGTATATACCTATCAATTACTTTAAACTTAAATGGACTAAATGTTTCAATCAAAAGATGTAGGGTGGCTGAATGGGTAAAAAAAACAAAAACAAAAACATATATATGCCACCTATAAGAAACTCACTTTAGCTCTAAAGACATACACAGACTGAAAGTCAAGGGATGGAAGAATATATTCCAAGCAAATGAAAACAAAAAGAAAGCTGGGGTAGCAATACTTATCAGACAAAATAGACTTTAAAGTAAAGACTGTAACAAGAGACAAAAAAGACATTATATAATGATAAAGGGATCAATTAAAAAATAAGATATAACAATTGTAAATAAGTATGCACCCAACATAGAAGCACCTAAATATATAAAGCAAATATTAACAAACATAAAAACAGAAACTGACAGTAATGCAATAATAGTAGGGGAATTTAACACCCCACTTCCATTAATGGAGAGATCATACAGTCAGAAAATCAACAAGGAAACATAGGCCTTGAATGACACATTAGATCAGAGGAACTGAATAGATATATAAAGAACATTCCACCCAAACCCAGCAGAATAAAAATTCTTTTCAAGTGCACATGGAATATTCTCCAGAATAGATCACATATTAGGCCACAAAACAAGTTTCAGTAAATTTAAGAAGTTTGAAATCATATCAAGCATCTTTTATGATGACAATGGTATGAAACAAGAAATTATTTACAAGGAGAAAACTGGAAAAAACACAAACTAAACAACATGCTACTAAACAACCAATGGGTTGATAAAAAAAAAACTCAGAGAGAAAATGAAAAAATACCTTGAGACAAATGAAAATGGAAACACAGAGTCCCAAAATCTATGGGACAGAGCAAAAGCAGTTCTAAGAGGGAAGTTTATAGTGATACAGACCTACCTCAGGAAACAAGAAAAATTTCATATAAAAAATTTAATCTTAAAGAATCTAGCAAATGAAGAACAAACATAGCCCGAAGTACATAGAAGGAAATTAGAGTGGAAATAAACAGCAAATAAAAAAAAATCAATAAAACTAGGAGCTATTTCTTTGAAAAGATAAACAAAATTGATAAACCTTTAGCCAGACTCATCAAGAAAAAGAGGGCCCAAATTAAAAAATCAGAAAGGAAAGAAGTTACAGCTGAAACCACAGAAATAGGAAGGATCATAAGAGATTACTATGAACAGTTATATGCCAACAAATTGGACAAGCTAGAAGAAATTGATATATTTCTAAAACAAACAATATTCCAAGACTGAATCAGGAAGAAATAGAAAAGCTGAACAGACTGATCACTAGTAATGAAATTGAATCAGTAATCAAAAAATTCCCAATAAACAAAAGTCCAGGACAACATGGCTTTGAAAACTTACAGATAGGGAGGGCCAACTGTACTCTTAAAACTAAAAGACATTGATGAAAGAAATTGAAGACAACAGAAATAAATGGAAAGATATACCATGCTCATGGATTGGGTGAATTAATACTGTTAAAATGTCCATACTACCCAGGACTTCCCTGGTAGCACAGTGGATAAGACACCACGCTCCCAATGCAGAGGGCCTGAGTTCAATCCCTGGTCAGGAAACTAGATCCCACATGCATGCCACAACTAAGAGTTCACATGTCACAACTAGGAGCCCACGGGCTGCAACTAAGGAGCCCACCTGCTGCAAATGAGCTGGTGAGCCACAACTAAGGAGTCCTGGAGCCACAACTAAGAAGCCCACCTACCGCAACTAAGACCCAGTGCAACCAAATAAATAAAAAAATATTAATAATTTTTAAATGTTTAAAAATAATTTTAAATGTCCATACTATCTAAAACAATCTACAGATTCAATACAATCCCTATCAAAATACCAATGGCAGGTTTCCTAAAACTGGAACGAATAATCCTAAAATTTGTATGGAATCACAAAAGACCCTAAACATCCAAAGCAATCTTAAGAATAACAAAGTTGGAGGCATCACACTCTCTGATTACAAAGATGCAGTAATCAATACTGTATGGTACTGGCACAAAAACAGTCTCTCCCTCTCTCTCTCTCTCTCTCTATCTATGTATAGATAGAAAAAGAGAGAGAGAATATAATAAAGACAAACATAAACCCACACTTCTATGGTCAATTAATTTATGACAAAAAAGCCAAGACTATAAGTGGGGAAAAGACAGTCTCTTCAATAAAAGGTGTTTGGAAAACTGGACAGTTAAATGCAAAAGAATCAAACTGGACTATTTTCTTATACCACATAAAAAATAAACTCAAAATGGATCAAAGACTTAAATGTAAGGCCTGAAACCATAACACTCCTAGAAGAAAACATAGGAAGTATGCTCTTTGACACTGATCTTGACTATATATATATACAGTGAAAAGGCAACCTACTAAATGGGAAAAAATATTTGCAAAAGGTATATCCAATAAGGGGTTAATAGACAAAATATATAAGGAACTCATACAACTTAATATAAAAACCCACAAGAATCCAATTTAAAAATGGGCAGAGGACCTAAATAGACATTTTCCCCAGGAAAATGTACAGATGGCCAACAGGTTGATGAAAAGATGCTGATCATCATTAATCATCAGGGAAACAGAACACAAAACCATAAGATATCCCCTCATACCTGTCACAATAGCTATTATCAAAAAGACAACAAATAACAACTGTTGGTGAGGATGTGGAGACAAGGGAACCCTCGTACACTGTTGATAGGAGTGTAACTTGGTAAAATCACTATAGAAAACAGTATGGAAATTTCTCAAGAAATAAAAAATGGAATTACCATATGATCTGCAATTTGCTTCTGGCTATTTCTCTGAAGAAAACGAAAAACTTATTTGAAAAGATGTATGCATGCCTATGTTCACTGCAGCATTATTTACAATAGTCAAGATATGGAAGCAACCTAAGTGTCCATCAATAGATGAATGGATAAAGAAGATGTGAGTAATGGAATATTACTCAGCCATAAAAAATGAAATCTTGGCATTTGGGACAACATGGATAGACATAGAGAGGGTATTATGCTAAGCAAAATAAGTCAGACAGAGAAAGATAAATACTATATGATTTCACTCATATGTGGAATCTAAAATACAAAACAATAGAATAAACATGACAAAACAGAAATAGACTCACAGATACAGAGGACAAACTGTTGGTCACCAGAGGGAGGAGACTGGGGGTTGGGCAAAACAGGTGAAGGGGATTAAGAGGCACAAATTTCCAATTAAAAAATAAGTAAGTCACAGGTATATAATATATAGCCTAGGGAATACAGTCAATAGTACTGCAATGACTTTGTATGGTTACAGATGGTTATTAGACTTTTCATGGTGATCAACTTGTAATATATCAATATATAAATGTCAAATAACTATACTGTACACCTGAAACTAATATGTCAACTATACTTCAATAGACTTCAATAAAATATATATATGGTAATCATAAAGGCCAGTAATAACCTAGACAATCTGAAGAAAAAAAATTGATGATTTACTCTGCAAATATAAAAATTTATTATAAAGTTGCAGTAATAAGTTGCAGTAATTAATACACTGTGTTACTGACAAAAGGATATACAAATAATCTAATGAAAAGAATCAAGTTTTAAGAAACAGATTCATGATATCCTATGACATGTTTTATTTTTTGTTTTTTGAGAAGGTGGCTCTGCAGAGCAGTAGGTAAAGCGTGGTGTTTTTGACAAATGATGGTATGAGTAATTGGAAATTCATGTGGAGAAAAATGAAGCTTGACCTCACTTGATTTAATCCCAGGTAAATTATAGACCTAAATGTGAAAGACAACATCATAAAGATTATAGATGAAAACACAGAGACATATCTTTGTAAAGAGATAGGTAAAGATTGAGACAGGTAAAGATTTCTTAAATGAGAAATGAAAAATGCTAACCATAAAGTAAAATGCCTGGTAGTTTTTACTATACTAAAATTAAGAACATCTATTAATCAAAAGACATTCTTAAGGAAGTGAAAATGTAATCCCTGGAGTGGGAGAATACATTCACCACATATACAATCAAAGCAGAGGTAGAGCATTTGTCTGCACATATAATAGTCAAAGGGCTTGTGTCTTGAAGATGTAAAAATTTTTCTAAAAAGATATCTCAAAGATGGTGGAGTAAGAGGACTTGGAGTTCCCATCTCCTCACAACTAGGGCACCTACCAGACACTGGTGGGGGACCTCGACACCCAAGGGGATGGGAGGAACTCCTGAGTGACCAGGATCTTGGTTCATGGGCCAGGGGTCAGGCCTGAGCTCCTGTGGTGGAAGCACTGGGTCTGAACATATGGACTAACAGAGAACCTCAGGCCCCAGGGAATATTAATTGGAGTGAGTTCTCCCAGAGGTCCTGTCTCTGCACCAAGACCTGGCTCTACCCAATGGCCTGCAAACTCCAGTGCTGGGAGCCTCAGGCCAAACAATCAGTAAGACAGGAACACAGTCCCACCCATAAAAAAAAAAAAAAAAAAAGAGATGACAAAAATTATGTTACAGACGAAGGACCAAGGTAAAAATCTACAAGACCAAATAAATGAAGATGAAGTAGGCAACCTAACTGAAAAAGAATTCAGAGTAATGATAGTAAAGATGATCCAAAATCCCGGAAATAGAATGGAGGCACGGATTGAGAATATACAAGAAATGTTTAACAAAGACCTAGAAGAACTAAAGAATAAACAGAGATGACAACTCAATAACTGAAGTGAAAAAGACACCAGAAGGAAATCGATAGCAGAATAACTGAGGGAGAAGAATGAATAAGTGAGCTGGAAGATAGAATGGTGGAAATAACTGCCAAGGAGCAGAATAAAAAAAAAGAAACAAAGAATTGAAGGCAGTCTCAGAGACCTCTGGGACAACACTAAACACACCAACATTAGAATTATAGGGGTCCCAGAAGAAGAAGAGAAAAAGAAAGGGTCTGAAAAAATATTCAAAGAGATTATAGTCGAAAACTTCCCTAACATGGGAAAGGACATAGTCACCAAAGTCCAGGAAATGCAGATAGTCCCATACAGGATAAACCCTAGGAGAAACACACCAAGACACATATTAATCAAACTAACAAAAATTAAATTCAAAGAAAAAAGTATTAAAAGCAGCAAGGGAAAAGCAAAAAATAACATACAAGGGAATCCCCATAAGGTTATCAGCTGATTTTTCAGCAGAAACTCTGCAGGCCAGAAGAGAGTGACAGGATATATTTAAAGTGATGAAAGGGAAGAACCTACAACCAAGATTACTCTACCCAGCAAGGATCTCATTCAATTTGATGGAGAAATCAAAAGCTTTACAGACAAGCAAAAGTTAAGAGAATTCAGCACCGCCAGACCAACTTTACAACAAATGCTAAAAGAACATCTCTAAGCAGGAAACACAAAAGAAGAAAAAGAACCACAAAAGCAAATGCAAGACAATACAGAAAATGGTAATAAGAACATACATATTGATAACTACCTTAAGTGTAAATGGGTTAAATGCCCCAATCAAAAGACATAGACAAGCTAAATAGATAAAAAAAACAAGGCCTGCATATCTGTCTACAAGAGATCCACTTCAGACCTAGGGGCACATACAGACTGAAAGTGAGGGGATGGAAAAAGATATTCCATGCAAATGGAAATCAAAAGAAAGGTGGAGTAGCAATATTCATATCAGATAAAATAGACTTTAAAATAAAGACTGTTATAAAAGATAAGAAGGAAACTACATAATGATCAAGGGATCAATCCAAGAAGAAGATTTAACAATTATAAATACTTATGCACTCAACTTAGGAGCACCTCAATACGTAAGGCAAATGCTAACCACCATAAAAGGGGAAATCAACAGTAATGCAATAATAGTAGGGGACTTTAACACCCCATTTACACTAATGGACAGATCATCCAGACAGAACATAAATAAGGAAACACAGACTTTAAATGACACAAAGACCAGACAGATTTAGTTGATATTTATAGGACATTCCACCCAAAAGTGGAAGAATACACTTTCTTCTCAAGTGCCCATGGAACATTCTCCAGGATAGATCACATCTTGGGTCACAAATCAAGCCTCAGAAAATTTAAGAAAGTTGAAATCATATCAAGCATCTTTTTGACCACAATGCTATGAGATTAGAAATCAATTACAGGGAAAAAAACTGTAAAAAACACAGAAACATGGAGGCTAAACATTGGGCTGCTAAATAACCAAGAGATCACTGAAGAAATCAAAGGAGAAATTTAAAAATACATAGAAACAAATAACAATGAAAACACAACGACCCAAAACCTATGGGACGCAGCAAAAGCAGTTCTAAGAGGGAAGTTTATAGCAATTCAATCTCACCTCAAGAAACAAGAAAAATCTCAAACAATCTAACCTTACACCTAAAGCAACTAGAGAAAGAAGAACAAACAAAGCCCAAAGTCGGTAGAAGGAAAGAAATCATAAAGATCAGAGCAGAAACAAATGAAATAGAAATGAAGAAAACAACAGCAAAGATCAATAAAACTAAAAATTGGTTCTTTGAGAAGATAAACAAAATAGATAAACCTTTGGCCAGACTCATCAAGAAAAAAAGGGAGAGGATGCAAATCAATAAAATTAGAAATGAAAAAGAAATTAGAACTGACACCACAGAAATACAAAGGATCATAAGAGACTACTACAAGCAACTCTATGCCAATAAAATGGACAACCTGGAAGAAATGGACAAATTCTTAGAAAGGTACAACTTTCCAAGACTAAACCAGGAAGAATTAGAAGATATAAACAGACCAATCACAGTAATGAAATTGAAACTGTAATTAAAAATCTTCCAGGAAGTAAAAGTCCAGGACCAGATGGCTCCACAGGCAAATTCTATCAAACGTTTAGAGAAGAGTTAACACTTATCCTTCTTAAACTCTTCCAAAAAATTGCAGAGGGAGGAACATTCCCAAACTCGTTCTAGGAGGCCATCATCACCCTGATACCAAAACCAGACAAAGATATCACACACAAAAAATTACAGACCAATATATCATTGATGAACATAGACACAAAAATCCTTAACAAAATACTAGCAAACAGAATCCAACAACACATTAAAAGGATCAATACACCACAGTCAAGTGGGATTTATCCCAGGGATGCAAGGGTTCTTCAATATATGCAAATCAATCAATGTGATATACCATATTAACAAATTAAAGAATAAAAACCATATCATCTCAATAGATGCAGGAAAAGCTTCTGACAATATTCAACACCCATTTATGGTAAAAACTCTCCAAAAAATGGGAATAGAGGGAACGTACCTCAACCTAATAAAGGCCATATATGACAAACCTACAGTAAACATCATTCTCAATGGTGAAAAACTGAAAGCATTTCCACTAAGATCAGGAACAAGACAAGGATGTCCACTCTCACCACTCTTATTCAACAGAGTTTTGGAAGTCCAGCAATGGCAATCAGAGAAGAAAAAGAAATAAAGGGAATCCAAGTTGGAAAAGAAGAAGTAAAACTGTCACTGTTTGCAGATGACATAATACTATAAATAGAAAATCCTGAAGATGCCACCAGAAAACTACTAGAGCTAATCAATGAATTTGGTAAAGTTGCAGGATACAAAATTAATACACAGAAGTCTCTTGCATTCCTATACACTAACAATGAAAGATCAAAAAGAGAAATTAAGGAAACAATCCCATTTACCATTGCAACCAAAAGAATAAAATACCTAGGAATAATCCTCCCTAGGGAGGTAAAAGACCTGTACTCAGAAAACTACAAAACACTGATGAAAGAAATCAAAGATGACACAAACAAATGGAGAGATATACCATGTACTTGGATTGGAAGAATCAATATTGTGGAAATGACTATACTACCCAAAGCAATTGACAGATTCAATGCAATCCCTATCAAATTACCAATGGCATTCTTCACAGAATTAGAACAAAAAATTTTACAATTTGTATGGAAACACAAAAGACCCCAAATAGGGTTTCCCTGGTGGTGCAGTGGTTGAGAATCTGCCTGCCGATGCCAGGGACACGGGTTCGAGCCCTGGTCTGGGAAGATCCCACATGCCACGGAGCAACTAGGCCCGTGAGCCACAACTACTGAGCCTGCGCGTCTGGAGCCTGTGCTCCACAACAAGAGAGGCCACGATAGTGAGAGGCCCGCACACCACGATGAAGAATGGCCCCCGCTTGCCGCAACTGGAGAAAGCCCTCGCACAGAAACGAAGACCCAACACAGCCAAAAATAAATAAATAAATAAATAATAATTCAAAATGGATATCTGCTTATTAAAAAAAAAAAGACCCCAAATAGCCAAAGCAATCTTGAGAAAGAAAAATGGAGCTGGAGGAATCAGGCCCCTGACTTCAGCTTATACTACAAAAGCTACAGTAATCAAGACAGTATGATACTGGCACAAAAACAGAAATATAGATCAATGGTACAGGATAGAAAGTCCAGAGATAAACCCACACACCTATGGTCACCTAATCTATGACAAAGGAGGCAAGAATATACAATGAAGAAAAGACAGCTTCTTCAATAAGTGGTGCTGGGAAAACTGGACAGTTCCATGTAAAAGAATGAAATTAGAACACTACTTAACACCATACACAAAAGTAAATTCAAAATGGATTAAAGACCTTAATGTAAGACTGGACACTATAAAAATCTTAGAGGAAAACATAGGCAGAACACTCTTTTACATAAAATGCAGCAAGATCTTTTTTGACCCACCTCCTAGAGTAATGGAAATAAAAACAAAAATAAATAAATGCGACCTAATGAAACAAAAGCTTTTGCACGGCAAAGGAAACCATAATCAAGACGAAAAGACAACCTCCAGAGTGGGAGAAAATATTTGCAAATGAAGCAATGGACAAAGGATTAATCTCCAAAATATATAAACAGCTCATACAGCTCAATATAAAAAAAAAAAAACCCAATCGAAAAATGGGCAGCAGACCTATATAGATATCTTTCCGAAGAAGACATACAGATGGCCAAGAGGCACATGAAAAGATGCTCAACATCACTAATTATTAGAGAAGTGCAAATCAAAACTATATACAATGAGGTATCACCTCACACCAGTCAGAATGGCCATCATTAAAAAATCTACAAACAATAAAATTCTGGAGAGGATGTGGAGAGAAGGGAACCCTCTTGCACTGTTGGTGGGAATGTAAATTGATACAGCCACTATGGAGAACAGTATGGAGGTTCCTTAAAAAACTAAAAATAGAACTACCATATGACCCAGCAATCCCACTACTGGGCATATACCCTGAGAAAACCATAATTCAAAAGGACATATGTATCCCAATGTTCATTGCAGCACTATTTACAATAGCCAGGACATTGAAGCAACCTAAATGTCCAATGACAGATGAATGGATAGAGAAGATGTTGTACATACATACAATGGAATATTACTCAGCCATAAAATGGAACAAAATTGGGTCAGTTGTAGAAACGTGGATGGACCTAGAGACTGTCATACAGAGTGAAGTCAAAAAGAGAAAAACAAATATCGTATATTAATGCATACACATGGAATCTAGAAAAATGGTATAGATGAACCTATTTCCAGGGCAGGAATAAAGAAGCAGACATAGAAAACGAACATGTGGACACAGAGGGCGAAGGGGATGGTGGGACAAAATGGGAGATTAGGATTGACATATATACCCTACTATGTGTAAAATAAATACCTAGTGGGAATCTGCTATACAGCACAGGAAGCTCAGCTCTGTGCTCTGTGATGACCTAGATGGGTGGGATGGGGATGGGTGGGAGGGAGGTCCAAGAGGGAGGGGATATAGGCATACATATAGCTGATTCACTTCATCGTACAGCAGAAACTAACACAACATTGTAAAGCAATTATACTCCAATTGAAAAAACGATATTTCAAGAGAAAAATAGAGCAATAGAGGATATCTAGGAGACAGATAGACATATGCAAAAATGCTCAACATCATTAATAATCAGAAAAATGCACGTAAACTACAATTTTTGCACACTCCATACCTAGGAGTATGGCTAGGCTTAAAGGAAAAAGACTGAGTTACTAAGTATATGAAGCAATAGGAACTCTCATACCCTGTTGGTGAAGTGCAAATTGCTTTTAACACACTGGACAATCTTTTAGAATTATCTTTTGAAGTTGAACCTACTATGTGATCTAGCAATTTCCTTCCTAGGTACATACAAGTGTATGTACATATGCACCAAAAAAGGTGTATATCAATGTTCATGGCAACGTTATTCATAATACCCAAGAGCTGGAAACAACCAGAATGCCCATCAACAGAAGACTTCTTTCCTGCTGTGCTTAATTTCTGAATCCAATGCTGTCACAAAAACAGATGCAATGTGATGCCCAGTGGAAAGAGCAAGTACCGATTTTCCTCAGCACTCCATGGCCTGTACTTTAAACTGGCCTTGCATATACTGCTCAGGCAGATGAACCACACTTTTTTTTTTTTTTTTTTTTTGCGGTACGCGGGCCTCTCACTGTTGCGGCCTCTCCTGTTGCGGAGCACAGGCTCCGGACGCGTAGGCTCAGCGGCCATGGCTCACGGGCCCAGCCGCTCCGCGGCATGTGGGATCTTCCTGGTCCAGGGCACGAACCCGTGTCCCCTGCATCGGCAGGCGGACTCTCAACCACTGAGCCACCAGGGAAGCCCGAACCACACATTTTTAAAAGACTTTATTTTAAGATGGAATAATAGAAAACAAAGTTCCTTTTTAAATTAAAAGTAGGGGAAGAGGGAAGAGATATGGGAACATATGTATATGTATAACTGATTCACTTTGTTATAAAGCTGAAACTAACACACCATTGTAAAGCAATTATACCCCAATAAAGATGTTAAAAAAATAAAAATTAAAAAAATAAAAGTAGGGGTATTTTTTCTTTCACGTGGAACCAAAATCATCAAAGTAAGAGGAGGTGAGTTTTTTTTATTTTCAGTACTCAACTCTATTTTGTGCTAGAAAGATTTATTGATATTATTGAAAACAATATTTATTAAACTTCATCATGCCAAAAGCTCATAATATGTCTGTTATCCATTTTGCATCTGATTCCAAACTAACTTGACAATTGGATCCAAAATTTAATGGAAAATGCCAAACCTTAAAAAACATTTCTAATAATTATAAATGAGTGAAAATGAGGGCTCCCTATATCTAAAATGCTAATTTGTTTAAGTGACAAGATAAATATCCTTTCTCCTTTCATCAATTATGCAATCATCTCAACTGTGAATCCAGACCTATCTCTACAACAAGTAAGCAGTTTGCAGAAGGAATTATTAAGTAGACAGGCCTTAGTCAATCAGTCATTTTTTAATACAGGAATTCGTCCTGCCTTACAAAACCTGCCATTAAAGTACTGGGTGACTGTTTAGGTAATGGGAGAGGTTACCAGACAACAGCTTCATATTCCTGTCTGTAGAGAGGTTCCTGTATAGATATTTGATGCTACTGATGGGAAACATTTATACTATGACCTGAATATACTTGTGCTGTATATAAACAAGACCTCCATGCAAGGATTCTCCAATATACGCAAATCAATCAATGTGATAAACCATATTAACAAATTGAAGGAGAAAAACCATATGATCATCTCAATAGATGCAGAGAAAGCTTTCGACAAAATTCAACACCCATTTATTATAAAAACCCTGCAGGAAGTAGGCATAGAGGGAACTTTCCTCAACATAATAAAGGCCATATATGACAAGCCCACAGCCAACATCGTCCTCAATGGTGAAAAACTGAAAGCATTTCCACTAAGATCAGGAACAAGACAAGGTTGCCCACTCTCACCACTCTTATTCAACATAGTTTTGGAAGGTTTAGCCACAGCAATCAGAGAAGAGAAGGAAATAAAAGGAATCCAAATCGGAAAAGAAGAAGTAAAGCTGTCACTGTTTGCAGATGACATGATACTCTACATAGAGAATCCTAAAGATGCTACCAGAAAACTACTAGAGCTAATCAATGAATTTGGTAAAGTAGCAGGATACAAAATTCACAGAAATCTCTGGCATTCCTATAAACAAGACCTCCAGTTCACCAGCTTTGGGGGTAGAAAATAAATTCATATCTGTGGATTATTCAAATTAAATATTTCAAATCCCATTTTCTAAGCATATCTTTCTTTCCTGTTACGGTTCCCTTGCTCTAATTCCTTTCTGATAATTGCAAAGACTCAAGACTAACATCATCCCCAGCCTCATTCCTGTTACAACGAGCTGAGAACTTAGATTTCTTCACTGGCAACCGCTGACTCTTCCCATGAAGAGTCAGTGTTAAAACACTGTGATTCTCTTTGCTGTACACAAAAAAAACACAACACTGTAAATCAACTATACTTCAATTAAAAAAAAACAACCCGACAATGTGATTCTGCCAATTCTCTCCCATTGTGTGATTAGCAGGGAGTGAGGAAGGGTGGGGAGGGGGGAGCGCCACTCTTCCAGAGCCTCCTCTTCAACTCCTACTAAAAAGTCCCAGGTCAATTGGTATTTACTTAGCAACTAACCCTAAAGAGGTTTTTCATTTCAGGTGTACATTCTTTGAAATCTGTCCCTCCTTCCTCTCATCTTCTACACCTTTTTTCCCTCAGAGTACTACCACCTCCTTTTGCTTTCCTTCTCTTACAAAAACCTACCCCAATTTTCAGTTCCCAAGATGAATAACACTCTCTGGGGGAAAATCTACTATTTTTATAGTTCAGGAAGGTTTTTTTGAGACTTCTTTGAACTTTGGATTACATAGAAATGTGCTATTCAATTTTTAAGTAATTTCTTTAGGAATTCTTTTGGATTATGTCTACCTGCAACAAATTCTTAGTTTTTCTTCATCTGAGACTGTCTTAATTTAACCTTCATTCCTGAATGATATTTTCAATGGATATAGAATTCTGGATTTTCAGGTCTCTTTCAGAAATTTAAAATGTTGCTCTCTTTCTTTCCAGCCTCCATGGATTATGATATGACATCCATTAAATTTAATAATGTCATTTTTCATGTCTGCTTTCAAGATTATTTTTCATTAGTTTTCAGCAGTTTGCTAATAATGTACATTAGAATAGATTTCTTTGGCTGAATCATCTTTGGTATCTGATGAGCATTTTGAAATTCTAAGCTTACATATTTTACCAAATTTGTAAAGTTTTCAGCCATTATATTTTCTAAGATTTTGTTCTGCACACACTTTTGCTTTACGTCTGGAAATATAATTAAATGAATATTAGACCTCTTTTAAAAATTGTAACACTGATCCCTGAACTTCTACATTTTTTGATGTTCTTCACTTTGTCATTCAGATTGGATAATTTCTATTGATCTATATCAAGTTCATTGATCTTTCCCCTTTTGTCTTCATTATGCTATTGAGCCAATCCAGGGAAATTTTTACTTTGGTTATTTTCTTTTTGCTTCTAAAATTTTCATTTTTAATATTACTTTTTCTTTGTTGAGACTTTTTATCCTTCCTTATGTTTCAAAAGTGTTGACCCTTACTTTCAGGAACATGGTTTTAATAACTGCTTTAAAGTTTTTGATATGTCCAATATCTGTGTCATCTTGGCATAGTTACTCTAGTGTCTTTTTCCTTGTGAGATATTGAATGTTTTTGGTTCTTTGTATACCAAGTAATTCTCTACTATACCCCTGCCCTCGTGTTAAGAGACTCTGAGTCTTGTTTAAATCCTATAAAGAATGTTGGTTTTGAATATGTTTGCTTTAGAAGGCAACTGACCTAGTCAGATACAGTCCACAAGTTCCTTCCCACTTTTATGTTGTGACTTCAATATCAGTTCAGTTTTCAAAGGCTTTGCAGTGCCATTCCCACAGGGGCCAGTCTAGGACCCGGGCCATGTCAAAACTGCAGTTCAGTTCTCAAAGCTTTTGCTATGCTATTAAGGGTACTATTCATGCATTTGCAGGTCAGCAGTGAGCCCAGGGGTTCATGCAAAACTTTATGGGATTGCTTCTTTGAGCTTCCTCCTTTCTACAATCTCGCCAACACTTTGCAGTTCCCAGAAGCCCTCGCTTCCTGGTTCTTTGGCTAAAACTCTGAGGTTTTGGTTCTCTGGTTCCACCATGCACTTCCCATCACTGTGTATGCCTCCAGGGCAAAGGGGTAAAGAGAATAGAGGGGAAAAAGCAATGGGGATTCTCCCTATGCTCCTGCATCCACAGGACCTATGATCAGAAATATTTTCTTTCTCTGCAAGTTTTAGGTATCTGCCCAGCTGCCATCACTGTTTCTACTACTGCCCCTGTGGGATTGCGTGGGGGCAATCTCTTGGCTAGGACAGGAGAAAACAGAAATAAATAAGGACAGAAATAAATAAACATGAAACTTTCCTCACTCTCTTTGACACATAGGGGTCCATTTTCCCAGTCCTCATAACAGAAATAGAGAGCTTCTCTTGGAGCTCTTTCTGTGCCTGATGTGATGTATTGGGTTTCAGGCTGCATTTGCATTCAGGCCAGGAAATACAAAGGGAAAAAATCTTATCACTGAACTAGCAGTGGGTTACACTTTTAGTGGTTCCACCATTTATTTTTCAGTCCTCAGTCACCTCACACATTCTGTCCAGGCACTGCAGTTGCATTCATTTGGAGAGACAGGGCAGAGTATGCATATTCTACCTTGACCAGAACAGAAATGCCATTTTTTTAAAAAAAATAATTCAAAATTCTTTCAGTAGTGTTAAGTATATTCACGTTGTTGTGCTACAGATCTCCAGAACATTTTTGTCTTGCAAAACTTTAAGTGTATACCCACTGAATAACAGCTCCCCAAGTCCCCCTTCCTCCGGTCTCTGGAAACCACCATTCTACTTTGTATTGCTATGTTTGACTACTTTAGACACCTCATGCAAGTGGAATCACACTATTTGTCTTTTTGTGACCTGTTTATTTCACTTAACATATTGTCTTCAAGGTTCAGCCATGTTGTAGCATGTGACAGGACAGTCTTCTTTTTAGGGCTGAATAATATTCCATTGTATATATATATACACATTTTCTTTATACATTCATCCACTGATAGAAAATGTATTTTTTTACCTCTTGGCTTTTGTGAATAATGCTGACATAAACATGGTGTACAAATAACTTTGAGACCCCTCTGCTTTCAGTTGTCTTGGATAGATATAGCCACAGGTGGGATTACTGGCTTATATGGTAATTCTATTTTTAATTTTTTGAGGAGCCTCAATACAGTTATCTATAGCAGGTATACCATTTTACATTTCCACTAACAGTATATCAGGGTTCCAAGTTCTCTACATCCTCACCAACACTTGTTTATTTCTGTTGTTTTCTTATAGTGACCATCATAATGGGTGTATGGTAGTATTTCATTGTGGTTTTGATTTGCTTTTCTCTCTAATGGTTTGCGATATTGAGGATCTTTTTATATGTTTGTTAGCCATTTGTATACCATCTTTGGAGAAATGTTTATTCAAGCCCTTCAGTTGAGTTATTTATTTTTTGTTGTTGTTGAGTTGTAGGAGTTCTTTACATATTCTGGATATCTACTCCTTATCAGATATATGATTTATAAATATTTTTTTCCATTTTGTGGACAGAACCTCCATTTTCTTTTAGCTTCCAGTGTTACTATTGAGAGGTCTGCCTTCCTGATCTTTGGAAAACATCTACCCCAGCCTGCTTTGGGGGAAAGCTTATATGATCTTCTCTTTTCCCCCAGTGGTCCAAAATTTCTTGACAGTATACTTTGGCATTTGTGTGTTTTGCTCCATTTTTATGGATCTTTTCCATTCTGAAACTCCCCTCCCTCCAGTTCTGGGAAATATACTTGACTTGGTTCTATGATGATTTCTTCCTTTCCATTTTTGGTTTCCATATTTTCTTTTATTCTAACATCACCTGGATTTATTTTTGAGAACCTGTCTTCTATCAGTGAAGTTTACATTTATTGTGATTGTTATTTGAACTTATTTCTATTATATTATTTTGTTTTTTATTTCCTATGTTGTATTGCTGCATTTGCTTCTTTTGCCTCTGCTCTTTTTAGACTACTCTTGGATTGTTAGAACTTTATTTTCTTTTATTTTTTTTATTGGGTTGAAATTTGCACATATTCTTTACCTTCCATAGTGATTTAGCCTTAAGGCCCTATCTACTATGTTTAGCCTTAAGGCCCTATCTACTATGTTTAGCCTTAAGGCCCTATCTACTATGTCACTGCAGTTGTTAGAATCCCAACCCTATCCCCTTTGACCTACATTTCATATCCAGCAATCCGTGGGCTGCCTAATGCTTGCTGCTATCTTTTGAGTTGGGTCATTTGTGTCAAAAAAACATTTGTAGTGGGTCTATTTGTTTATTTATTATATTTATCCAGCATTTCTGTGTTTGTAACAGGAAGGGTTACATTGCAGTTCAGTCTATCATGTTGCTTTACAGAGTAGTCTACCCTTAACAATTGTCATCAAATATAAATATATATGTATATGTACATATGTATGTATGTGAATGTATCAATTGAGTGATGAAGTAAAATAAGGACGTGATTTTCTACGATTCCACATAATATAGCTTTTGCTAGCATTAACTTGATAAAGAGCGTTACGTTATTTTGTATGAACCAAAGACAATCCTTCTGACAACTTTCAAAGCCTTTGTAGTTTTAGAAAGGATGCCCTATAACTATCTCAGCCAAGTTTGAAAGATAATGAATACTGCGAACAGCAGTGTACTACAATCCCCAACACGAAAAACTTGCAGTTGTTTTAGGGAATGAAATTTGGAAGTACGTATCAGACCTTCTGAACTTTGAACGAAGTTTAAAAGCCTGGCAGCACTTTTTTTTTTTTTCTAAACTGTGCTAGTTGACTTAGAAAACAACTTCTCTATTTGAACCATGGCTTGTATCCCTCTATGTTAGCCATAGCAAATGTTCATCATTATTTTAAAAGCTGGAGAGTAGGAGGGAGAGTAAAATATCTGCCTCCAGCATTTTTTTCTCCAAAAATAAAAATAAAAGAGAAAAGACGCATAAAACAATATTACGCTGCATTCTCCACTTTGTCGTTCAATGTCTTACAATTGCCTAATTGTTCATCAGCTTCATAAAAGAAATGCCTTTTATTTTCTCCAGGCACTTAGAGATGACTAAGTGTCACTTAGTCAATTGGCAGAACAAAGAAGTCAATTATGGATCACATTTTCTCTGTTTCGTTATTCTTGAAAATAATTCACTTTATTGGTGTAGTGTTCTGGAAAGGTGAGGGATTGACAGGTCTGGAGTACAGAAATATCAACCCATAGATTCAGGTTGCACACATGCATTTCTGTTTAAAACTAGAGGTGAAAAGGTAACCATTTCTCAGTCTCTTCATATTGAAAACTACTCTAAAAATTAAAATACTAAAAACTCCTGACTTCCTCCAAGTATATTTCACCTCAACTTAAAGTCACATGCTCATATTTTCCTTTCCTCACCAGTCCTATTGATTAAGCTAGTCCTCAATCATCTCTTTGATATATGTACAGTGATTTAGCATTACAACATAAAAAGCTTAAAGTATAGTTTTTTGTAGTTTCCCTCTAGCTAAAAAGTAATATTACTCTTGTGGAAATTTGGAAAATATATACACGTAAAGAAGAAAATAAAAATTACCAGTAACTTCATAACACAGAGAAAACCACTGTTAACATTTTTGAATAATCTTGCCATAATTTTCTGTATTTATATTAATAAACTACAATCATATGAATGTTATTTTATAACTTCATTTTTATATTTTTGAGCATTTTTAAGAGATCAAATGTTCCCGCTAAAATGATTTTTAATTGCTAAATTATTGTCCATAAATGGACATACCCTAATTTGTTAAACCATTCCTTTCATCTTGGACAGCCAAAATATTTACACTATGTGCTATCATAAATAACATTGAAAAGAATACCATTGAATGGGTGTCTCTATTTTCTTAGAGTAACTTACTTGTAGCAGACTTACTACAGTAAAAATTACTGATGTTAAGGCTTACACAGTATGTGGCCAAATCACCTTCCTCAAATTTATTAATTTACTGTCCTAAAAGCAGAGTCAGTTTCATTTTATATTCATAATAAATTTTTGAATGATGAAAATAATAGTTTAACTATCAATTGACCATGGACGGCCTTAAGGCGTAGAGTCAAGCTATTGAATTTTTCTATTAGTTGTATAGAAAATTAAATTCACTATTGAAGAATGTGTGTTCCTTTATTGTTTGTATTTTTTCAGTATAATGTTAGAAAAAAATTTTAATTTTATACTTTTAACTATCGTTTAATCTTGTATACTAGTAAATATCTGAAATAACTCATTGTTATTCTGACCATTTTAATGTAAATTTGTTACTCAGAAGTATAAAACATATTCATGTAGCAACATGTTTCCTAACCTTAAGAAAGGTGTCTAATTATAGAATATCTCATTATGCTTTTGTTTTAAAAAAAGCAACATGCACTTTTCCTTTTAAAATTGAACTGAAAACTTTTGAGAGACTGGTAAAAGTTGGAGAAAAGTCTGGAGAAAACATGCACAGATGTTTGCTATTTCCTTTAAATCACTTTTTTCCCCAGAAAGTGTTCATTTTACCAGAATTTACTAAATATGGGAATAAAACTGCTGCAGAGTACAATCTATATCCACAAATGGAATTATCGAGTTATATTCAATCTATTCTGTATTTTTTAACAGCGAGTGCATTTTCTACATGCAGAGCGAGCACTGAAGAGCACCACAGCCACAAACTGCGATTAGAAAAGCTGCTTGTTTAGCAGTTTCAAAGAGAACCAACATGACAATCAAACATGGAAAGAGCAGATGGAAAATTTATTTTAGGACATGCAGCAATAATAGAGAAATTAGGGAGCAATTAAAACATGAAAAAAATCAACTTAGCTGAGAAAGTGAATCTAAAGATAGTTCAATTCCCAATTATGCTTTTTTTTAAACCAAAGTTTGAATTAGAAAGAGTGAAATCTGAATGTTCTTTTAAGAAATAAAGTACAGCTTAGAGTGACATGTGGGGATTGTTTAAAACAGTCTTAAAAACCAGAGCAATTATTCAATACTATCATTTATTTTTAGAGGATAAATTATTGGTACCTATATTTGACTGTCTGGTAGAGGGCAACAGTATCAGAAACTCGCTGTAGACAGCCTTGTACATTTTTTAATTAACTACTTCTCAAAATTAAAATTTTTGTTTTAAGTTGGTTGCATAAGAGTAAAGGTTTCACGTATGAGTTTCTCAGACATTTTGTACCTAACACATCAGGAGACATTAAGGTGACCTTTGAAAATAAAGCTTTCTCTAAATCAGTACGACTGGATTTAGATGGAATATGCCAAGGCACAAGAATACCTTCATAGTAATAGTTGCAGCTCTAAATGAAAATGAATTGTAGTATTCAGAAGAGGTAATTCCAGACACTTACCCAGAAATCTTGTACTGCTAGCACTTGAGCTTAACGCTGAGGGCAGCCGTAATACTGTGAGGCGAAGAGGCCAGCCCTGATACTGTGAGGCGAAAAGACAAGTGGAAGTGAGATGGTTCGCCCATGCTAATAAAATAGGGTCACAAACTGGATTCCCTGGAAGCCAATCCTAAACCAAGGATTCCTGTGCTAGTGATTTATTAAGTGCTCCCATGTGAAACCAATAAAGAAGTGGGGAAAACAACTCAAGGAAGAGGTTGAAACTAACCAGGTGCTATTTCAGGCAAAGGCCCTTGGAGGGTGGCTTCAGCCTAATCCAGAGGGAATTTTGAAGTGTTATTATAGCTTAGTTTATGCCAACACATAAATGCACCTCCAGGGAAGATGTGGCTTCATTAAATTAAGTTGCCACCAAAAGACTATTGGTCTCCTCAAGGGTTGATAACACACTGAGCAATTAATATCAGATTCCACACCTGACAAGTCAGACATTCAGCCTCAGTATTGGGCCTAAGCATGGTCTCCAATCTAACAGCACAGGCTACTCAATTTGCAGGCCTAAAGTGGGAAAAGCTGTGGTTGGAGCAGAGTTCTTTTCCGTGGGGGGAGCTCAGGGAGAGTTGGTCACTGAAGGAAGGGTGAAACATAAGAAGCAAGCACATATATTTCTAACATTCAGTCTATCTTTTGGAAGAGTAATGAACAGGGAGCAATACACATCATTATCTGGACACTTCTCAGTCTATAGAATTCTTGAGGAATAAACTCAGAAGATGCTTTGTGTGGTGGGGGGCGTGGTAATGAAACACAACTGGGGAATGCTCTTCATGGGCCATAGGAATGTAATTATCAGAAAGTCAGATGATTGGGGGAGAACTGGTAGATTCTTCTTGAAAAACTCCCATGTTGTATTTTTTTTTAAATGAAATATAGTTGACATACAATATTATGTTAGTTTCAGGGGTACTACATAGTGATTTGACATTTGAATACATTATGAAATGATCACTACAGCAAGTCTAGTAACCATCTGTTTCCATATAAAGTTATTACAATATTATTGACCATATTTTTTATGCTGTATATTACATCCCCATGGCCTATTTATTTTATAACTGCAGGTTTGTACCTCTTAATCTCCTTCACCTATTTCACCCACCCCTCAACCCCCTCCACTCTGGCAACCACCGATTTTTTCTCTGTATCTATGAATCTGTTTTGTTTTATTTTGTTTGTTCACTTGTTTTGTCTTTTAGATACCAAATATAAATGAAATCATAAGGCATTTGTCTTTCTCTGTCAGACTTATTTCAATTAGCATAACACCCTCAATTCATCCATGTTGTTGCAAATGGCTAGATTTCTTTTTTTTTAATGGTTGAGTAATATTCCGTTGTATACTTATACCACTTCTTTATCCATTCATCTATTGATAGGTACTTAGGTTGCTTCCATATCTTGGCTTTTGTAAATAATGCTGAAATGAACACAGGGATGCATATAGCTTTTTTTTTTTTTTTCTGGTACGCGGGCCTCTCACTGTTGTAGTCTCTCCCGTTGCGGAGCACAGGCTCCGGACGTGCAGGCTCAGCGGCCATGGATCACAGGCCCAGCCGCTCCGCGGGCATGTGGGATCTTCCCACGAACCCGTGTCCCCTGCATCGGCAGGCGGACTCTCAACCACTGCGCCACCAGGGAAGCCCGCATATAGCTTTTTGAATTAGTGTTTTGGTTTTCTTCTGTTAAATACCCAGAAATAAAATGGCCGGATCACATGACAGTTCTATTTTTAGTTTTTTGAAGACCCTCCGTACTGTTTTCCATAATGGCTACACCAATTTACAATCCCACTAACTGCATGAAGGTTCCTTTTTTCTCTACGTGCTCACCAGCACTTGTTACTTATTGTCTTTTGATGACAGTCATTCTGACAAGTGTGAGGTGATATTTCTTTGTGGTTTTGATTTGCATTTCTCTGATGATTAATGATATTGAGCATGTTTTCATGTGTCTATCTGTATGTCTTCTTCAGAAAAATGTCTACTCAGGTCTTCTGTCCATTTTCCAATTGGGTTGTTTTTTTGATGTCAAGTTGTATGAATTCTTTACATATTTTGGATATTAACCCTTTATCAGATATATCATTTGTAAATATCATCTCCTATTCCGTAGGCTGCATTTTTGTTTTGTTTTGTTTCCTTCACTGTGCAAAAACTTTTTAACTTGATGTAGTCCCATTTGTTTATTTTGAAATTAGCTAAATGAGTAAGTACCTCAATGAATGAGGCCTCCAAACCACATGATTATGTGGTTTGGAGGCTTGTTCTGGTTCATTGTGAAATCTGAATTTGTTTTCATGCCTACAGATGTGGATAGAATGTATCCACATTGGATCTCTTCGAAGGCTGGTTTGCTGGAGGCAAAAAGAAGTAATCCTGGTCCTAATGCAATGGTCTTCAAAATAAAAATAGAGCTAAATCTAGGAAATAATATTTTTGTTTTTTATTATTTTAAGTAAAACATGGTTTGTATTTGTTGAAAAAAATTAAACAAAACAGGTACATAATGTTCTGTTGAAAATCCTCTCCCAGTTCCCCACCTTCACCCTCAGGTGCAATCACTATTATTTGGTATGTACCTCTTTGTGACCTTTCATTAAAGCATCCTGTATAACTCTTTATTTAAAAAACGCTGGGGGGGAAATTATTCATGATTCTATCACTTTAAAATAGTGTATGAGTAAAGTGCAAGTTTACCCCTCTGTCCTTTTTGCTGTCTTCAGATTTAACTTCTAGAAATAATCACTGTTTTAAACTTTGTATTTATTCTTCCCTATTTTCCAAGTTTATACATATAAATATGCTAATATATATTTATGTAGATATAGTTTTAGGCAAAGATAATATGCTATGCTTATTACTCAGTGCATTGCTTTTTTCAGTTAAGAACATGATATGCACAATTTCCAAATTAATATTTATAAAAACATGTCATAATCTTTTAAATTCTTATATAATAACCATTTTATATGACACATCATAATTTATTCAGCCATTCAGTTTTATTGGACATTACATTATTTCTAGGTTTTTGTTTTAGAAATAATACTGAAATAAATATCTTTCTACTGCTATTATACCATTACTTTTGTGGGATAGAGTCCCAGAAAAGGGATTTCTGCATCATAGTGCATACATCTTTTTATTTATTACATATCACCATTAGAGCAGTTTGTAAAAGTAAAGTCTCCAAAACACGTGTTTTAAAAAATCAGTTCTACTGTAACAGATATGTAACTTATTGGGATGGAATATTGTGTATTTTATAAAATAATCTAGAACAAGATCTTAAAGATGAATGAGATCTTTGGATTGTTTTAGTGATTTTTTTCATAAACTCCCCAAGCTATATGTTTATACAATATGATAAAGCCATGACATGACATTCATGACCCAGTCTCAGATAAAAGAATTCCACAACCAAAAAGAAAATGTTTAATAATCTACTTATTTGTCTATCTTTATACACCATTTAGGGATACCTGTCCCCAAGTGGCACTAATTGAAACTCTCCTTTTCTCTCCCCATTTTTTTTTCCCCACACATCCAAGATGCTTCCATGTTCAGCCTTAATAATTATCAAAAACTCCTACCCTAGTTCTAGCTTGCATGTCTTCTGCTCTCTACCTTTTCCTTTTCGTCTTGAGGTTTCTTTTCAAATGAAAGTGTGTGCAAAAGATAATACCCGTCAAAAAACAAGGGAAGAAAAGTAACTGAGTAGGAAAGCTGGAATTCTCTTTAAAAGGGGAGGGGGCGGGGCTTCCCTGGTGGCGCAGTGGTTGAGAGTCTGCCTGCCGATGCAGGGCACACGGATTCGTGCCCCGGTCCAGGAGGGTCCCACATGCCACGGAGCGGCTGGGCCCGTGAGCCATGGCCGCTGAGCCTGCGCGTCCAAGGGGGGGGGAGGGGGCAAAAAACAGATAGACTTTCCTGTCTATTTCTGTTTATTAGTCATCAATTCCATAAAGGATTTGAGGTTATCTTGTAACATATATGCAATATAATGAAAAATCTAGATAGAAGAAATGAGGCCAAAAATAAAAGTGAAACCTATATTGCATACCATAGATTTCAATGGGGTAATTATATTTGAGCCTAGGACTTGGCTTTGACTTGGGAGGCAATCAGGAGAGAGGAATGGACCTCTGGGTTCTGCTGAGGATGTAGAAAGCTGGAAAGTGTACCCCTCCGAGCCTCACAACAACAAACAAATTCAGATAATATATAAAATCACAACTTGTTTTGAACCCCATGGAATTTAAGCTGAGGGTAACTAACTAACCTAAAATCTAAGGAAAGACAAGAACTTCCAAGGAGAGACAGGACAAGCGCACTTATTTACCTTGACACCATACAATCTGGTAAGAAAAATTCAACCAAAAATTTTAACCAGTTGGTGGAGGCCAAATGTGGGCTAATAGGAGGACATGGAACATGTAGGGGACACAGACACTGGGAGGATTCATGCCCACTCACCAGCTCTTCTTCATAGACCTCACCAGGTGTATACAACCAGAACTGGAGCAAACTTTTATAATTAATAATTAATGTTTTATGTAAGTTGTTTCTAAGGACAGAAAAAGAATCCATTTTATGAAATGAATACAACCTGAATGTCAAAGCAGAATTGTAGCAGTATAGGAGAAGAAATTATATGGAAATTTCACTTAAAAAAATGTAAAACCCTTTAATTAAAATGCTAACTTAATTCTACAGACTATTTTTAAAAGAAGACAACCATGATTGATTAAGATCCATCTCAGGACAGAGTGGGTGAAGAATGGGATTAGGGATTGGGATGAGGGAACAAAAAGTAAAACAAAACAAGATAAATGAAATAAAATCAGCATCATAAATCGATGATGATAGGAAACTTCACATTTATTCTATATACCTAAATTTTAATTAAAAAGAAAGTAAACTAGAGCAAGGAGAAGGTATGGAAAATCACATGAAATATTCTTATTTTGGAGATGGTCAGATGTCACCCTGGGGAGAGCAAATATATTTTTTTCCCTGCTTGTCTGCACTCTCCTCCCACCAGCAGGCAGTGTCGTTTGGTTGGTCCCATCTCTGTGAACAAAGACTGATAATGCGTTTCATGATGTCACTACCTAGCAAGAACCCCTTGGCTTTGAGATTCTGTAAACTCTGAGAAAGTGAGACCCACATGGTCAGAATTTTGCACAAGTAATATAGAACAATAAAAATTAGAAAGTAAAAAAAAATCGTATCACTTAGAAACATAATAAATATTAGGCAAATATCATTCTAGACATCTCTATTCTCATCTGTGGATAGAAGGATAGAGGTATGTAGAGATACCTAGAAATAATTTCATAAATAAGAACATACCATGCATGTATTTTCAAGTGAAGAATTAAATTAGCTTTATTTGAATTTAACAAAAGAAAATGAGGTGAAACAAATAATTGCTAACTTCACATAAATATTTCTTCCCTACAAGATATGACGGTTCCTAAAATATACCTATAATGTTGAGAAGGAGAATGACTATACATTCATTAGGAATTAAAATATTAACTACATTAAAATATTCTAGATATGAATTAACTCTCTAATATCAAATATAGATAAATTAATAATTTGGAACTTGTTTCCACCAGAAATTTAAAAATATGTCCAGAAATTGTTTGAAAGTTTTTCTGATAAGAGATGTAATTAACTCACCCTATTCTCCCTTTGAAAGAGGAAGAAGCAACATCTGAGATTAGGACATGAAGGGCATTGTGGCATTGTGGCTTCTGTCTTGCTCTCTCTCTCAGACCACTCATTCTCGGAGAAGCCAGATGTTATGTCATGAGGATATTCAAGCAGCTCTAGGGTAACAATGAGGAACTGGGGCCTCCTAAGAATGGTAGCAAGGAACTGAGTCCTTTGTCACAGCCTTTGAGTGATTCTCCAGCAGACCCTCCAGGCCCAGTCAAATGCCAGCCAACATTCTGACTCATGAGAAATGCTGAGTCAGTACCACCCAGCTAAAATAACCCCAGATTCCTGATCCACAGAAACTGTGACATGATAAATGTTTGATCTTCTAAGCTGAGAGTTTTGGAGTGATTTGTTATACAGCACTAGATTGTTAATACAGCCTTTTTTTTTCCTGAATTGTAAAATTTTGATTCACATTTTAATGCTGGATTTTGTTTGCTCATTTTTCTTTTCCAGAAGAATTAAGTGTTTGTCTCTGCCTTTAAATCAGATGATAATTTAGCTCAGCAGAAAATCCTTGGATCAGACTTCCTTTCCCTTACAACTTCGTAGAGGTTGACACTCCATCTCCTAGCATTGAATAAACATACTAGTTCCTCCACCACAGTTTTCCCATTTATGCCTTGACTGTTTTAATCTGGTTGTCAGGTTTTTTTAAACCTAAAATTTATTTTAAAAATTTTTTAGATTTCCAGAAAAGTTGTGAAGATCATACAGAGACTTCCCATACACCCTGTATTCCTTTGTAATTAACATCTCATGTTAACATTGAGTCGGAGAACTTAACATATTTGCAAAATGAGAAGAGCAATTCTGATTAGAAATTAAATGTGGGGTTATTGTATATAGGTAATTTTTGAAGCTGTCATCATGGAAGAGATTACCTAGGAAGTGAGTTGTACAAAGAAAGAGCCTAGGGCAAAACCTTAAGAAAACCCAATACTTAACGGTTAGATAGAAAGGAATGAGGCTACA
Source organism: Aethalodelphis obliquidens (assembly GCF_003676395.1). NCBI lineage: Eukaryota > Metazoa > Chordata > Mammalia > Artiodactyla > Delphinidae > Aethalodelphis > Aethalodelphis obliquidens. Next base: position 47,709,276 of record NW_020837948.1, on the reverse strand, counting down.
AAGTAAATATAGAGAAACTCACGGTCAGAAATACAGGGGAAAACCAGGAAAGTGCAGTGTTACAGAAGCTAATGTGAGAATATTTCATGAAAAGCATAGTCAAGGTTATCAAATGTTACAGAAAAATCAAGAAAAATAAGTGTCCCTTAAGGTATATGACATGGAATTCCCTCTTTAAATAGGAAAAAAGAAAACTCACCAACAATGAACATATTCAATATTTCAAAAGGGTAATATTCTGGGGAGTTTTAACAAAGATAAATATCTTTTGAAATGTCTAATTTTAATGTCCAATGAAATTTAAGGCAAAACTGCATTCATCCAAAGGAGTCTATTCTTAGATGATGTCAGGTTCTGCACTTGCAATTAGAGTACACATGCCCTAAGCTATGTGTTTTGGGGACATTGCAAAATGCAGAAGTCTCCTAATCATAGCTGATTAGACCAAGGGTGAATCTTTGATATTACATGACCCAGTCAGAGTCCTTTCCCAAACCTAAATTAGGACTGGGAATGAGAGAGTGAGAGTCAACTTCTCCACGAGATTATAATAATAACAAATGGATTCAAACACCTTTTTGCCCCTAATGAGGTTTGTATAGGCCAGAAAGCCATCTGCTCTGAAAGGGGCAGCTTGTATTTTTTGGGTTTTGTTTTCTTTTTAATATTGAAGTATAGTTGATTTACAATGTCGTGTTAGTTTCAGGTGTACAGCACAGTGATTTAGTTTCATATATATATATGAAATGTATTTTTTCTTTTTCAGATTCTTTTCCCTTATAGGTTATTATAAAATATTGCATATAGTTCCCTGTGCTATACAGTAGGTCCTTGTTGGTTATCTATTTTATATATGGTAGTGTGTATATGTTAATCCCAAACTCCTAATTTATTCCTCTCCCCTTCCCCTTTGGTAAACATAAGTTTGTGGGCCTATTTCTGTTTTGTAAATCAGTTCACTGTGTCTTTTTTTTTTTACATTCCACATATAAGTGGTATCATATGATATTTGTCTTTGTCTGTCTTACTTCACTTAGTATGATAATCTCTAGATCCATCCATGTTGCTGCAAATGGCATCATTTAATTCTTTTTTATGGCTAAGTACTATTCCCTTGTATATATGTACCACATCTTCTTTATCCATTCATCTGTCGATGGACATTTAGGTTGCTTCCATGTCTTGGCTATTGTAAATAGTGCCGCAATGAACACTGGGGTGCATGTATCTTCTTGAATTATAGTTTTCTCCAGATATATGCCCAGGAGTGGAATTGCAGGATCATATGGTAACTCTATTTTTAGTTTTTTAAGGAACCTCCATACTGTTCTCCATAGTGGCTGTACCAATTTACATTCCCACAAACAGTGTGGAAGCGGTTTTTTTTTTCCCCCACACCCTCTTCAGTATTTATTATTTGTAGACTTTTTGATGATGGCCATTCTGACTGGAGTGAGGTGATACCTCATTGTAGTTTTGATTTGCATTTCTCTAATAATTAGTGATGTTGAGCATGTTTTCATGTGCCTGTTTGCCATCTGTATGTCTTCTATGGAGAAATATCTATTTAGATCTTCTGCCCATTTTTTTGATTGGGTTGTTTGTTTTTTTGTTATTGAGCTGTATGTGCTGTTTGTATATTTTGGAAACTAATCCCCTGTTGGTCGCATCATTTGCAAATATTTTCTCCCATTCTGTGGGTTGCCTTTTTGTTTTGTTTATGGTTTCCTTTTGCTGTGCAAAACTTCTGAGTCTGATTAGGTCCTATTTGTTTATTTTTGTTTTTATTTCCATTACTCTAGGGGCAACTTGTTCTGATCTATCTCTCATTTCTTTAATTCTCTCCCTGTGTACGTCTTAACTGCCATTGTGCTTTGAGGGAGTTCTTACGTTTCTGTGTGCACTTTAGCCATAGAATTTCCAGGGTTTTTTAATAGGCTATATCACCATTCACAATTTCCAGTTCTTAATTTACATTTGGAGATTATGCTTTTAATTCCAAGAGCATAATAAGCATAGGTTTTTTTAATATATAATCTGTGTCTGGTAATTTCATTGACTAGTGTGCCTGTGGATCTATTTCATTGTCTATAGTGTTAATTGCTTATGTTGTCTTTTCCTCTCACCTTTGGTTGTGTGATAGATGTTCTATTTGAAAAATAATTTGTAGAAATAATTTGAAACCTAAAATGAAGTTATCTTCCTTTAGAGAGAATTTCCTTTTGGTTTTGGGTGCACAAGCAAAACAGATGACCTTCAGTCAGTTTCAAAGTGTGAAGTTTTCTGTGCAACCCAGATGACTGAGAGCTCATTGCACCTGCTTGCAAAGGTTGTAGTACTTTCTATTTGTCCATGTTCCTAAGGTGTGGCCCACAGGGGTTGTTCACCAGGGCCACCTGCCTTGCTAAGCCTTGGACTTAGCTTTTGTTGCTCTAGATCAAAGTGGTTATCAAAGGTACTGCTCAGCTTCTTAAATCTGCAAATATCTCCTGCACAAAAGGAACTCAAAAGACCAGTGCTCTTGGGTTTCTATATTCTCGTGGACATTGACATGGTTACTTCTCACTAACATTTTGAACTTGAATACTTTTCTGGTTGGCTCTCATGTTTTGTGGAATCTGAACTTAAACAATTTGTGGGTCCCTCTTTAAGAAAAATCATACAAAATTAGATACAAGGCCTTAAGAGGAAATATTGAGTGAGGGGCCCTGAAACTTAAACTTCATTAGCTTCATGATAAATCCTCCTCTAGGGGCTTCACTTGGTGGTTTGGTCCAAATTACCTGTTCTGTCATTACCAAAAGTGGAAGGTACCATAATGTATCTTTAATGACATGAACCCTATTCAACATGGTGTTAAGAGTCACATCATGAAGAACAGCAGAGCTAACACAGCAGAACACCCCTCCCTGTCCACACGCATCTGCTCTTTGAGTGGAGTGGCAGGCAGAATCAACCACATTATTTATATAGTTATTTATATCTCATTCCCACTTTTTTTCTCTCATATAAGAAAGCATATTTGAATCTAAAGAAGTAAAATTTTCATGTGATGCAACTCCATTATTATCTGCAATTTTTCTTTTGAAGGCTTCTTTAAGAGTTATTTCAAAGTGCATATTCTAATTCCAGATGAGTATAAATTTTTAGTTACTTTTTATTGTTAATTATAAACTTTATTACATTGTTGCCAGTATTATAATCTGTGTGGTTTATACTTTTTGGAATTATTGAGATTATGTTGAGGTCAAATGGTTAACATTTTAATGTTTTGTGTACATTCTAAAAGAACGCATGTTTTCTATTATTGGTAGGAAGTTCGGTACAAATCAATTAGATTAAATCTATTAAATGTGCTCTTAAAATTCTCTATAGCCTTACCTATTTTGTGCCTATATTATTTATTGATATCTGAAAGAAATGCCTAATGGCTGTATACTCATCAATGCTCAATATGGTTGTTTTTTTCAATTCTGATAGCATGCAAAAAAATGGTATCTGGTGGACCAGAAATTGTGAATAGTCTGTGAAAAATGAAAGACAATATGACCTAATTGGAAAAAATTTTAAGTGTGAAACACAGGAAGAGAGGTACACTTCTTGCCATGATTAGCAACAGAAATTGGATTTATATCTCCACTGAAAACAATTATAAAACCGGATTTGATGCCTAAAAGAACTGTTTAAGACATTGGAGAACAGGCAGGTAAGAATCATTAAGGGAAACATAGGGCTGAACTCTGTGATTGCTTGGCTTTCTGCAGGGAGGCACATTGGATACTGTGAAACACGGAGGGCAAAATGATGCTCTTACTGAATTGACAGCATGGAGATTGGAGTTCAAAGAAGCTGAGGCACCTGAGAGTTGCAGGCCAGAGTTATGGAGAAGAGGAGATATGCAGAAAAAGAGCTTCAAAGTTCTGTATAGGAGTTTTCTTGAGTCTTTGCTGAACACTAAGATAGACAAGCATTGGGCAAAGAGGCACCAGGGTTTTAAGCTGAACACTTTCCAGAGCTCACAGAGAGGAGAGTTTTGGATGTTCACTCAGGGAATTCAACAGAAGCTCCAGAAGATCCATGTAGAATTAAACTATCCCTAGAGTCAAGGCTACTCTAAGCCCACCCAAACAAATTTTGAAAATGCCAAGGAAGTCATAAATAAAATCTAAAGCCTAGTAAGGTAACAGAACCCAAGGTCAATGTACAAAAATCATTTTTATTTGTATACAGGTAACAAATCAACTAGCATAAATTTAAAAATTTAAAAAGCATTGTTTAGAGCTAAATTTAACATAATGTATTCAGGTGCCGACCTGGATACTGGGAACTACAAAGATTGTTGTGAGAAATTAAAGAAGATTTAAATAAATGGAAAAAAATATCATGTTCATTCAGCAGAATACTCAATATTGTGAAGGTGTCAGTTCTTCCTAAATTCATTTGTAGATTTAATGTAATCTTAATCAAAATCCAAGCAAGGCTTTTTATAGAAAATGAAAACATTTTTCTAAATTAGATTAGAATGGTTAAAATGGAAAAGACAGACAATATCAAATGAAGGATGTGGAGCAACTGGAATGCACATTGTTGGTGGGAATACAAAGTAATACACCTACTGTATTAGTCTTCTATTGCTGTGTAACAAATTACCACAAAGAGTGGCTTAAAACAACACACATTTATTATCTCATACTCTCTTTAGGCCAGAAATCTGGGCACAGTTTAGGGAGGGGAGTCTTCTGCTTAGAGTCCTTTAATGAAACCTTTAAGTCAAGTAATTAAATATTTGAGAAAGATAAAAGAATAGACAGGAAACCTGTAAGTTATTGCAATGAAGATGGGGAGATCATGATGCAAACAGATACAGTGGACTGCAACAGCCTTGAAGTGGGATAATAACCTCAAGACAGTGGTTGTTTGTTATTCTGAAAATGTTCTTGTCAAAATACCAGTCTGTGCTCTGAAATATGTAAGTTCAAAAGTTACCTTAGTAAATGAGACTCTGGGTTGCAACAATAGTACCTATACTAGTATTAAACCATAGGGTAATCAAGCCATCAATTAGAGGTTCCCCATTCCCTCACTCAGATGAAATCTGTACCATGTTTGTAAATGATTTTTCCAATGAATTTACTCTAGTATTACCTCCTTGCATTGCTTTTAAAGTTTAAATTAGGTACCACTAGAACCAATATTGTTTTGGCAGATACTTGCTTGTATAGAATGATTTGAAAGATTCATTTGAACCAAATTGCCTCTGCCACTGGCCTTTTTATTATCTATTAAACTGTTTCAAATGAATTTATCAAATTAATTTCAATGAACCAGACATCAGTCAGAGCCCATAAAAAGAAACAGTAAAAAGAATTTTGAGATGTAGAGAACAGAGAAAGGCATATCGCCCAGGAGAGCTTAAAGTACTGGGCCTGTCTATAATCATGATGCAGGGTCCATGCAACCCAAGCAGAGGGGAGGGGAAGAAAAAGGAAGAAACACTGGCCTACTTTTCAGCTTGGGATAGAGAGGGCCTAGCTGGCTATGCACAAGCTTCTCATCTTAATGTATAACAAAACCATAATGTTCAAAAAGCAGTTAAGCTTTTTTGACTTGATTTAAAATATTTTTTTTACCTGTGGGAATAGAGCATTTTTTAGAAAAAAATAAAATCTATGTAATGGTATGACTAAAGAATGGTATCTAACTATAGGTGTAATTGCTTACACTTGTGAGCAATGCTTGCTAAGGATAAGGTAAATTTCAACCAAAACCTAAGGGTTATTAGTTATTGTTAGGGAGACTGTAGAGTGGATAGATTGTTTCTCCATTACAAATAGAAAGAAAAATCGCCGTCTTATGATTGGACTAGAAGATCACAAGTTTTCTTGCCAAAGGGTTCATATAGACCCATGTAATCATCTTGGCTATGCACTGGGGCCCTGGAGGAGAAGATGAAGGAGTTCTCAAGAGTGTCTGAGAACTTTTTTTCTTCTTTTTCCACCAAATTAGAGAAGCAGAGTATCAAGTACAAATTATGAATGGAAAACTATGAGGACTGAGATCCCTGGTGAAACCACAGATAGGCTCTAGAAAATTGAGGTATTTGAAAATTGAAGCAAGGAGTAAAGAGAAAAGAACCCAGGGATTCTGCCTTTGAAGTTATTACTAAAAAGGATATAGTCAACAGTAATGTGCCTACTGTAGGGTATGTGTGTGTGTGTGTAAGTTTGCTATAGGAAAATTATCTGTAAAATATTAGTATTGACGGTTATTTCATTTTCTATTCAAGATGTTTTTGTTGATGTTGTTATAAAAAGGATAGCATGATTATGTCTGATAGAAGCAGGAGTGTCAAAATGTACCTGTGGAAGCAGCCTACCTAGTGTCAACTACACTTTGTGCAGATTACTTTTTATTCTCAATCATTTCTTGAACAGTAGATTTATAAACATACACCTATCAAATAAAAATATAAAAATCAGACAGTACAGTAGATTGAAAACAGTCTCAAAATTCAGTGCCTACCCCAGATTTCATAAGTCCAACTCAAATGCCTCATGTTACAATTTCAGACGCCTCCAAGGATAGCCTAAAAGAGCAAGCATCCCGGTGAGAATGGAGGGCAGGTGGAGAACTTGGGACCCGCTTAGAGGGAGCAAGCCTACCTGGCCCCAGGGGGTTGTTACTCTGTGGCAATGCCAGCCCAGAGTAAAGCTCCTTCTGATTTTCCAAGAAAACCAGAAAATTCTGTTTTTTCAAAATGTAAATCCTTGTAATTTTAAAACTTGGCAACTGATTTTAATTTAAAAACATTTATAGACCAAGAATTTTACAAATTCATTTTTTGGGGGGTAGGGGAAACCAGCCCCTGGCCAAATTTTATATCTGGGCCAATGGACTATCAATTGATTTACTGACTTTTAGTTGCTTCTGTATATTCTTTCACATTCTTTGGATTAATTATATAAAGTCAAGTGAGTCAGCTTCAAAAGAGAGACTCAGCTTCTATCATAAATGGCAAATGAGCTGAACTTTTTCTGTTTAGGAAAACTTTATAAGAATTTATAAATAGCCCTTTAGCATTTCATTGTGATCACATAGTAGACCATTGAAAGAATTATGAAACTTGAAATTATGAGTCCATCATTTAAATCAGTTAACTCAGTCTCAAAAAGTTTGGGGTTATTTCATGTGGAATAGACTATTTTGGTTTTCTACAGAACCTAGTTCACTGAATAAGCTACTCTTGCCCTGCATAGAGACAGGATAAGGGGTCTGAGGTGACCATGGCCTAGGGCAGTTTGGATTTGTTTTATAAATATTTTAAAGATGTCAGAAATACCCTAGAGTTGTATAAGGGCCAGAGATTAAGAGATAAAATCCAAGAAAAGGAAAGAAAAATCCCACTAATGATATCAGGAATCAGAGAAAGAATGACATTAATGATACCCACTTATGTTTTGCTCCGGCAGTTCATTTGTGTGTGTGTGTGTGTGTGTGTAATGTGTTTCTTTTGAAAATAGAAATATTTTTCTGAAGGAAGTGTTAGCTTTCTTGTAATCAAAGCATAGCCAATGCAGCTTGAATAAACAATAACTGGTCTTGGTAAAAAATGTGTTTGAATTTTAATTTGAAAGTTGAAAAATTTTGACGTTTAAAAAATTTGAATTTACTAACATGAAAATACATTGTTACGTTGTTGATTGGTTTTGTAATTTTAGCATTTCTTCTAGGGCTTTGATTGTGGGTACTTATATTGAAAACAAAATCAAACAATAATAATAACTATTATTAGCTATTGGAGTATATATTATCAGAAAAGTGTTTCTATTGGTATTAAACTACTTGAAGAATGCTCTTTAGAGAAAGAGCAGGGGAACAGATCATTGACTACATCCACTGATTTTTTTCAAAAAAATAATTTTTATGGAGAAGGGGAAGCTTCAAAAAAGGCAACTGTTGCTGACTGACCTAAATATTGTTTCTTAGAAGTTTTTAATTTAAGATTATTTAATTAGAAACTTTAAGAAATTACTAGTCCACCTTCTAAATAATATGTTCTTAAATCAATAGAAGAGAAAGAATTGCATGATTACTAGGCAGGTGGACTACTAGTTATCCATTAATTTTTATTCTGTATTTTGGAACAGATATGTATGAATACTATAACTAATAAATCAAATGAAAGAAATAACCATTAAACAATATTGAAAATTCACAGCTTCCAAAATTTTTCCAACCTTACTCTAAATATATGTCAATCACACTGTGTTTTTCAAGTCAATTCTAAAATTTAAGAAAAGGGAATCTTAACGAGACATCAATGAGAATCAATACATACATATAATATCAGTTATAGAAAATATATGTGGATTTATAAGTGTACATTTATGAGGGTTACTCTCATGGGAAACCAATGAGCAACTTTAAAAGAAAGGAAATTATTTGAAACCATGAAAGATGTAATTAGGCCACCATAGGTGCCACAAAGAAATCTCTTTCTTTTTAAATGCTTTCCAGGACAACTGTGTCCAGGCATTAGATCTGGTCTCTTCCCCCACACACCGGCTTTCTTGAGGTCTAATTAATATACAAAAAACTGTTCATATTTCATGGATACAATTTGATGAGTTTAGACATATGCATACATCCGAGATCAAGGTAATAAACATTGGATCTAGTTGTTATAGCATTTATGATAAGTGTAGCCAGCTTTGTATAGATGCTTAAGGTGCTTTAAATATTTTTATTTTTTAAAAGTATTTGAAAGGTCATTATCTTGTGTGGGGGGAGACCAGAGTGATTTTGGAGTGAGGATATCAGAATTATTAGGGAAATACTGGAAATGATAAATACTCTTCAGTCAGTGGTAACTGCCATGAAGAACACTGTTCTCTTAGTTTTGAAGTTTGGAAAGTATGTTCCAGAAAACAAAGAGAAAAACCAAAGCAAACAAAAAAGCCTATCAGATGCATTCCAGCATTTTTAACCATCTCCATTTCTTACTCATTAAAAAAGTAAAAGATGGAGAATATCCTCGACAATGTAAACATTTTATGCCAGACATGCATTATATTATTTAAATATTATGAATCGTGTCAATGCCTGTAATTGGTTCTCACGTACATACGTGACGATTCACATTTTTTCATGATTAGGACACAACATATTAGCACACGTTTCAGAGAATGTTATTGCACTGGCGTTCCAAAAGTGAAAATCCTTGGATTTTAAAACTGCATGTGCCAGAATCTTCTTGGCCAAAAGATTCACAGTATCTATTCTAATATAAAATAATTTCCATTTCAAATGAAGCAGATATACATCAGTATTAAGAAAGCAAAGAGCTCAACCTAATGCTGGAGGTCTTCTAGTGACACTTCACTCCCTCGTAAGATTTTTCCACAAAAGGATCACTACATGAAAGACTTAACAAAGGGCCACACGTGGCCCTGGGTTTGGTTTTTAGTATAGTGGGTTATATTCTAATTATAATTGTTTTTTCTTTACTATTCTATGCTTAAGGGGTCTGCTCTTATAAATGACTACAGGATAAATAAAGCTAACAAACACAAGTGACGGTATCTTTTGGCATTAAGATAATTATAGATCATTACATGATAGGAACAGTTAATAGTCCTAAAGTAATATGATTAAATAAAGAACTTTAAAACTGTAATTCACCTAGGCTTTTTAATATTTTACTATTTCTCCTTTGTTGCTTCAAAGCTATGAATTTCAAGATTTATTTGTCACTACTCTCTATATTTTCTGCTATACACAGTATTTGTAGGCTATGGCAACCAATCCCCTTGGGCTTTCTTTTGCTTTAATTTGCATAAAGACAGGCATCATATGAATATTCAGTGAGTGGCTTTGCATTAAGTAAGTGCCCTTAATCAGCTTTTCAGTTCAGTTTTATTGGTTGCACGCACAGTCTGTTATTTCATCCAGAAAATCTGAAGGCCCTACAAACTAACCAGGTAAGGTTGTAATTCCTTGATGCATTTAATGAAAGAATATTATCATTTGATTACATAGGTTCTGAAGAATGCTAAAAGCATGGTGGGTTTTTTTTTTCCCTGTGTTTTTTTCTTCCCGTGGTGGTCAGGTGGGTGCATGATTCTGTAATTTGCATAAACATCAGCTCTATGAATAATTCATCAGGGTTATTTTAAACACTAGGTTTCTACTTTGGATGGCACTAGGGTACTGCCATTTGATTGGCTGAATGCTGTTTTCATCACCAACAGAATTCCTATAACATGAAAGTACCTAAAGGAGCTGAATTGAATATAGAGTATTTGTTTTTTGAAAAATGCCTGTTATCTTTTCAAAGCAAATTGTGCTGTTTTCCCCCTCCCTAACATTAGGGCTTCTAGCTTTTCATGATACATACATTACAAGCTCAAATGTGGCTACCGTTTGTAGACTTGACCGGTGTCTGTGATTTCTGGAGAATGGGATAGCAGCTGTATTCTTCTGAACATGCATAAACATGAGCGACATGTAAATAAGAAACTGTCACATGCATATGGAGCCCTGGACAGCTCCATTGCTAGGATCCATTTATTTTCCTTTAACAGAATCCTCTTTTTGAATAGATAACTTTGAGACTGTTTCATCTATTTTAAAATGCCATGGACAATTATGGTACTATATATGGATATAATAAGCATATATGATCTGACAAATTATTTCTTGCTGAAAACGCAATTTATTGTTCCTCTCAGCCCACCTACAGGTTTTTTAATTTGGTACTTCTTTGCAATACACTAGTGACAAGGGAAGTGTTAATCAAGAATGACCAGGTAATTAATTTAGATATTAGTGTGTAATTCAGTCCCATAATTTACTAAAAATAAATTGTCCCTTTCTTTATGCTTGTGGAGATGAGGAATATGGAGGTTCACGCCATTCTTTGTTAGTTACTTGAACATTAACCATTTGCATTTCTGGTCTGTGTCCTCATTGACAAGATTCTCATTGTAAACATCTGTGATCCTGAAACATTACAGGCATATGGGATTGGAGAATGGTGTAAATTGAATTTAGTCTTTGGCACATTCCGTTTTTGTTTTCCTTCTCCATAGAGGAATGTATCACAAATAAGATGCTGAACAATTAGTGTTAGGGCAGGTATAGTAAATGATATGTGTAATCAGTTAGTTTGTGTAATCAACTATAAAATACTCCATGTTCACTGTTATTTCCTGTACATTGAATGGGTAAAAATACCAAAGGCATCTTTAATAATGAATAAAGAAAGCTGAAAATTTCTCAATATTTAACAGGTTTTCCGTATAAATTGTTTAAAGTTCACTCTAAATCATTACACTGTAACATTCTTCACTGACTTTTTGTAATTAATATTCAAATATGAGTTTCATACGATACTGCAACTGAAGAAAAATAAAATTCTTTTCATTTTCTTTCTTAGCTATCTATACATGTAATGATAGTGTTGGGTTAGTTCCCATTTTTCGTTATTTGATTTTGTGTAGTTAGGTGAGGGTCTATTTCTATTTCCTTTTCTTTCTTTTTCTTTTCTTTCTCTTCATATTCTTTTTTGCTATATCTTTGGAATCAATAGAATAAAGAAATACCTGTGAGACAATATTCCTTCACTCAGAACCAACGTTCATAAGCACATTTGACATATTTATTTTATCTGTTGAAAAAATACTTCATAATAAAAAATGGAATAAGGAATTCAGAATAAAAATTTTTTTAAATGAGATGAAATTGTAAATTTCTATTGGAATTTCATGTACTCACATCAGCTACTGTGTTTTACATGCAATTATAAATAGTGATTTAAAGCTCACATCTGTAGTGTTCTTTGTTTAGTTAAATCTTGCAGGATTCAGTATGGATGCTGTTTATTTAATTATCAGCCATTAAGTGTTTACAGCTGTAATAGGCACCAAGCAATCTTTACCATACTATACAAAGACTGTAGGTTTGGAAATATTTAACCAAAAGCTCTCATTCAAGTGATGCTCAATCTATTGAATACTTTTCATATGAAATCAGCTAAACTTACATTTCTTCAACATTTATTCTTTTCATTTGTTTCAAAATAATCCAAATAATTTTCTGAACAAGAATGAATAGGTATAATTTCAGAAGAGATTCCTATCCTTCTTAAGATCCATGATAGCATGTTTATAATTCTATTTAGATGTGTATAATTTTGAAAATGAAAAATTCTCATCTAACTTTTTGATGGAGATATTGTGAAATATCCAATTTAATGTGATTAACTGAGTTCCTTTATGCTTTTGCCATTTATATTATTTTTAGCAATCACTGAAGCTCTTTTAAAGAAAACATTTTAAATGAATTTGGAAACAGCAAAGCTAGTGAATGACTACAGAATTTACCTTCCATTTCAGTGAGAGATTCTTCCTAGAAGGATAGGAGTCATCTTGTATTGCATAAACCTTGTTTAAAAAAAACAAAGCATTTGTTTATATTTTAGAACAAACTCATGACACAAATTGAATTAAAATTATAATGCATTATATTGCTAAGGAGAAAAAATTTATATCTTGCAAGTATAGTCTTATTTCATGTAGTGCTTTTATATGTTTAGACATTTAAAAAGAAAAGCAGTGAGGCATAATATATGTTTATACTGTCATTTAAAAGATGTTTTTCTTCAACATGTGATCATCTTGTATTTGGTAGATAAAAATAAATATGCAGATACTATTATCTGTAATATTTTCATTTTCATTTAATCTGATTACACTGTCAAAAAATTGCTGGTGAGGGATTTAAGCAATTAAAGCTGTGTATATATCCTTGCTAAATCCACTGGTAGTAAGGAAAATTGCAACAATCAAGTACTTTGGTCTAAGTAGAATAAAACCTAAATTGATCTACAGAAGGTGAAGCCTTAAACTTGAGGAACGTTTGTCTGTACAAAAGTTTTGGAACTGAATGTCACCTTAAGGCAAGAGGTATCAACTACCTTGTATGGATTCCCCTAACAAATTCATGCATCTTTATGAAAGAGTGAATCTTCTCAATGAAGCTAGGATATCCCTTAAGAATTCTAATCTAATTGATGGTGCAAGTGTATGACCCATATACAAATCCCTCTATCCAGTGTCACTCATTTCCCAGGAACCCAGTCAATCAAATTTGCAAATATACTTGAAACTTTGTTTTTTCCTGAATGGATACTGTTTAAATCTACATAGATTGTCTTGTTTAATAACATGTGAGAGTTAGCCATTAATTTTCTTAGGATAGAGGAGGATGAAGAGGAGGAGGAGAGGAGATGGTGCAGTGGCTTACTTCTGAGCTCTCTTGTTCTCTTGAACACTCTTGTTGGAGTTCCTCTCTGCTAGCCCGATTGCTCAACTCCATTAGTTAGAATTTGTACACTCAATAATTTAATGGGGTGAGGTTTCATGAAGTTATTGGATAACTTGAATTTGCACAGTCACTCTTAAAATATGATCCTTATCACATTTAGGTTGCCAGCCAGTATCAACAAAGATGCTATAGGCTTAGGTAATATATATTTTTATTAAATTTTTAGTTCAGACCTGGTTTAAAATTTCCCAAGTATCATAAACCCAGCGGCATCCTGATTAAGTGATGAGGAGAGGAAAAAATAACATTTGTAATTAAAATTCTATTTTAAAGGTTAATTATTTTGGAGGGAAATAAAACATTTTCAGTCTTCTATTGCATTCTTTATGGAAGAGATACATGACATATTGAGAATCTACTTGGTATGAGTACTTAAAATAGAAAGATCCTTTAGGAGAAATTTTTAATAAGGGAGGCTCTTTTCGGATTACCATGTGGTCTCTATTTATTTGTTAGCATAGTGCATTAAATTTATAGATTTTTTATGGTGAATCTTGAATAAATCACTCTGGATTCAAATAGTTAGTATTGTATATAGTGTTTTTGCATTTCTAATTAAAAGCGAAGCTGGTTAAAAGTTGGGTGTTATAATTTTTTTGTTAAGTTTTAGTATCAAAGTTATATTAGTCTTATAAAATGTGTTGGGCAGCTTTCTTTTTTTTTTTCTCCTCTGACACAGGTTGTATATGAATTACTATCTATCTCTTTGAGTTTTGTATAAATTGCCTGTAAATCTGCCTGGGCCAGGCATCTTTGGGGGAATTATTTTCTTCTTGATTCAATTTCCTAAGTGGTAGTAATCAGTTGGGTTATTTCTTCCTTACTGTATGCATTTTGATCATTTATATTTTTCTAGGAAATCGTTCTTTTCATCTAAGTTTTCAACTTCACTAACATAAACTTATTCATTGTATTTTCTTATGATTTATAAAATATCTACTGTATGTGTAGTCTGTCCCCCTTTTCATTTTGTATTTTATTTATTTGCGATTTTCTGTTTTTCCTTTGGTCATTCTTGTAAGAGTTTTGTCTATTATCAGTACTTTTAAAACAGCATTTTTGGGTTTTTCATGTTATGTATCTTGTCTCCTTGTTCTTTGTTTTATTAATTTCTGTTCTTTAAAGCTTTGTGACCTCTAGTTCCTTACAGATTATCTCTAAGATTTGTTCCAGCTCCAAAATTCTACGGTTCTGTAAAAAGTTATTCTATGTTTAGAAGCCAGTGGAACTCTTGCATAAGCATAAAATGAAGTGGGATGATAGTTATTATTTGTTGAACTTATTCTTTTATGTAGAAACCCTTTGTCTTGAGTAATCACAACTAGACCATTCCACATGCTATGAGTAGACTTTAGCCTTTGAGGAAGTCTACTTGGAAATACTCTTATCTTGCTACTCCTGATGATCATGTGATATTTTTAGTGATTTTTAAAGTCTATCATTTAACTTTAATAGAGAGAACTCAAATACTCTGCAGAGTAATGTCTGGAATATGTTATGCTTAGGATTAAATAGGATTGCATTAATTGCTTAGAAAATGTTTGTGAAAAGTTCACAGTATAACACATGATCATTTTAGACTCATAGAAGGTCACTAAAACTAGTTGGGAATCTTTGACGATTCTCCATTTTGTGAGTTGACCACTCAAATAAAATTATCTCAGAATCAGGCAAAGTTAATGAAAAAGTGCATCAGTATTCTAGTCTGCTTGCTTTGAAAGTATTTTCTTAGTAAAATCAAATTCATGCCTTTGGTATTTTAACATTAAATCAAGTTAAACTCTCAGTTAATTAATAGACACACATAAAAAAATCACAGACTGAATTCTTATCTGTATGAAGAGTTGGTTTTTGTCTGTTTGCTTGTTTGTTTAGTCCCCTGTATGTACATTGTCCTAGGATGAATTGCTAATGCAGAGCGGCATTCATTCTTCTTCTTTTAGCCTGGAACATGATAAATCATATGGACTATACAAATGTTGTGATTGAAGCTATTGGACACGTTTGAGATTTTGTACAAATATACTTAAATAAAATCCAAAAAGATAATAAGAACTTTTTGAAAAAAATATTTTAGCAAAATGATCGAGTGTCTTGTGGAATATAGTAACTCTGACTGACAGCTATATCATTAGAATTTTGTCATCAATTATAGCCTCCTTACAGCTTTTTTGATTCGTAGAATACTGATTTGACCTACTTTATTTAATAAAGGCTCTGATTCATTTATCTGCTTTAAATGTAATAAAAATTTGAGAAGAAAATAATTCTTTAAATGTTAATGTTATACATAAGTGATCCAACATGTAGAAAATAATTTTCTTTTAAATACAAGTCCTACAGTAATGAAAAACATTTTAGTCATGATTATTTTTATTCCAATGTGATCAATTTCACATTTGCTTTTTAACATGATTTCAAGAATAATTTTCTACTTATTTCAAGGTCTGTAAATTGTTTAGTTCCATATCTAGTTCCCAGATACTTGTATCAAAATATGTCTGAGCTTGCACCTATATTTTCACATGAAATTAGACCATTAAACCTAACTTCAAATACCCAACTCAGTGATTCTTTTTCTCTGAGAATATCCAAATTCCTTTGCCACCAATTTTAAAGTCTTCTGGTCACAGTGAGCAGAATTTTGCCTACCAACAGACTATCTTAATAAGTCATATAAAGTACCCTGGAGAGAATTAGATTTCACATAGAATAAAGTCTCAATAGTGGTTGTTTCTTGATACATCTGAGACAGTAAGGGGTATTTAAAAAGTAGTAATATCAAGATTTTGAGGTTTTTTACTTATAATTAACTTACAGTGCTTTTGTGCAACCTTGTAGGATTTTTACCTGATGGCAGATTTGTATGACATAATGGAACAAGCTGGGAATAGACTCAAATCTCATAACAAATCTTGCAATTATATAAACACTCACTGGAAAAACTTATTCTTTTACATGTACAATGCAATATTATATTACCAGTACTTATATTTTATAAATCAAACATTGAATGTCTTCTATCTTCCTAGTCTTTCTATGAGAAATAAATGATAAATAACTTTCTCTAAGTACTGAGACTCATATGAAGCAGTCTGTTAAGGGGCAGCTACAAAAAAAAAGAAGTGTTGCTTGGAAATACTTCCCTTTTTACGTCAAAATTTGTAGCTTTTTTCTCTTTACATTTTCAGAAAAAGAGAAGAATCTTGTCTCAAGTATTCATCTACTTCTGCTTATTCTCCACCTGATATGCTAATCCTTGATTATTGTACCATGATAATTTTCATTGAGACTGATTGTAATATTCCAAACTATAGATGCAAGCATGAAAAGGAAAATATGGAGTAATAGCAGGTGATGATTTTTTTAAATCAAAAATTTATTTTTATGTAAATGCCTAGGGGAGGAAGAGAGAGGGGCGAGGGAGAGAGAAAAGAGTATTGCAATTCCACATGTAAAAGAATAAAGTTATCTTATAAAAATTAACTAAAATGAATTAAAAACCCAAAATGTAAGACCCCAAACTATGAAACTCCTAGAAGAAAACATAGAGTAAAACTTCATGACATTCAAAGTGGGAATGATTTCTTGGCTATGACACCAAAAGCACAGGCAACAAAGCAACAGCAGACAAATAGCAATATGTCAAACTTCTGTGTATCAAAGGACACAATACAGACTGAAAAAGCAACCTATGGAATGGGAGAAAATATTTGCAAATTATATATCTGATAAGAAGTTAATGTAGAGAATATATAAATCCCTACAGCTAACAATTTAAAAAAACCCTGATTAAAAAATCGACAAAGAACTTGAACAGACATTTCTCCGAAGATGATAAGCAAATGATCAACCAACATATGAAGATATTCTTAACATCACTAATCATTGGATAAATGCAAATCAAAACCACAATAAGATACCATCTCACACTCATTAGGATGGCTAATATCAAAAAAACAGAAAATAACAAGTATAGGTTGGGATGTGGAGAAATTCGTAGCCTGTGCATTGCTGGCGGAATTGTAAAATGGTGCAACCAGTATGGAAAACAGTATGGTGGCTCCTCAAGAAATTAAAATTAGAAGTACCACATGACCCAGCAATTCTTATCTTTCTAAAAGAACTGAAAGCAGGGTCTTGAAGAATTATTTGGTTTTTTAAAGAATTTTTTGGACATCTGTATTTATAACAGCATTTTTCACAATCACCAAGTGGTGGAATCAATCCAAATATCCATCAGTGGATGAATATATATATAATGGAATGTCATTTCAGCCTTAAAAAGGAAAGATATCCTGTCACATGCTTCAACATGGATGAACCTTGAGGACATTATGCTAAGTGAAATAAACTAGTCACAGAAAAGGCAAATACTGTATGATTCCACTTGTATGAGGCAAACAGAAAGCAAAATGGTAGTTAGCAGCTGGGGGAGGGAGAAATTAGAGAGTTTTTGTACAATGGGTATAGAATTTCAGTTTCAAGATGACACTGTTCCAGAGGTCTGTTGTACAACAGTGTGAATATACTTGATACTGCTGAATTAAAACTGGTTAAGATGGTCAGTTTTATGTTATGTGTTTTTAACCATAATTTTATGTTATGTGCTTTTTTAACCACAATTACAAATTTAAAAAAGTGTTAACTCAACATGCATTGGACAATATAGAAGATTTTGCCAAACTTTTCACTATTAAGAAGAATTGATTTGAAATGAATTAAAAATACATATCTTTCCAAATTTTTGAAAGAAAGTAGTATAATTTCAAAATATTTTTTATAGTGGAAGTCAGCAACATACACAAAGTTAGAGTTTGAAAAATCTGGGTAATTGTTCTAGTCTTCTGAACAAATAGGCAATTGGGCAAACCAGAAAATATTGACTTTATCCTAAGATATTATCTACTTACATTTGGTTCTGAGAGATTCAGAGCACATTAATCTCTGGTTTTATAGCCCGATTAGAATTTTTAACATTTTTTGCCTCTGATATTTTTAATTATCTAGCTATCCATCTATCCACCCATCCATTCACCTCTCCATGCATCCATCTATATATACATAATTTTCCTCCTTCCATTTTTCCTTCAACCCTACAATACCTGTAGGTTCTTACCATGACCATATGTTCCTAAATATTTTGTCTAAGAATTTAAAGAATGTTGAGAGGAGATTTATCAAGACTTTTTAGGAATTCTTGATGAAGCTGTGGACATATTTTGTGCTTTTTTACCTGTCTATAAAATCCCCCTAAATTTTAAGCAACAGCTAATGTGACTCATACTTTTCTTAGTCTAAATGACAAAAGGTAGCTGCATTGTAATTCACAATGGATGATCCTCTCCCTTACTAATAATGACTATTGTATTTGCTGTTCTTCACACTAGTTGCTGTGTCAGGACAACTGCATATTTTGCACAGTGCTCTCTAGCAAATGTTTTGAAATTTACCCTCCAGAGATCATCTGCTATAAATGGGCTTCAGTGCAGTTAATGAATATTTTATTACCCTCATTCCTTTTTTTGGTCTAGAATGAAAAACATGGGTTAAGTGTGAAGTGTCAAATTAACAGAAATGTTTCATTGAACCATTCATTCTCTGAAACATTTTTCTTAAATATATGTGTGTATTTCATGTAATCAATTTACTAATGCAAATGTATACCAGGGAAAACATGAGTGACTCAATATGAAATGTTTAATAGTTTCTAAGCATAATTTCTGGCACTATAAACACATCACTTTTGATTGACTTAAAATAAGACAGTCATTGACTGGTTGAATGAATCTGATAGATCATATATTCTCTAGAAAATCAAACGCCTTGAGAAAATCTTCTGCAGTGAAATTATTCACCACATACTATTTTTCTGTTGTCACTATTTGATCATCTTTTGCCTTGTGGCCATGTAAAATAGTACTGAATTTCTCAGATCGTTCATTATTTGCCTATCAGAGAATTTCTGTGTGGTATGGGTCAAATTTGGAGCTTTAGTCTTCCAAATTCCTCCTTCGGGGAATAACTCAGAAAATGACTCTGTTACTATTAGTTAAATGATGTCATGTAACATCATATCTTTGCATTTCAGGAACTGCACAAATGTTTTCTATGGTTTTAAAAACAGATGAGCCAAAATATCATGTGAGATTTGATGAGTACATATTGCTCTGGCAACAGGGTGCAATTAAAGAACATTTAGTGAAAAGCTACTATGTGTCTGATACAGTGTTAAACATTGCAGTGTGTCATCTCATTATGTCCTCACCATCACACTGTAATATAAAAGCTAATATTACCTACGTTTTATAGTTGAGGAAATTCAAGTTCAGAAAGGCAAAGCAATTTTTCCTAGGCCAACTTATAAGTTGAGGTTTGGGTTAGTCTAATGCAAAAGCCTATATGTTTTCTATTTTATCATGTGGATCCCAGGTTAATACTGATAGCCCTTCATAATATGAATACAGTTATTTTTAATTAGATTTTTTAAAAAATTCACTTTTTGAAATAAAAGTAGAAAGGGGAAAAGAAACTTATGACTTCTTATTATGTAATAAACATAAGGCAAGATACTTTCAAATGCTTTATACTGAATCCTTAAAATAAAAATTAGGTTATTTCTATAGCAAATATGATAGGTATTGTTGAATTTTGAATTCTCGACTTCATCTCTAATTAATATAGTCCACATTTTTCTCAACTAAGGTGGATAATTGATTTTTTAACCTCGTGTAAACATTATAGATAATGTATGTTTTGCTTTTAGATCAACGATTGAGCCAGTTTTTTCTTGCTAGATTTATTCATGCATCTAGCAAAGAGTCTGTGAGTGCATTCAATATGACAGGCACCCTTCTAGGTGCTTGAGTTGGATGGTGAAATAAAAATATCTGCCCCTATGGAAATTACATTTTACTGAATTTGATCTCTGGAACTAACTCATACACTACATTGAAATATATTAGTTGTAGAAAATATGCCTCTATAACTTTCATCTGCCATTTGTTGGATTCAAGATGTCAGGATCATCAAAACATCAAACTTAAGGTGAATCTTAATCTACCCGTTGGTAAAACAATTCCTTCCGTGTGTGTGTGTGTGCGTGTGTGTGTTTGTGTTGTATCTCAAGAAAATTGAATAGAAGGAAGTGCTGAGATGTTCAGTTGAAACAGACTTTCCTTCGGTCAACAAGTAACGTCAATAGCAAATTCAGAGATGGAGTAGGTGGTTATGTTACTGAGCCTCTTTTAATTTGTTTCTGTCAATCTTATCTCTTATGTTCCTTTGCTTTCTTTTTTTTAAAATTATTTTATTTTATTTTATTTATTTCATTTTTGGCTGCGTTGGGTCTTTGTTGCTGTGCACGGGCTTTCTCTAGTTGTGGCGAGCGGGGGCTACTCTTCGTTGTGGTGCGCAGGCTTCTCATTGCGGTGGCTTCTCTTGTTGCGGAGCACGGGCTCTAGGCACACGGGCTTCAGAAGTTGTGGCACGCGGGCTCAGTAGTTGTGGCTCACGGGCTTAGTTGCTCCGCGACATGTGGGATCTTCCCGGACCAGGGCTCGAACCCGTGTCCGCTGCATTGGCGGGCGGATTCTTAACCACTGTGCCACCAGGGAAGCCCTCCTTTGCTTTCTTATCCCTACCTCTGTGAGAAGGCCTAAGACACCTGCATTACATGGTTCTCATTACCTCTCACTTTATATTTGCTATTTCTATTTCCACTCTTAGTGATCTTCTTCTCTGTTTCTCCATTATTTTCTTGCATCTGAATTCATGTCATGAAAAGATCCAGAGTCACTGTATGCAAAAGGAGTCTAGTTCCTGTGGTTAAAATGCTATCACATAACACTGTGATGTTTCCGTATATATATTAAGCAATTACAAATTTTACTTAGGTCTTAAAATTTATCATTACATGTATAAACCAGTTGTCTTCATTCTCTGATTACTTAAACAATTAAAGTGATAGACAGGAATAGAAAATAAGGGGCAATTCCCTACAAAGTGCAAATATTATACCAATCCTAGTCAAAAGCAGACAGCTCAGAAACAAAAAGAGGGAAAAGATAATTTTCAAGAAAGCTATTTGTACTTTTTCTTTAACCTAAACACAGATGAGCATGAAAATATGGAAATTACTGTTAGGTAGAAAATAGACTGTTTTAACCTTTGCTGTGCATGGGCAACTGACACACACGGGAACCTTTGATCCCAAGACTTTTGGGTACAAGAGGCAGTGTTCTTCTCTTCTTGCCAAGGCCACTGCATCAAAGAGAAGGCCTTTTAAAAATTTCCTTAGTAGTAGAATTACTTATAAAATTGGAAAGCTTAGTCCAAAATTCCACTATTTCTTTGTATCTATGCATTAGAAAATAGAAATAGAAATACCTTGCTATATAGAATTATAATCAATGAATACACTGAACTTTTAAAGTTAAAATTTGAACAACATGCTATTAGCCTATCAAATTTCACATGGGTAAGCAAACAGTTGACATGAATTGGATTGGATCAGCCTGTTGATGTCCCTGTTAAGGGACACAAATGATGATTATGGAATGACACAGAGCCAGATGATTAAGGAGAAAATGGCCCACACTAGAACAATGGCAAAGACGTTCTCCCTACCTACACCCTCATTATAGACCAATATTACACCAGACATTCATTTTTATATTAATTTATTGGGATTGCATAATATATTAATATCTAGGCACTATGATAGGTGTCAGGGATATAGCAGTGAACAAAAAACATATAATCTCTTCCCCACAGAACTCACAGTTTAGTTATTTACGTATACTTGTGGAAGTTCAGTAATATTTGGATAATGGTAGAGATTCTTTCCTGCCTACCCCATATCCATTCCCCTTTCTTCATTACTATAGGACTCATATTATTGGGGTTGCCAATTGGCACCGACAAAACTGTATTTCCCACCTTCCCTTTCAAATAAAGATGTGCAATAAAAGGGAAATCAAAAGTCAATGAATGCGACTTCCAGAAAAATTTTTTAACTGAGAGATGTATCCCTCTGCATTTGCTCCTTTCTCCTTCCTGGTGTCCAGAACATGGATATAATGGCTGGAGCTGAAGAAGCCATCTTGAGACCACGAGCCAACTTGAAGATACAAACAATATTCTAAAAATGTAGAGCAGGGGACTTCCCTGGTGGTCCGGTGGTAAAGAACCCACTTTCCAATTCAGGGGACGCAGGTTC
The DNA here is from genome assembly GCF_003676395.1 of Aethalodelphis obliquidens. Classification (NCBI taxonomy): domain Eukaryota; kingdom Metazoa; phylum Chordata; class Mammalia; order Artiodactyla; family Delphinidae; genus Aethalodelphis; species Aethalodelphis obliquidens. The sequence goes on along the minus strand of NW_020837948.1, from coordinate 47,686,670 downwards.
AATCCCTGGTCAGGGAACTAGGTTCCCACGTGCAGCTAAATCCATGTGCCACAACTACTGAGCTCACACGCCTCAACTAGAGAGCCCGTGTTCTGCAAACTACAGAGTCCACATGCCCTGGAGTCTGCGTGCCACAACTAGAGAGAGAAAAACCCAAACACCACCACTAGAGAGAAGCCTGCACTCTGCAACGAAAGATCCCACATGCCTCAACGAAGACCCTGCGTGCCGCAACTAAGACCCAACACAGTCAAAAAAAAAATAAATAAATAATAAAATATTTTTTTTAAATGTACAGCAGAAAAATCAAAGGAGTCTTGATCTCTGGTGAAATCTCAGAGTGATCATAGAAGTTCAGGAAAGCCTGCCTCTGAATTTCTTCTACATAAAACATAAAGTCATATATTCATCTTATTGAAGTTATTGTTATATGAGGTATTTTTATATGCATTTTTCTCCACTTTTGAAAGATATCCACATATATAGAGAAAAGACAAATTCTAATACAAATGTGAATTTATTCACATATTGAAATGTTATTTCGGATGTGGACTTGGTTATTTTCAATCAAATCTTCCGCATACTCCAGGTTTATAAAGCTCTCTGTTGAAATACTGTTTTGAGATGGTTTAAGGAAAGATGCCTAATCAGAGAAACTGGTTGACCGTTCTAAGCAGTTTTTGGTATTCAAGAGAGATGAACCAGGCAAGAAGAGTCCCTTACCCCATGAACTTCAAAATAAGCTACTCCTGTGTTATGGTTTCTTCTGCATTTGCTTTGATTTTGATTTCACCATTTTCTAAATTCTTGTAACATTTCCTCTATATCACAAAATTCATTGTTTAATTAAATACCTTTAATAATTTCCATTTATGAGTATCTTCTCTCTTCAGTACAATTACTCTTCTACAAGAGTAGAAGACAAGAAAGCTGCCTCATCATCTTATTTTAGCCACCATTGTCAGATTAGGACAGGATACTCAACTATTAACTAGGTGTTTGTGTGATCCAGGGATCCTTGTTTGGTGAATAAAACATGATATTGTGATTTTATTGGCATACTTAAAGTTTCTCTGTTTTAGAAAAAGGTTTTTATGAGTACATCTTATAAGATAAATATGTTTTCTAGTGGCACATACAAGTTTCATCTTTTGTTGCAATTTACAAGAGCATTTTTAGAAACTGTCTTTAGAGGTGATCTCAGTGACAAATCTAATACTACTACTTAACATGCTGCTCTTTTATTCTTTCATTAGTGGATTTTTCTTGAGCACCTTCTACATAGCAGGCACTAATCTAGGCTAGAGGGGAAAAGTGTGATGGGTGGGATGGGAATTAGTAAGGCAAAGACTGCACCACAAGGAGCTATTCTATTTGGGAAAGCAGACTATAAACAAGTGTGCAAATGCATAATATAATTCTAGATAATGAGAATGGAAAGTTCTAGAAAGAAATTAAAGCAGGATGGAAGGAGAGAGAATGATGGGGATGAGGATGCTTTTCGATGTGGAAGCAACAAAGCCAGCAACAAAGGGATCTGGAAAAATAGATTCCAGAGCCTGAGTTGGAAATGAGCTGGGTTTGTTCCAGAAAGAGCTAGGAGGCCAGTACAGCTGGAGGACTGTTGAGTGAGGTAAAGTGGTAGGAGAGGAGTGCTTAGCAGGAGGCAGAGAACAGATCACTCAGGACCTGGGAGGTGAAAAAGAGTTTGTATTGTATCCCATGGGTAATGGTAAATAACTGGAAAGTTTTAATCAGGGCAATGCTTGTCAGATTTACACATTAAATTGCTGTTCTGGCTATAGGTGAAAGAATAGAGTATCGGAGAACCTGAGTGGAAATTGGGAGACCAGGTAACAGATGACAGAGGTAATCTAGGTGAGAAATCATGTAGACTGGACTAGGGGAGTAAGAGTGAGGTGTCAAAAGGGGCCAAATTCAGAAAATAATCATCAGGTAGAACTGACAGGACTTGCTGATATAGGAGGTATGGTGTGTAATGTTTTGTTCAGACTTGGCATACAGAGCAGATGATATTCACAGAGACTACATTAACACATTGAGGTACTAAATAAAGTGTTCTTATTTCATCCTGAGAAAAGATAGCTTTCCTTAAAAGAGTTGACTTGGCAGAGGATAAAGGGAGTCACAGAACCCTTTATAAAGAATTCTTATTGATGGCTAATAATTCTTATAAGTCACTAATCAAGAGGTGGAGGGAGAAAACAAAGAATGACAGTTCTTATCATAATTTGGTGAACAGTGTAAATTATCTGGATTCTAAATCACAAATATTGAATGTTTCTGTTTTTATTTTGCCTCAGACTTTCACTTTGTCCCCTTGGCGACTGGCAGTTTTAATTTTAGTAAGAAAAACAAAAAATTTGACAACTTAAAAATTTATGAAACCAGATTGGTTAAGTTGAAAGGACTCAGAGTAGGATGCTAGTTATACTTACTTTTTAGTTATTGGGTACCATCAGGAATGTAGACATTCAGAGAAAGAAGAGCATATCAGAAAATTGACAGCTTTGTGGATGGCTTAAAAGGCAGGAGTGAGATATATTAAAAAAGAAAATACCAGAGAAAATGAGTGAAGCTTCCCAAATGTACAGAATTCAGTGATTAAGTGTGTTGTCAATAGATTCTGACAGTAGGCATGCAATGAGAGTTTAGGTATTTCACACACAGGCACTATTGCACCAGACAAACACACAACACTAATTTTCTCATTGGGTTTGATGGGTTTATCCCAGTCTTCTTCTATAGTCAACAAGACTAGTATTTAATGGTATTTATTATTTATTCCACTAGGAAGATCTATGTGGAATATGGTTGATTTGTGATCACAGTGAGAGGTGAATCAGTTAGAGACAGATAGATAGATAGATGATAGGCACTGAAACAATTGTGGCTAGACTTTTGTAGCCAAAAGAAGGGTAAAAATACTTAACAGACCAATATGTAAAATTCCTGGTTTTTTTTTTTTTTTTTTACATGATAGCTCTTACTTAGGGATTCTGTGCAATTTTAGAAATTAAAGACTGAAGAGGAACTAATGAGATTATTTGGAGGTACTCAAATTTTAACACTCAATTCTCACTAAAAATCTCAGTGTAGGAAACTTCTAAAAATGGAGCATGATCAAATAGCATCAGCAATAATAGTTTTGGCCAAGACAAAGCCTGATCTTTCTAACTTAAGTAGGCTATCAGGTTCACTGAGGTGAAAAAGGTAACTTATAGTTGGAACTAGTGGTTAGCAATTAGGGACTGTGCATTATAATAATTTTACTTAGCATTCAGACAACTCTACAATGTGGTTGTTACTATCTCCATTTCATAAGATAAAGGAACAGAGGTTCAAGAAGGTAAATATTATCTAGGACTTGAAAACTGAAGTAAGTGGTGGGACTATGATTCAAACTCATATTCTTTTCATATTTACACCTCGTCTCAATAAGTCTCTTCTTTAGCAGTAGGGAACCTTCCATTAGTTTGAAAGAAATGGTTAGGAGGTAAATTTCAGCTCCATAAAAAGAAGTAAGATCATAGGCGTCTATGATTATAATCATGATGAAATAAATTAGGAATTGAATTTCATCATTCAATTCAACTTATAAAAAGGGAGTTAGGTAGGTATATATCATTGCTAACAGCACTCAGAGAAGATGAGGAAAGATGGCTGTAACCCCTTCACCACTGCGTAGAGACACCTGAATAATCACTGTTCATCTTCAGTTGCTTTGTAAGGGCTGAAACACTTGGATTGTGAATACCATCCACAGGGCTCTACTCGTGAGTTGATCTATGTGTTTTTCAGATCAACCAGTAAGAGTAAAATACACCAGATATTTTATGACTCTTACTTACTATAAGTTTTGAAATTAGATCTTAAGTCTACTTTATATCTTGACAGAGCACACTCTGTCCTTTGATAGAAACGAAACCAAAATTGTTGGTCTCACTGGTGCTAGTGACTAGATTATTTTGAGTCCAATACAAATACATTTAAGAGACAAAAAAATGCTACCCTAACCTAACCACAATGTCCTTATCACATAGATACTTCTTACTCAGCTGATGCATTAGAACCACACCAGTTATATTCCTGTTTTCTGAGAAGTTGTACTTTCTCTAATTTGTTTCCTTTTGGACCTTCACCTATAGTTCTGATGGACTTATTTGTAACTTCTATATTCATAACTAAATAGTAGGTATCACTATAATAATGTCTATTTAAAATTTGTGGTGATCATTTTTATTCTGGCTACAAATTATGACAAGGAAAATTAACAGAAGGCTGACAGATTTCTCAAGATGCCTTTGAAATATAGATATTTGCCTCTGTCCTCTAACCTCTTAAAGCTGAATTGTGCTTTATATTTTTATTATCAATAAATATTATCTGATGTGAATACTAAGATTCTTGCTTTTACATGAGATACAGACTGCATTTACTACAAGTGTTGGCAAGTGTGCAGAGCAGCTGGAACTCTCTTACACTACTGGTTGGAATATAAAATGGTTCACCCACTCTGGAAAATAGTTTGGTAGTTTCTTAAAATTTTAAATACACATCTATAAAATGATTCATTCATTCCATACTAAGCATTTACTCAAGAAAAACAAATATAGCTGTTCATCAAAGATATATATGCAAATGTTCACAGCAGTTTCATTTGTAATAGCCCAAAACTGGAAACAACACAAATGTCCATCCACAGGTGAACAGATAAACAAATGTGATACACCCATACAGTAGAATACTATTCAGCGATTAAAAGGAACAAATTATTGATTTATGCTACAATGTGGATGAATCTCATAACTATTATGCTTATCAAAAGGAGTATATATTGTATGATTCCATTTATATAAAACACTTTTTTTTTTTTTTGCTATACGCGGGCCTCTCACTGCTGTGGCCTCTCCCGTTGCGGAGCACAGGTTCTGGACTCACAGGCTCAGCGGCCATGACTCACGGGCCCAGCCGCTCCGCGGCATGTGGGATCTTCCCGGACCGGGGCACGAACCCGTGTCTCCTGCATCGGCAGGCGGACTCTCAACCACTGCGCAACCAGGGAAACCCCTATAAAATTCTTTAAAAATTGCAAACAAATCTCTAGTGACAGAAAGCGGATCAATGATTGGAGAATAAGGTAGGAGTGGATCAGGCATGGGGAAATGAGAGATTACTGAGGAGCAGGGGAAATTCTGAGGAGTGATAGATATGTTTACTGCCTTTGGTTTTGGTGATATTCTCATGGGTAAATACAAATTTCAAAACAAATTCTACACTTCAAGTATGTGCAGTTTATTATATGTCAATTATATCTTAATAAAATTATTTTAAAACTACAGTATATAAAGGAGTTGCATGCTTTTGAAGAAAAATGTTTATATTTAAGACTAGTTTGTAATGATATTTAAGAAATTTGCTTAACATTTTGTTAATACATTCAGATGGGAAGACAAACCACTTTTTCAAAAATGACGCAAAATGCCAAAAAGCAGTCAGTGAATATGTGTCACCCTGATAACACCTCTTGTCTATCCCAATAACAAATTTTTAATTATAGAATTCATATGAATATTTCAAGGAGCTGATCTTAGAGACACACAAACTTAAAAAAAAGAAACTCATATGTATACCTTTACCTCTATTCACATTGGATATCAACTTTGGTCTATGTTTAGCTTCATTTCTGTTCCATCTCTATCAAAAACAAAATGGACTTTCACAATGAAAACTAACCTCTTTTATAACAAAATCTGAATCTACTACCATCTGTCATTGTCGTTTACAATAAAATGTTACCTAAGCCCCAATAATGCATCATGTAGCGAGAATAATAGTACTATCACTTTGGATAGTACTCAACTCCAGGAATAATGCAGTTGTACTCTGGAAAATATCTTCATTTAATGCTCCTCAACCATGCTGTGCTTCAGCATGAACAAATTTTTTTATTCAGTACTAATATACCCTTCTTCCAGTAGCAGTCTCAGTACTACCATATATCTTTCTTTTTACTTTAATGATGAAAAAAACCCTCCTTTGTTTGTATTACTAATATTCTTTGTCATCTAAATATTGCACGATGTCATCCAAGTTTAGTTCTAATCAGAAAAAGTAACGCTGTTAGAATATATTGTGGAAGGAGCCATAGTATATAGGCTAGTAGTTAGCTGTAGTTCCCCTTTGTACTGTAAGAACCTCCTTTGTTCCCAACATTTACTATTTTCAGACAGAGAATCAGTAGAGAGTCTTAAGTCTTCTAATACTTTGATATCCCACCGAGGAGCTGTGTGATACAGGTGAGATTAAATATCCAAATCCTGACTGTGAGAAAGTTTCTTTCCTCCAGGCATTAAAAAAGATCAACTGATAACTACATATGAACTCTGGCTACCCCAAGGAACCTTGACATTGAGTAACTTACTCGGGAGAGATGGAATATAGCCTAAAGGTTGAAAGCAGTAACTTAAGGGCAGGGCTAGTTTCATAGGCATAAGACCTGTGCAGTCACACAGCACCCTGCTCCTAGACGGGCCCTTCATTTGGTTTAATGTTCTGTTGTCACCTTATGATGCTCACTAATTTTTGAACAAGGGGTCCCACACTTTCATTTTGCACTGGGCCTCACGAATTAGGTAGCCAGTCCTACTTAGGGATCAGGCAATTTATAAATTGTGTGACCTTCTAAGAACCTGTTTCCTTATCCATAAAATGGAGATAATTGTTGTACCTACCTCCCAAGATTGTTCTTAGGAATACATATATGAGAAAGTATTTACTGTAGGAGAAAGAATTAGGCTTAATATCTGGCATATAATAAATACTAAAAAATATTGACTGCTTTCTTAGTGAATAACATTAAATGATCTGGTTCATTATTATCTGCTGTTTTAAAATGTCTATAAAATAGAAAATTTTGCTTTGATGATGTGGATTACATTGTACAATGTATATCGGTGTGTTAACTTTTAACATACACGTGTATATAATATAATTTTAAATGGAGTATGTATATCAGTGACTTATATGCCATCCCTGTGGAGTTCCTCAGGAGAATTAAGGCTAACACTCCGCATTTCACTGCATCCCATACTCCAGCATAAGTGATGATCAAGAAGATCTTAATGTTCCCCTCAGCTTGACTACACTTTAGGCAAGTGTTTGCAATTATAAATTCTTTCTCTGCCTCTTTGTGATATAAATATTCTCCTAGACTCTTGCCAATTTTACAGCCCAGGAGTGTCTTCCTCAAGGATCTGGGAGCCATCCTTTTTAGTGAGTATCAAGGGACATAGTGCCTCTGTCTCCCAATCTTGGTAGGAAGGTAGGAGCCTAACTTGCATAAGCAACTATTAACAAATACAGAAGGCCCAATCACATTGACCAACCTTCCGCCTAACGTCCTTCAGTATTTTTTTTACTAGCTTACTCCAGCACTTAAAAATCCTCCACTCTGTTTGAGTGGAGTTGAGTTCAGTCTCTCCCCCCATTGCAAAAGTCTTAAATAAAGTCATCCTTGCTGGTTTAACTCTGTCCAGTACAATATTTCTTTGACATTGAGAACACCCCAAGGGTAGGCTTTATGAGATAACATTTGAAGGTGTAGCCAGGGAAACAAGCTAAATGGATTCAGATTCTGGCCACACCATTTATCCGCTAGGTGTGCTTGGGCAAGTATCTTAACCCCTCTGAGTCTCTGTTTCCTGATTTATATATTAGAAATATTAATAAAGTTATACCTTATAGAGTTGTAAGAAATAAATGAGATATCCATTTATAATTGCTACTCAGGTTAAGCTTGACTAAATAAAGATTAACTATAAACAAATATCTCAATAAATGCTAGCTATTAATATTAGTCACAGCATTAAAAAGACATTATTTGAGCTCAGCTGATAAATCAAGGCCTTCATTATCTTTCTGTGAATATTGAAAAAGTTTCTGATTTCCCTTTCAAATCTATAGTCTTGCCCAAACCTTTAATTTGCAACACAGAACTTTTCTAAAATTCAGCTTCTATAATTTTTTCCCATTCTTATTACCTCTCAATGCTTTCTCAGTACTTTGAGGATGAAGTTCAAATTCCACAGTATGACATCCAAATGGCACTCAGATCTAGCCCTGGCCATCTCTGCAGTCTAATTTCTTATGACCCTCCCCCTCACGTTGCTCTCACTGCACCCTGCCCCTCATCATTCAGGTCCTCTGCAGGGTCCTGGCAGAATTGCTCTATCTACTCCATGGCTCACATTACTCTTTTTGCTGGAAAATCCTTCCCTTTCTTATCTCCCACACATGGAGACTCACTTAAGTGTCAACTCCCCTGTGAAACCTTTATGTTTGTTCATTTTTGTACTGACTTCATTTATATTTTAATTCCTAAATAACCTAAGCTTATTGTATAATATTCACAAAATTCAAAGATAGAGTGTGGGGATCACTTACTTAACACTTCCCCCCTTTTTCATATCCCTTCTGAAAGCTTATCATTTTTGAGTTTGGCTTTCTTCTTCTTTTCATTGCATTTATAAACATTCATACACAAAACACACTTTATACACACAAAAGTATAATCATACTGTACATACAATTCTGAAACTTGCCCCTTTTTTAAAAACTATATTTCATTGAGTGATATCATTCATTCCCACAAAGACCCTATGGAATAGGAGGTAATATTATCTCCTATTTTCTAGCTGAGAAAACAGGTTCAGAGACATTAACTCTGTTGCTTAAGTTCCTATGGATAGAAAGAGGCAAGATGGATAGAAAATAAAAGGCAGAGATGGATGTCTGACTCCAAAGTGCTTTATCTCAACAAGGATGTTATATTAGTATGTGGATAGGCTCGATAAACAAGAACCAGGCTGGTGATGGATTAGGAGAATTAGGAGGTGGTGGAGGGACCAAAAGTGTTGATAAGAATAATCAGGAGGCTCAACAGGAATAGGGTAGTGAGAGAGCTGGGAGAATGGAAGGTGGTCATCAGACAAAGGCTAGCATTTGACTTCTCACCAGTGGAGGAGTTTGGGGTCTGAGTAGACCTAAAGAGAAGTGCTGCTATGGGTAACAGAAGCACAAGCAACTTTGAGATCCTAAACCTCCCTTCTCAGAGAAAGTGGTAGGGGCAAGGATGCTGAGTTATTTCCTAAAGCTGACACGTGGGTTTATTGGACTATGTTTATTTCTTTGCTTAGGAAATTGGGAGGAGTGGTAAGGGAAGGTATGGCTTTGTTCTCAGGGTGACCAGCTGTCCTGATTTGTCTTTTTCCCATGGCTTGGGACTTTCAGTGCTCACAGGAGAGTACCAAGCAAGCCAAGCAAACCAGGATGAACTGGTCACCTTGCTTGAAAATAACCTTTTGGAGCAATTCTTCCCATATTTCTACCTCTGTCTCTTAGTTCTATTTTAATCCCACTCAGCCTTGGAAGCCCAGCTCAAATGTTACATTTTCCTTGAACTCTAGCACCATCCCCAATTCAGAATTGTAATTGCTTTCCTCAACTTGGTTTTTACTTGATATTTAGAATTTGTGTTATTTTGTCTTGAATCACATTTTTTTTTGGGTGACGTGTCTCTCCTGTATTAGAATTTTTTTGATTGGTGTGAGATACAGATGCAATTTTATTTTTTACATATAAAATTATCCCAATTTTTATTATTAAGTAATAATCCCCATTATTATTTAATAATAATTATCAAGCAGTTATCCCAACATCATATATTGAATAACCCATCTTTTCACACTGATGTAATCTGCTACCCCTCTCACATGGTGAGTTTCCCTGTGTATGGTTCTGTTTCTAGGCTCTCTCTAAGAATTTAAACTCCTTGGGGAGAAACCATTATCCTAGTCATTTTGAGTCATCACCATTACCATTACCAATGCCAAACTCTATACCTCCCACTTGGTAGGTGCTCAATACATATTTACTGAACTTAATTAAAACAAGCCTATTGTTGTTATAAGCGCTTTTGACTTTTACTGCTTTAGATCCAATGAGAGGATTCATGGCAAGTCTATATTTGCTAGATCTGAAAGGACACATCATTTAGATATGTTTGCATTACAAAGCCACAAAAACCTGTTCAATATTTTCATAACTGTTTACTTGAACTGAATTTCAAATATGACATTAGATTAGGTTCTAGAACTGAAAAACACTTTACCATTTCAATTTGAAGCAATCAGAATATTCATTTGAAAACTAATATGAAGATTAGAAAATGGTTTTCAAAATTTTGGAAAACATGGAGATGTTGCTTATGAAACAAAGTATTAAAAAATATTGATATCCTCATGAAAATGAAGCCATCTGGTAACAAAGGAATGGGTTGTTGGACAAAACCAGATACAAGATTATTGTCAAGTTTCAAGCTTTTGTTTTGGATGGTAGGCTCATAAGTGTGTATCATACTATTTAAAATAACTAGTTAAATAATAACTTAAATACAAAACACGCATAGACTAACAATGAGAGCACATTATGAACTACAGGCTATGATTAATCCAATTCTGTGTAAGTGAAGTACAATAAGAAAAAAATGTTGTCAATAATGTAGGTAAATGGAAGTATATATTGTCTATGCTGGCCACATTAAATGTCAGCTCACTTTAACACATATGGATTGAACATGTATTGTGGAAAGTAATTATTTTGAGGGCATTGGAAGATTTTAATTTTTATTAAAGGAATTACTATCTGAGAAATAGAACCAGTAATATAAATTACTTAATTAAAAAGACTGCTCCCTGTGCTTTTTATCATGCACCTCATTAATTACAAAATTTCAAAAATATAAGCTCGATGTAGAAATATTTATTTATTTATATTCATATATATCTTTCACTAACATTGGTTATTTCCAGCAAAAATATACATTTAGGGAAAGGTTAGCTGTTAATGATAATGGAGGTAAATCTTTACTTCAGTACTCATCTTTTGAGTGTCTATTTTTAACCCCTTCTTGCTTCATCTGATTCTATCATCTTTGAATTACCTTATAATATGGCTGAAAAAGAACTCCTACCTGAAGTAGAAATTTCAGGTCTGCCATTTTCCTGTGTAAAAATTATAAGTACTTTTTGTTCAATCAGTAATTTCCTCACCATTTTGCAAGGGATATTTTAACTAATATAAAATAATATACTCTGGAAATCCACTTAACCAGTTGCTTGAAAGCAATCAGCTGGAGGTGAATAAAGGCATGACGGCACCTCCAGGCCTCTACATGATGGAACACCATTATACACACCTGGTACAAGTATTTTTGCAATATTTCTGAAGAACTTACTTCAAAGTTCATGACAATAGCAATGACATAGATTCTCAGAAGTCAGACTTCTGAGAATTTATGTCAAGGAAACTATCAGTAAACAGACCAAGATTTACAAATGTAAGTCTTCTCATAGCATTATTTCTAATATTGAAAATTGTAAGCTAATTAAAAATTTCAACAACTGAAAAATGTTTTGACAATTTATATTCATCCACATCTAGAATAATAGGCAGCCATTAACATGGTATTTCTAAAATATTTAATAGCAATGAGAAATGCTTATAATAGTAAGTAAAACCAGCAGGATACAAAATAGTACATACAATTTGAAAATATAAATGTAGGGAAAATTGTAAGGTAGTACATTTTATTTTTTCCTTTTTTCTGTCCTTTAAATTGCAAATTATCCACCATAAGCATGTATTACATTTATAATAATAAAATCCTCTTATAAAGTTATTTTAAAAATTAACCCTTATAATCCTGCCACCCAGAGAGAACCATTATCAAAATTTTTATCTCTTCTCTACCAGTATTCTTTCTATGCATATTAATATAGTTAAGATCACACTACATATATAATTTAAGTACCCTGTTTTTCAAAGTTAACGTGAAAGAACAAGCACAAAATTAGTATATAATTGTACTTAAGAGGTCTTTGAGTCAAACAGATCTGTGCTTAAGTCTGATTTTGCCACAGACCAGCTGCATCAGCTAGAATTGTGTTTGGCTGCACTTAATAAAAATCTAACTTCTGTGGCGTAATCAAACAGGGTTGGTTAAGGGTCTTAGGCAAACGTGGGTTGGTGCAGTCCTCAAGAACTTCATCAAGGTCCAGGCTTCTCCTTGTCTCTTATACTGCCATTCTCAGCCTGTGGTTTTCAGCAATGGTTACAAGATGACTGCTACACACACAGGCTTCATATGCTCATTTGAGAGAAGAAAAAGAGGGAAGATGCAGGCCAAAAGGCTAAAACACTCATTCCAGTTGAGGCTTCCTTTAGAATAGCCACCTCTGTTTAAATTGCATTGGCCATAATTAGGCACATGGCCACCTCAATTGTGTTAGTCTGTTGGTTGAGTATTTTTAGCTGAGCATATTTCAACCCCAAACAAAATTGGAGCTCTGTTACTAAGGAAGAAAAGAGAATGGGTTTTAGATGCGCAACCAGTAGAGACTAAACCAATGCTGTATAATCCTCAGCAAAGCACTTAGCCTAGCTGAGATTCAGTTTTTTCACACTTGAAAGGGGATCAGGAAAGTATCTCATGAAGTAGTTGCCAGGACCTAAGGCATGTAAAATGATTGGCACAATGTCTAGCATTTACCAGCATTCAAGAAATTTCAGCTATTACTTATTAAAACTCATAAACATAATAGTTTATCATATGGATATACCTCAATTTCATTGACAATGCTAATTTATTTTGGTTATTGTATAAATCTTTTATAATTAATAGCAACTACACTTATATTTAAATTAATGTTGCTGTGACTAATTTGTGCATAATTTTTCCTTCAGTTTGTATGACATTCTTAGAAAATTCAGAGAAATTAAATTAATGGATCGAAGAGTTTGAACAATTTTAAAACCCTTCATTCATCTTGAAGGTTTGCTCTCCAAAATATTTTTTACACAGTTAATTTCCACAACAGTTCTCATATCTTCACTCTAGCTTTACCTCGTTGAGGATAGTCATTAATTGCTAATTTGATAGATGATTTGGCAAAGACTACTACCTTCTCATCGAAGCTCATATTCTCCTCATCTTTCTGGCCATACAGCTTATCTATATTTGCCAATCTCCCATGCCAGATAGGTGTGTTCACCTGACCAAGTTCTAGTCAGTAGAATATGATGTACACCATTTCCAGGCTTGGCCCATAAAAGTCTCTGACATGTGTCTCTCCATGTCTATCTCCTCTTCTGGCTGCCTGAGATGGGAACAGTGATGGAAACTTTGGAAGCCATACACTGAACGTGGCAAGCCTCCTTCAGCTGGTCCCTGGATCACTCCCTGAGACTGCCTTCAGCTGATGCTTGCACCCACTCCTCTGGCTTTCCGTGTAGGGACATGACATGAGCAAGAAAGAAACGTCCATGGCAACAGTCATTCACATGAGGCCTGTGGATCTCTACAGGGTCCATAAATAAAATTTGGGGGTTTGTGAACTTGGAATGAGAACAAAATATTGTCTTAACTGCAATTTTGCATTTTCTTCTATTATAAGTGTAGGCAACAAAGTAGTAGTATCAGTAGTACCTGTGACAGGTATTTTTGTATCATGCTACAATTGTAGCAGGTATCTGAAATTTAGTTCATACTCATCAAGACCCTGAAATTACAGTAGTAATTAAACCTGCTGCTATATTTTGTTATTTAATGTTTTAATAAAGAAGCACTTTTATTATCATATCACAAGTTATTTTAATATTTTATAGCTCCATTTCAATATAATTGGTTTCTTTTGAAATCTTTTAAATTTTATTTTATGTATTTAAAAACAATATTCTGAGAAAAGGTCCTAGGCTTCACCAGACTGCTAACATGGCCCTAGTACAGAAAGGTTAAGAATGCTTGTTTATATTATGTTTGAGCCATTTTACATTTTGGGGTCTTTTTGTTATACCTTTTAGCATTACCCTAACTTATACAAGTAATGAATGGGCAATAAAAATGTTTAAAAAAAAAAAAAGTAATGAACGGAGGTGTTGGGGTTTGGGTGTTGTAAAGTTAAATTTGAGGTCACTATGTTTTTATATGTATTTAATACATAAATCCTATGAGATTGCCATATTTGTTGCAAATGTTTTTACCAGTTCTTATTTACTTTTTAATTTTATGATGTTTGATGTACTGAAATGTGTTTATGTGGTCATTTCTATCAGCCTATTTTTATGTGGTTTTTATATTGCTTTCTCATTTAAAAAATCCTTCCCCAGCCAAAAATTAGTTTCAAGGTGCTAACATTTCTCACCCAAGAGGGTGTGCCATTCACATTGTTGTTCACATGAATTTAACCCCTGGGCTGTGCAGCATACAGCTTGGACAACCATACTCAGCAACCTCAATTTGTTAAGTACTGCATACTTTATTTGCATTTAATTCTTTAAGTCATTTGGAATATATTTCATTCTCTGTCGTGAGATAGATTAAAAAGAAGAATGATTTTTCTAACACCAATTTTTGAATAATTTAACTCTTCCACCTCTATTTCCTTTGGAACATCAGAAGTCCTTTAATAGAATTGGGTTTATTTTTGAACTGTTCCATGCTAATCTTGTACCAGTACCATATTTTTAAAATTATTGTTAATTTTAAACTATTGTTTAATAGCTGGTTGGGCAAGTTTCCCTTTATTATTCATAATTTTAAAGTTTTTTGATATCCTGAAAAAATCTTCTTCCAGAAAAATTGCAGAATGTACTCTCAGCAGAACGAAACTTTGACAGTTGAAGGAAAAATTGTATTGCCATATAAAGAATGATTCCAAGGTTTCTTTGTATATGTGGCCCCAAAGAAAATATTGTACTTATATTTTATCCACAAATTTATGAGTGATCTCACTTCAATTTTTCCACTTACACTTAACAGTGTGGTGAGAAGAGCTCTGGAATAAGAGTCAGAAATCCTCAACTTGAAACCGTATTGAACTCTTTCCAGGTGTCTAAGCTGAGACAGGCTGCTTACAGTCTTAGGGTCTTAGTTTCCTTATGTGTAAAATGTGAGTATAATTTCTATTCTATCTATTATCCTGGGCTACCGTGAAGAGTGAGTTAATATATTCGAATTCTCTTTAAACACTGCAAAGTATTATAGGCAACAAATTAATATTTAATTAAAGTTACAGTTTTACTGGAGTTGGAGATGTATTTACTGTTGTCAACATTTGTATCACCACGTTCTCTAGAGCAGAATTTGATAAGAGACGACTATGTCTTGGATATTAACCAAGAAGATTTAGTTTTAGTGGAGAAGCCAAAAGGATCTCATCATAAGTTAATCCCATGACATGGACTCTGAGGATGGTATTAGACATAGGTTACAATTTACGTACCTTTCAGTGTTTGAATAGGGTAATTGGGGGAGGGGAGGTTTTAATACCCTGACCTGACATGATCCCAAGTTAAAATTGGGGGATGGAAGCTGAGAGTAGTTGTACTAATAAAATGAGAGCCTAGGTTTAGTTGTATAAAAGAGAGACCTTTTGGAATAGGGGTCAAGATTCCAAATGGTTCAGAGCTGTCAAATTTATACAGGTCAAAGTCCACTTTTGCATGGAGTGTGAGTGCAAGGTGGAGCACATTGGTGATTCAGGAACGTTTATTGTAGAGCTGCACTTTATTTCCTTTCAGAACAAACACATTTCTTGGAGACACTGTATAGCACACTTTGTCTTCCAAAATTATATGTACAATTTGTGATTGATATGTTCCTGCACTAAAATTACTGTTATGTGTGTACAGTCTTCACTGCTGTTGGGGCGAGAATTTCCATAAGCATCAAAGGGACGAGAGCATTTCCCTATGAAATGATACCCAGTACTGTAAATATGTATACCAAAAATGAAGTGCATTCTTTAAACAGACTCCATGTGCAGTCCTCTATTCCTCTTTTTAAAGTAGGAAATGTTTTTCAAATTATGAGGGAAAATGTTGAGGGAAGTAGCATTTTATAGGCTCCTACTACGTGCCATTCACACATGAGGAGTACATTATAATCACAGCAGTAAATGTTTCCACACGAAATATCTTTGCAAGTTGATTTCTAAGTTTACCACCATTAACTTTATAAAGCAGAGGCAGTTTTCCGTAGTATGTGAACCCTACAGTCAGGTAAACTGGGTCTGGAAACCAGTGCTGGCTCCTGCATAAAAATTACTTGACCTCTCTGATTTTAAGCTTGATTTTTCACTCCTTTAAAACAGGGATGCCACTACTGCTACTACAACTACTGCTGCTGCTGCTACTACTACTACTACTACTACTACTACTACTACGAGTGATGATATTAGTATATAATGGCAATAATATGTTATTATTAGGTAATAATAATGACAGTTGTCTGATTAAGATAATACAGTTAAAGAGTTTATTCAGTGTCTAAACTTAGTAAGCAATAGATAACTGTTGACAAGTATTATAAAGACTAGAAATTTTTACTGGTGAAAACAAAATTTTCATATTAAATTGTGTTTTCACAAATACTTTAATTTACATTTTACTAGAATTTATGTAGTTCCTGCTATAATTTAGAAAGTTTTCATTGAGCCCGATGACTAGTTCAATCTCTTTAATGTGCATAGCACCTCAAGGAGATAGCACTCCAGCCCTGCTTCATGTTAAGTTTCTTCATTGCTAGCAAAATGCTGTTGGCTCAGTGAAATTGGCTAATTCAACTTCCGGCTTCCAGAGACAAAAATAATTTTTTTGCAGCCTGACAGATTTGACATAAAGGGATCTATTTCAAAATTCATACATGCATATATACTACATAAAGTGACCAGCTAGAAAGTTTTGGTATACTTATAAAAATAAACAAATTATAGTTCCTTAATTTCTCAGAACATAATCATTGTTAGAGGAAAGACTAAAATTTCCTTAGATTATGTTCCAGTGACTTTCAGCCTACCTGGAGAAAGACTAATATCCTTAGAATGGCCTACAAAGTACTAAACAATCTGCCGCCCCCAACTCCCTGACCCCGACACTCGCACTTTCCCTGCTAAGACCTTGATTCTTCCTGCCATCCCCCAGTTCTAGTCACACTGACACTTTCACCTAGACAGGCAGGCTCCCATCTACTTTTTCCTGTGCTTGGAGTGCTCCTCCCAAGATATTCTGATGGTTCCCTTGCTCATCTCTTTTGGAAATTGACTCAAATGTGACCTTTGCAGCAAGCCCTACCCTGACTCTCCTCATACCAACTCCCCTTCTCCAGTGCTCTCTGTCTCCTTGTCCTGATTCATTTTCCCTATAACACTTATCAACCACCTTACATACTTTTAATTTTACTTTATTTTCTTTATTATTTTTTGTTATTCATCATTACAACAAAATATAAGTTGTATGACAACAGAGGTTTCAATTTGGTTCACAGATCTATCTCCAGTGCCTAGAATAGTTCCTGGTACATAGTAGAAACATTAAATCCTGATTGAATGAATACATTCTTTCTTCCAAAGTAAAAGTTTTAATTGGTGACTTCCAATATGGGAAAAAATAGACATACACCTTGATGAGACGGTATTAAACACTTAGATGTCTACTTTCAGTCTAAGAGCAAGGAAAAACTCCAGGAGTTCAATTTATTTAAAAGAACATCCACACATAATGCTATACAACTGGAAGGAATGAAAAAATATGGGGAATTCAATGCCAGATAGGGTAGCCGAGCCTGGGGCACTGAAGGGAATCTCCAAATGCAATGGGGACAACTCACTAATTCACTATGTGAGAAACTATTGGAAAATGTACATAACTGAGAACGTCTGCACCAAAATAAAATAGTGTTAAAATGAAGAATAAGACATTTTAAACTGTAAATAAAACATGTACCGATGCTATTCCTCTCGGTGTTTACACTGAATTATTTGGGATGAATTTCAAAATGAAATTTTGTAGCCCTAGACTCTTGTTTCAATGGACTATTTCTAGTTGTATATCCAACAAAATTGCCACCATTACAGTTTTACAAATACACTAGCAATATTTTTTTTAATTTTGTCTTAAGTCTGTCCAACTTTTCTAAACTCTGCTCCAAGGTCACCCTGCACCCTTTAATTGTGACCAGATTGACAAGGACAAGCCCTTTTTTCACTTTGAGAATGCCACGAAGACATCATATTTCAACCCCAATAATTGATGCAAACAGCACTGGGGATGGAGGAAAGGTGAAATGGAATTCACTCGGTTGTTGTGAAGGATGCAACACATCTTATTCATGTAATAAAAAACTAAATATGAGGCAGTGTCTGCACCTCTCAGCTGGGCTGTAATGAGCACGTGAAAATTTCTTCCACGAAACAAGGGAGATGACTTATCCTTATTAAACAATAAAACATTGTGAAAAGGATGATGTTAAAATGATCTACAAATTTTACATGTTTCCTTTATGAACTTTTTGGATTATGGAGCCTTTTTCATCTCACGTGAAGAGCAAGTGAGTAGCTGTCTGGAGGTAGGTAGTTTGTGATAACGTCTCTAAGAGAAGCAAAGCTGTTTGCTTCTAATGCAGAACTGTGATGACAGAGACTTACATTTAATTGTTTTTGTTATTTCTTTAACGTTGATTATCTTTTTCATGGAAACAATTACTAAAAACATCTAGCTACTCAGTCTAAGTTTCATCACTTAGATTCTTATGATTGCTAAGAATGTTTTTCAGAAATGTTTAAATCATTAGTTACAATAAACATTGGCTTTGTAACCATATCTAAGAACTACAACTCCAGTATTTCCAAATGTTTTTTTAATAACACATATTGTCTAAAGGTGTACTTAATCAGATCTGAACCATTTGTCTCACGTTCATGCCTCTCTTCTACCTCACTCCATGAGAGCAGAAAAGGAATTCATTTCTTTTATTTAAAATTCCTTCCTCTTCCAAGCCATTGCTTCTATTAAATTATCCTCATAATGTGAAACTAACAGTTTTTGGTTGAATGAAAGTCAAAAAACATGACTTTAAAATTTTAAATGTTAATATATACCACAAATTTTGCCTCATTTAAAGAAAACACACACAAAAAGATACCTCTGGATACTCTGACCAATCTACTTCAACTCTCCTATCTGCCCTTCCTTTTTATGAACATGATTGAAAACAAGTACTTGAAATCAAGAGAAAAACCAAAGAATGAGAGCCAATAGGCTCTCCCCTGCTATCTCTGCTCTATGAGCAGGCAGATCAGGATTTATTCATGTCTTGTTTTTCTCCTTTATTTTAAGATATCCTTGCTTGTAAGGATATTCTAGGAATACACAGATAATCTTATTTGAAGCTTTCTACTTTTCAATTAGACACCAGAAATCAGTGTCACATATTTACTGTCATATGTCTCCAGGTTTATAGTGTCCAGAAAGCCCATTGCTGCCTTGTTTGTCACTTTCTTACGCCCATATATTACTTTCAAGTTTTCTAAGTGCTTTCACAAAAAAAAGTGAAAAGTAACTGTTTCCCTGTAAGTGTTACACTGCCATATGTATCCAGCTTAGGCATTAAGGAAGTTAAAGTAAAAAATAATGCAAAATAATTTTTAAGTGTTCAAAATCTATTTAACAGTATCAGGTAAATGTGACATAATTACTGGATCATTTTTCAATCTTCAATATATGCAATGTGTTGACACAATACTTCATAATCTGCTATTTAATTTTACTTGAAATCTTTCCAACATCTTTGTTATCTGGGTTAAGCAAGGATCTGAAATAGAATGATTGAGCTCCCTTTATAGATCACTACTGATGACAACACTTTGGCAACAGTCCTAACTTTTAAGAGGTTTAACTTTTCCAAGAGCAAGTAGCATGAGTGTTTTATTTAAGCATCTCTCCTTTTTCCTATAATCTAAAAAAGATTATTTAAACCAATGAAATACCTGAAAGATAACCAAAATAGTAATGATAATATTTTATTAAGCATTCCCTATTTTTCAACCCCTTTTCAAGGCACCTAACACACTTTATGTCATTTCACTCTCATAACAACACTGTGGGAGGGTTCTACTGTTACGTAGAACCTGTTTTATAGATGAGGTAACTGAGGTATAGTATCTTTCTTATGCATAAGGAGGACCAGCTCACCCAAGGTCAAATGGCAAAACATGGCACTTATTTTGACTAAAAAGCCTGTTTAATGGATGGAAATTTCATCTTTGCAAACGCTGAACTTCTTCAGATATTTCAAGTAGTGAGATGTCTAAAATAACACATGAGCAATTCCGAATTGTCCTATGTGTACCATAGATTTGGAGCACTGTTTCATGAAATCAGAACTAAGTGTATCATCTTAGACACATTTTCTTGATTTCTTAGAATCTCAGTTTTCTTGTCTGCCATATTCTCAATATTAATATTGATTTGTGAGAATTAAAATAAACTAACAAACATGTAAGAACCTAATAGCACCAGGTTTATTTTAGGTTTTTAATAAATATTAGTTTAATTTTCTCCTTCTTGTAGATCCAATACCCAAATTATATGATTTGTACTTTGATTCTCACACTGCACTGAAAATTCAGATCTAACTTATTACAACTTTTTAAGACTCCTTGCTCTTAAATTTGTCGTGTTTAAATACCTCATTTTATTTTATTTTATTTATTTACTTATTTATTTATTTTTGGCTGCATTGTATCTTCGTTGCTGCCTGCGGGCTTTCTCTAGTTGTGGTGAGTGGGGGTTACTGTTTGTTGCGGTGTGCGGGCTTCTCATTGCGGTGGCTTCTCTTGTTGCGGAACACCGGCTCTAGGTGCGTGGTCTTCAGTAGTTGTGGCTCGTGGGCTCTAGAGCACAGGCTCAGTAGTTGTGGTGCACAGGCTTAGTTGCTCCATGGCATTTGGGATCTTCCCAGACCAGGGCTTGAACCCGAGTCCCCTGCATTGGCAGGCGGATTCTTAACCACTGTGCCACCAGGGAAGCTCCTAAATACCCATTTTATAGTTGAACTCCTTTTTATAATTTAGTTTCATATTTCTATCTTCTATTCCAAATCTCTCTTTAATATTACAGTTCTCGTCAAATTCAATAGGAGTTGAAATTTCTAACAACTAACTTAGAAGAAAAAGGACTTTCATTCCCATTGAATGTCTTTCCTACGCATATATAGCAGAGGTCATTGTTACACTGAAAGTCTATAGTTGTATTTCAGATGTTAGTGAAACTGTGATCTACTGTAACCTGTTATTAACACTTGGTCTTTTTCCTTTAAATATGAAGCTCAGCCACCTAGAACACGAGTATCACTGTCCATGAGCGTGTCATGGAGGCGTCTCAGCCACATAAAGGGAAACAAAACTTCTCATCAAATATTTAAATTCTAAAAGAAAATGTGTATCTAGATTTAAATGATTTTCCATATTCAGGGATTTCTTCTGTTTCTGTGTAATATGATTATTCTTACCAATTGTTTAGCAACAAGTTATGTCTTTATTTAAAGCTCTAAAATCATGACTTTACTTGGTACATAATCCTCTACCTACTGAAGAATATTACAGGTAGAACATAGTAGTAAATTCCCACAAATAACTGCCTTGCTTATCTTAGAGGTGTTTGAAATATTTTCTAAAGCCCTGTCTGCAAAGTCAACATGAACTGAGGGGAACCATCAGAATAATTCATGGCATAATATGTCAGTATATTTATATATTTCAAGGCCATGGATAAGAAAGGCAAATTATTATTAATAATTACTATAATAGCTATTTCTAATCCTTTGGACATATATAGTATGCATCTTCATTTAAATAAATTTAATGTTAACTCCATGTAATCTAATACTATGTTTGGCTTAAAACAGATATTCAACATATTTTTTAAGGTTCTGCCTGGTCTCAGTCACTGTATACTTTCTCCTCTTCTCCCAGTGTGACCATTAAGTCTCAACCTTATCCTCTCCCCATCACATCCAAGGACCATGACTTGTTTTCATCAGAAATAATGACTTCCTACGGTAGTAATTTTCAGTGGGGTGGGAGGAAAGAGGAAAATCAAAACCAAAAGGTTGTTGATCCAAGGAAAAATTAGAAGGTTATCACTAGTTTGGAAATTTCTACTGATACATAACATGATCTGATGCCTTCTTTCCCCCATATTGTCCAGGTTAAATTCTGACCAGAGATAAGGAAGTGTTGAAAGTAATCTGGCCCAATACTCTGACACTCACAAAGCTACCCTGGAAGCAGTTTAAAAAGCATGACCTTTGAACACATGTGGCTTCTACCTTGGTCCCGAGTCCCACTCTCCACCTTGGGCTCTGGCCCAGTTCCCTGGGCACTTTCCTCTCAGGCCTTCATTTCCCAACCCAAGCCTCTGCCAGGTTCTTGCTTGCCTCCTCCCTAGGACTGTATTGTTTATATGTGCTTGCAGCACAAGATAGCATCTTAAAGCTGAAAAAGCATTGAGAAGTCATTGAATTTAATATCCTCCTTTGTGGAAACCAAGAATCAAAACAAATTTTCCAACTGAAGTACTAAAGGACTGCCATGAGTATGGCTCATCATTCAATATTTTTTTTCCTTCTCACTGTGACCAAGAGTGGTGTGTTTTCTACAGATTAAGATATTCCTTACCCAGACTTAACCTGCCATGTGTTTCCTCCCTTCTCAAGTACCCTTTGTCCTGGGTGTCACATAGGGTCTTGTCCCACTAGCAGAGACATCTCTCTAGCACACAACACAGGTCTGTACAAGGAATGAGTGACGGTCTTCATTCAGACCTCCTTGCTGTAGAATAACTTCTCATTCTTTCTCAGTTCAGAGAAACTGGGGGGTGTCTGGCATCCATTAAGCAGACAGAAAAACACCCCTTATCCTGGAGAAATAGAGTCAAGATACTGGTTTTGAAACCTTCTCTATCTCTAGCTTTTCTATCACTTGGCCTGTTCCTTATGAATCTGCTGCTACTACCACAAACAATGTTCTTTTGAAGTGGTCCTGGTGTGAAAGTCTGGAGCTTGAAATGTTTTCTCCAATGGAAACGATGTGAGATGTAGTTGAAATAGTGCTATTATTACCATCGTTTAAATCTATTATGGTTTAAATAGGCTCCTTTTATTTTTTACTCTTTTCCAAAGAACATAATTAGCAGATACACAAAATTTCAGTGGAAAAATATGTTTTAAGAGCCAAACAACTAATTTCAAAATTAACTCACATTTTAACTCACATAATCGATTAAAAAGTTCACAGGTACCAGGATTTAACAGTTTAAAGCAGTCTGTAGTTCTTGTGATGTTTGTGGATGGTGTTTCAATACAACTGAATTTCTATCCTTGATATTCTCTTGCTCAGCATTGACAATCAAGGCTTTATATATCAAGATGTGTAAGAGGTAACAATTAGTTCTTAAATACCTGTTAAAGATCTTTTTTTTCATAGCTGCATGAAAAAAAATTAAATAAATAAAAAGATGCTACGTAATGTAAAGCAGAAGACAGAGTTAAAAGGTCAAGGTTCTGAACAAAATTGACCGGGGACTGGCTGTTTGACCTCAGGTTGGTTATTTCAGCTTGCTGTGAGTCATATTCCACATCTATCAAATACTCTCAGTCCTCGTTTGTAAAATACAGAAAAGTCCTTGAGAAAATGCACTGTGTGTTATGATGCAGAGTACACCTACCATCAAGAAGAGTGTGTTAAAGGGCTCATCGTCCATTTTTTGTGAACATAAAATCAACCCATGTTCCTGGAAATGCATAGACTGTCAGGATTGCAGAAAAAGAAGGTGTTTAATATAGCAAAGGGTTTTACTAACCAAATGTTTGGTTCTGTAGTCAGATATTCATGAAGAGGGGCTGAGAATCTTTTGTCTAATGAATCTGTGAAATTCATTTTTCTATAGCCCAAGAAATTGCTGTCTCAGAAGGAGTGAAAAAGGAGACTAGATCCTATATGGGCATACTCTTATTTAATAAAACCTAAGGAAAGCTAATTGTTCCTGGTTGAGGTCAGGAGGGATATGACATGCGAAAATGTGAATTTCCTTTACAAACTTGCCCAGTATTTGATCATACAATGAATAACCCGTCCAGGGGTCTAATTTTGCACAGGGCCACAAAGATTGGCAACTGTTTTTAAGAGTGGGCAAAATGAACCCAGCAGAATAATCATCAGGCAATTCAGATGCAGATTGCAGGCATGGAGAAAAAGTGTGGGAACTTGCAGTTAAGATGGGTAAAATTGCTCGCTTTAGTCATCAAGACCAAGTGTTAAATATGTGTTTGCTTTGTTAGGAATGAATTAGGCTGAACAACAATTGTCTGTGGTTGTGGTAACTGAGAAGAAAATGGCTGTGTGTTGTGAGTGCCTGGCAAGTACTCTTGCCTTATGAGAGCCTGAAAAAAAAAAGTCCTTATTCCTATTTCCATTGGCCAAGAATAGGATCATTTCTAGGACATGAAAAAGTGTATATAAATTATACAAGCACAGCAATGCACCTTATGCCACAATGTGATGCAAATTGCAGTTACTAAGCATTAGTATTGTTGAACGTAGGGAATATGAAAAAGGGTGTGTTGAAAGTGAGATATCAAAACTATGTAATTAATAATACTTTGACTTAGAGGCATGGAAAGGAAGTGTCTCCAATGTGGAAAGAGCATAAGTTCTGACAGGTCAGATCAGCATGTCTGTATGAACAAACTACTCCAGGCTTAGCACTGTGCTCCATATTGTGAGGGTTAATTCAAGGGAGTAGAATCAGCAAGGAAAGTCCATTTCTCAAGAAAAACAACAAGAACAACAGATGCATGTTCAAGTACTATACTGTAAGGCCAAGATTATAAATCCTATAGGAATTGAGAGAAGAAATAATTCAAAATAAAAATGACATGAAAATTTATGATGGTTCATAAACAATCATATGTGACCAGTTGGGGAACAATACAGTGTGACAGAAAATTAACTACATAATTTTAGAAAAGTTGCTCATTTTCTTTCAACTTCAGCTTCATTATTTGCCTGTTGAGAACCACTCTAGTAAGAATAAACAAGACTCACTGATAATATATTCTATTCAGAATTTCAAACTACACTTTCCGGACCAGGTTATAAACCATTATTTCACTCTTATGCCTTAACTTTCTGTCCTCTAAATTAAAAATTATTAGATCAGAAGGTTCCAGATTTGAAGTTCTATAATATGTCAAAATTGATTGAAGTCAGTGGGGCTAAAAGCAAAACATAACCATTTCTTGTATTAACAACAAAAAAATGGATAAGGCAGTGCATATGGAGATGTAGTAATTGTACAATTGCTGATGGGGTTATCCTTTAGAATGCAAATTGGAAATACCTATTATGTTCATATCCTTTGACCTAATAATTCCATTTCTAGTTATCTAAGGTACATTTGTAGTATAGAAAATCTATTAGTACAACTGTGCTCACTACAACCTTGATCAATAGAGCATAGATTTAGATGCAACTAAATAAGAAATAGAGAACTGATCAAGGAAATTGATGGAATATCATGAGACTACTGAAACTACTACTACTGATAGTTTATAAAGACTACTGTGAAGGCAACCCAAATGCCCATCCAAGTGAGATTAGATGGAAAAGTGTGGTATATTCAGTGTTTTATTATACAGAGACATAATGAATGACATAGAGTGATTGATAGACAATATTATGATGAAGTCTTAGTTATAAGATTATTAAATTTAAAAAGTAGATTCCAAAAGGTTACATGCAGGTTATTAACTTTTTATAAAGTCAGAAATAAAATATATACTGTAAATGCAATTTACAAGTTATATATGTATATAAGAAATACATACATTTACAATATATGTAATATAATATATATATTTCAAATATATGCAGTAAGGGAATGATAAAAATGGAATTTTGAATGATTGCTACCTTCAGTGGGAAAAAGGCAGAGGGAGGAATGGGGGACATAGTGATTGATGTAGGTTATTGTCAAGCTCATAGCTTTTGGGGGGATGGTGGTGAATTTGTGAGGGACTTTAGAGTATTACAAATAAGCACATACTTGAATCACTGATGAGAATGTTGTCATGAACTAAGGATTATGATTATTGCAATTATGTATACCAAAGGGCCAAAAGGGGGGAAAAGATTAAGATACATGTTTTTAAATACAAAATGATTTGTAAAGATTTGTTAATAAAAAGACTAGAAGACAATAAGCACAAATAATGGCTGTGTTACTGTGATGACCGTGTGATTTTTTTCTTTTCTTTTTCAAATTTTTAAAAGCATATTATTTTAATGAGAACAAATATTTTTAACTAATTTAAAAAATGTATGCAGAAAACCATGGGTCTGTAGGTCAATGAACTTTTGTAAACATGAGGAAGACAAATGAAATATCATAAAATTGATTAGCATTTCAGCAGCTTCTTGACTAATTCCCATTGCTGGAGGATTGGAGAGTAGTAACTATTAACCTGGCATTGACAACTAAGAAAAAGGAATGTGACTATTTGCAAGAACTTATGCCAGATCCAATTAGTAATGAAAAGTTACATTAACTACTAGAAATATCTCTATCTGGCATTGACCCAGAGAGTGCAACTGTTGGGTGTCAAACATGACTGATATGCCCTCCTGTTCAGTTATTTCTGCAGAGGTTGTATATAGAGGAATTTTAGATTAACATACATAACATGGACTTTGAGTCCTTTAGCTGAATGTTGATGTGCAGGAAACCAATAGGAACAGGGCATGATTCATAATACAAGCAAATTGATTGGACATTTTGACAATGATGTTCAGAGAGCATGACACTGCTGCATGGTCAGATGTTAATGCACTAGGAGGCTCATTCAGAATGAGAAAAATATTACACCAAATTATGCTTTTATAAAAGATTTAGCTGTAAACCTTTTTTCTACAGATTTTAGACCATTTTCACCTCTTTTAACTTTTAAGATACAGGCCATGTCACTTTTAAAAATATAATTTTCATTATGTTTGAAGAATACTAGATGAATTAGATGAGTGGCACACTTTGCAGCACTGTATCATATATATTTTCCTCTAATTTAGTGTTTTCTTTCTAGTACACCATCTGTAATACATATAAATCAGCTGATTTCACAGTGTATTTATTCCAGTTTTATTTGACCAGTAATTGAAAAAAAATCTTGGGTAAGAAGTAGCGTTCAGAAAATAATGTTTGGGGAATTTAAATAATCCTTTTCTTTTCTCTTTTGTGCTATTTCTTATGGCAAAATAAAAATAAAGGTTGGAAAATATTTTGTGAAGTAATTATTTCTAATTTCATATCAATCATATTTTACAATCAAAAGTGTTTTGCTTTTCTCTTCTTTCTAGTTATTTAAAGGCTATGGCCTTCAATGACAGGTTTGGAAGGCTATGTGATAAAATAGAACCTCAGGTTTGAAAAAAAAAAAAATAGCTGAGTTTGAATCCTCATGCTGCCACCTTGGAAAAGACATGTAAATTCTCTGAACCTTATTTTCCTAACATGTGGGAAGGAATAAGATGAAATCACCCAACATAGCTCATAAGGTCCTTTGGAAACTAACTAAATAAATGCCTATTCAAATGAGCAAAACTCTTATTGTTTTTAATAATAAAAGAACTTGAAACTCCCCTCCCAGAGCAAGGTGAACCAGGCTATAACAAGAGCACATAGGATTTTTTGTAAGGAATTCAGGAAAAGTCTCTCCTTGGAGCTCAGGTACCCAGTGTGGGACAATGCCAACGCCTCCATGTTTTCTTCCAATTCTTCTGTTTCTTCCAGACAGAGTTGAATTGGAAGACTAAGAGTTCCTATGTAAGCACCTATATAGATGGGCTGCTGTGGAGATTGTGGACATGAGGCTTCATTGTGTCAGAAAGTAGAAAGAAACACAAGTGTGCTCTTATAAACGCAGCACCTAGTCTAAGGCTCCTTGTGTTGCTATGTATCATCATATTTCAAGATATGTATTTTTTTTGCATTTTTAAATTATTTAAATTATTCATGTTAATGTAGAAATAATAGAAGCAAATAATAAAATCAAGAAGAAAAAATTACTCATAATCCTACCACCATTAGCACTAGTAGCCATATTTTGACTATTAGCATTACCACTATTAGCATATAACCACTAGCAGCATTTTGGAGAATATTTTTTCTAGTTTATTTTCAATGTGTATAGATGAAATATATGTATCTTTAAAGTGGGACCATTGTGTATATATATGTTTTGAAAACTACCTTTAACATTTAGCAGTATATCATCAACATATTGATCAATATAGATTAACACCATCTTTTGTGATGATTGGGTAGAATTACATTTTATGGATATACAAGTCATTCAAGTAATAACCTACAGCTGTACATTTAAATTATTTTCACTTTTCCCCTATAATAGATAATATTGTGATATATAGCTCCACATTTTTATCTTTATGAATCCATCTGATTATTGAAAAAAATTCTTGCAAGTGAAATTTCTGAATTAAGTACATTACTTCCAATTACACTTTAGAAAGTCTCTACTAATTTTACTCCTGCCAGCATCTATGAGAGCTATTGAGCACGGGGCATTTTCCTTCTTTGACTCTTTGACAGTCTGATAGTTGATGAGAGGGGAGAGGCTATCTAGGCTTTTGTTCATGGTTATGATTACTAGTAAGGTGAAATATTTTTATCACATATTATCAATCATTTATATTTATGATTTTTGTACCTTGCCAGTTCATATCCTTTGTTCACTTTCCTACCTGGTTATATATTCTTTTTGTTACCAATTTGTAAGACTCCTATGTATTAGAGACATTTCTGTCACACATAATTATATTTTTCCTTGACTGTAATTTGCTTTTTCACTTGGATTGTGGTATTTTTCCCCATACAAATGTCTTAAAATATTTATTTAATTAGATCTTTTAATTTTTTGCCTGGAGTCCTGATTGAAAGGGCTTTCTTCACCTATACATATGAACCATATTTTCCACTGGTAGTTTTAAATTTCATTGTTTGTACTTATACTTAATTCATTTGGAGAATTAATTTTACCTTAAGGTGTGAATTAGGGCTCTAAATTTATTCTTGTCAAGTGGTTAACTGGTTTCCACAATACTTTTTATCAAATTGTACATCTTTTCCTCACTGATTTCAAATGCCATTTTTATCATACACTAAATTCTTCTTTGTTGTTTTGTTTGTATCTGAACTTTGTGTTCTGTTTCATTGATCTGTCTATTTTGGCACAAACTTCATGGCTTTAAATTTTGAAGCTTTATAATGTTTGCTTAAAAGTTCATGAGTTACGTCCCTCTATAAGTATTCTTCTGTTTCAAATCTTTCTTGACTCATTATACCATGTTTAATTTTCCAGTTAAATTTTAAGATCATTTTGTTGAGTTCTATAGAAAAATAGTAAGGATTTTGACAGTAGTTTTCTTAAATATATAGGTCACCTTAGGGACAGCTGACTTTTTAGAAAAGTTCTCCCATTCAAAACATGGTAGTTGTCTCTACATAAGCATGTTGTTCCTAATATCTCAAGAAAATTTTGTTTACCACCTGAACAATTCTCGTGAGATTTATTCCGGTTTGTAAGAGGTTTTTGTTTTATACACATATTTATTTATTTTTTCAATACACATTTATAAACACGTTATGTTCCAGGCTCTGGGCTAAGTCTGATGCTTAAGAGAGACCAACAGCTAGAGCAACACTACCCAAAAAAAAAATACAGTGTGAGGCACATCTCTAACTTTAAAAATTCTAGTAGCTACACTAAAAAAATAAAAGAAACATGCAGTCAATTTCAGTAATATAATTTATTTACCCAGTATATCAAAAATAACGATTTCAATGTGTGCCCAATATAAAAATTATCGAGATAATTTATGTTCTTTTTTTAAATCTATGTCTTCAAAACTCAAAATGTATTTTATACTTACAGCACATCTTAATTTGGACTAGCCACATTTCAAGTGTTCAAAAGCCACACATAGCTGGTGGCTACCCTACTGAACAGTGCTAGATAATTTGATGTCATCAGAATTTGGATCGTAATTGAAGCTCTCCTACTGTTGGAGTTGGTCCAAGTAGAGTGATTGGTGGATATAAAAAGAGAGCTTGCAGCAAAATACAAAGAAAGAACTGAGAGTTAAAAAATACCAAAGAGGGCTTCCCTGGTGGTGCAGTGGTTGAGAGTCCGCCTGCCGATGCAGGGGACGCGGGTTCGTGCCCCGGTCCGGGAGGATCCCACATGCCGCGGAGCGGCTGGGCCCGTGAGCCATGGCCGCTGAGCCTGCGCGTCCGGAGCCTGTGCTCCGCAACGGGAGAGGCCACAACAGTGAGAGGCCCGCGTACCGCAAAAAAAAAACAAACAAAGAGAAGCTTGTGAAAAGGACTAAAAGAGAATGGCCTAAGAAGTAGGACAAAAGCGAGATCTGCTACTTGAGAGATGAAAAAAGGGAGGATTTCAAGGAGAAGGACTATAGTTTCTAAGTTAGAGAACTTTGCTAGCTTATCAAGTTGCATCTTCCATGTATAGCTGGATAACTCAAAAGCTCCATGGCGTGAGAAGTAATGACCAACAATTGTTTTAAACTGAGCATATAACAAATTCAGATAGTCTGAGAATTTTAACTGTTGAAGAACTTTTAACTAATTTCAAATATTGAGCTTTTACATACAGGCAATTTCTTATCTAAGCATAAAACTATTTCTTTCTGTAATAGAATCAAATCATTTTTACCCTTTATTTTTCTCACATTCCACATATATTATAAATCTTGTAGTTGACAACTTCAAAAATCTCTTCTCACAAGTCATGTCCTGCTGTCCTGGTATAAGCCACCATCAGCGATTGCTTAGGATGATACAAGACTCTTGAACTGGGCTCCCGGATTTCACCCAAACTTCTGTATTTCACTTTAAGTCAGAGTGAGCCTTTTACAAAATAAGTCAGTTCCTATCATTCCTCTGCTGAAAACTCTTGGATAGCTTTCTATTTCTCTTAGAATAAAGGGGAAAGTACAGGAAGATTTCCTGCAAGTCTCTCCATGATCAGACCAACTGCCTCACTGATGGCATCCCCTGAAGCAACTCCCCCATCCTCCCACCAGCCATCCTAACAATCCTTGAAATTTGCAAGATGGTTCCCACTGCTGGGTTTCCTCCTCCACTTTACCTGAGTCTCTGCCCAAATATCACTTTACCAAAAAGATCTTTTCTAGCCTAATAAAAGCCTTTGTTCTATATATCTTTGTTCTATATATCTTTATCCCTGTTTAATTTTTCTTTACTATACTTCTTACCAGTTCACTTCTATTCCATTGTATTCTATTGTATTCTGTTGAAACTATTCTATAGTTTCTCCCCTACTAGAATGTAAGTCTCACGAGGGCTTAGGCTTTTCTTTGTTCACTGCTGAATCCTCAGAGCCAAGAACAGCGCTGGCACTCAGTTGGTGTGCAATATGTCTAACTAACTAACTGAATGAATGAATAAACATTTGTCTGGATATTAAAAAAAAATCACCCCAGGTCTTCTAAATCATTGCCGGCATTAAAAGCAATGTTTCCAATTTTGAAGTCTTTTAGAAAAGGCTTTTTCTCCCCCCAAGAGAAGATTCAATTTCACGCTTTGAAACTTTAAATGAAAGGAATGTGAGTTATGAAGACAGAATTTTGGAATATTACAATTTTAAGAGATTTTGACTGATACAACTTTATTGTGATAATTGAGAATAAAAATATTTCTCAGAAGGTCATATAGCATAGAAATAAAAAGATTAACACTCTGGAGACTTTAGCAAGATTTTCTAGTCTTGAGAGATCCACTACTTTCTAGCTGCATAATTTTAGGTACCCCTCTAGTCTTTGGTTTTCTCATCTGTAAAATAAGATAAATAATTGTACCTATTTATAAAACTTGTGAGGATTAAATGACTTAGATTCTGTGAAGGGCTTAAAGCAGTGCTTCAAACATAGTGTCTCATAAGAATTTACTATTATTTATTTGATAATAGTATTATTACTTAACAAGGGCATAGGTGCTCTTATTGATGAATTTTTTGTTTGTTTTCTATTTGTTCGTTGTTTATTTTTCTCTGCATTGATTCTAAGGGAGAATCTCTCTCATAGGAGCAATCCAGAATAAGAGAATTGAGACAATTTCTAGTTGTTTGCATAAACTCCCTATTTTTTCACTTGTGGAATTCAGACAAACTTTTTGGGCCCTCACATTTTGCAAATGAACGCTTTACTTCTCCATTTCACTTTACATGCATAGGCAAAGTTAAAGGGAAAGTCAGGTGAACTGGCAAGGGATGGCTGTATAGAATGAAATTCTAAAAGAGAATTTCTTATGCCCAGAGAAAGGCTATTTAGAGGAAGAAGGAGCTCCATCACTGAGACTGAGTGGGGACAGTCCAAATGCACAAACCACAGGTTTTAAAAACTGACTTTAAAAAAGCCCTTCAATATTTGTCTTCCTCAGGTGAAACTGATTCAAACTATTCATCCACACTTTTTATCCTAGAACATAACTCCAATGATCATGTTTTTAGCCTTCCAAAATACTTGGAAATTTTATATATTACATTTGGTAAATTTATTGGAATGATGCTATTAACAGTCATAATTGATAATGAGGTGGGTTTTGTTTGTGCCATCTATATTTATATGTATTTAGCATCCTATTTGACTGTAAGCTTTATAAAATTAGCTCTTTCACATCCTTAGTAATTCCCCAAAGATCCAGGGACATTGCTCAGGAAACAAGACTATTGGCAGAGATGTAACAATCACACATAATTATTAAGGATGCTATGTTCTCTCTTTCAAATATCATTGCTTTTGAAAAATATAATCTGTTATTTAAAAGTAAATTTTAACAAGGGACAGATTATTGTGCCACATGTAAAACATTTGACATGATTTCTTGAACACAGTGAACACAACTCAAAGTTGATTTCTCTTCTCCCGCCTTGACCGGAGGCATATTTATTAGCTGTTCCCTGCCTGAATGTCTCAACCTAAAACCCAGGAACAATCAAGACTTGATACTGAATTAACTGAGCAAAATATTCACTTTAAGGATAGAAAATACAAAAGAATTATAGGAAATTATTTTCCCTCAACTCTGGCCCAGGGTTTAAAATCTTGTCAGAGAGCAAGTCCTACCAACGGGAAATGGCATCTAATGAAATGCGGAAACAGCAGCACTGATAGAGGAGAGAGATCAGAGAAGGGAGTCATCCCTTTATCTTCTTAGTCAGGGAGAAAGTGGGGCACCAGCTGAACCCTACAAGGTATGCAGACTTTGAGGAGCCAGAGGAGAGAAAAGATATGTGAAGAATCTGGCTTTGGAAACTTCATTTTTTAAAGTTTTGTTCAGAGCACATTTATGCTTGAACTATTAGATTGAAAAGGGATCCTCCCCACATTTATAACCTTTGCTACTCCCTAATCTACTCAAAGGTGATTGGAGTCTTTATAAACAAAGTTCAGAAGATCAGTCTGAGACAAAAATCTCATGAATTTGTAAAAAAATTGTTCCAATTTTTTTTAATACTGAAGGACTTGTTTTGCAGGGAGAGAAGTATTAAGGAGGGGAGAAGTAAAATATATCCTCAACATTTATCATAATAGGATCTAGTGGGAATTCCCTGGCAGTCCAGTAGTTAGGACTTGGGAGCTTTCACTGCGGGGGCCCAGGTTCAATCCCTGGTTGGGGAACCAAGATCCCGCAAGCTGTGCGGCTCTGTCAAAAAAAAAAAAAAAAAAAAAGAATCTAGTGTCTTCTGTTTTGTCACTTACATCCCAGGGATACACATTATGTACTACATTTGATCTGCCCATTTTTCCTGCTTTCTTTTTTGTAAAAAAAAATTAACATAAAAAAGTCCTTAGTTAAAGTCACCATATCAACGCAACTTATAATTTAAATGAACTATATAAAAAGCAGTTGTTCTTATTATTTGCAAAATGTGTGATTTTTCTGAAAAAGAAACTACTACCACCATCACCACAAAATTATTTACAGGACATATCTAGTGGGAAGCAGTAGATTAAAGGAGACAAGCGGTGGGAAAAAGTAATTGTTTTAGATTCCCGGCTTTCTTTTATTTTAATATGTGTCATCCAGTAAAAATCCTGCACCTTAACTTTAAAAGAAAGGTATTGATCCAGGATTTGGAGGGGGTTGGGGGAAAAGAATGAGGAAGATACAGGGATTGGGAGAAATTTATAGCTAGAGCTGATACTGAGTGAAAATTTACAGTACATACCTAGCATGTTTTGTGCTTCCTTTCTTCCAGAGAGGAAATGACACTTTAGATTCCCTGGGATGCTGGAACCACATGCAAAAAAGGATGGGCAAATTTGTCATTCAGAATTTATGAAGGATATTTTTTCTTCTCACCGACTAAAAAGAACAAATCAAACACTAGGTTTCCAATTCTGAAAATTAGTAGACTCTGGAGAGCCAATTAAACATTATTCCCCTATCTCGACTCTGTTTTAACATCCTTCTTTATTGCACACTGTTTCTTTCGCTCATGAGGCAGGTAGATGGTGTTATCAGGCTAATTTGGGGACAGTTATCATTATAATAAAATTTTTGCAATTATGTGGTAGACCAGGTGGCAAGACAGCATGGCTTTGCATTGCCAAGGTGCAAAACAAATTCAGTGTTCAATCAACCTGAGAGAGAAAGGACCATTCTCATTTGCATAAACTTGTAGCCACGGAAACGAGATGCACAGAGGTATAAGGGGAAAGAGACCTATTTTACATGATGTGCATAGAATATTTGACAGTTTAGATTGGAGGCGTCATTGATGTGGGTTGGAATGGTACGGTTGGTTGCCATGGATATGGTTTTCCCTACTGGCAGTGCAGAGATTGGCAGGGATGGATGCTGGAAAAAAAAAAAAAAGCCCAAACCACTGCAACACTCTGGCAGCCTCATTCTTTTCTTTTGTGAAAAGCTATGTATCCTTTCTGCACTAATGACAGCTCATCAAGTATGCAGTGTAATCTAGAAACACTGATATTTCTGTAATAAATCATTCATGTATAATATATATGTATTTATACATTCTATGCACATATATATGTGGCGATCTACATGTATATATTTGGAATAACATGTATGCCGATTAATAATAGATTAAATTCATGAGGAAAATATTTATCCTTTTGCTACTCTTTTTCTATTTAGCATTAATTTGGGAAATCTTTAGATATGAGGATTTACTAAATAAAGTAGACAAAGTATAAATATACTGAATTATCATCTAACTTAGGAAAAGAGAATCGCAGTTTGTTTCTGCAGATAAGGCAAACAATAAGAGCAAGGAGGAGTGGCTCATTCTGACGGCCTAGTCTCTGATTATTTGACCCCTGAAGTCACCACTCTGCTGTAATATGACTGCACAACTGGTATTTGTCCATGAGAAACAAGGCAGTTTCTATTTTCCTTACAATCTTGGTACAACATTTAGAACAGTATAAACCCAAATAGGCTATTTATGCGTTTCTTAAAGCAGCCAAAGGCACTTACTTTTTATTTCTAAAGGCTCACCCATTCATTCTCTTGTTTCCACACAGTCTAGGTTTTATTAAAAGGATTGCAAGATGTCTTTTGTCTTTAAGAATTCATTCACTAACATATCTGTGAGTAGGGTCTAAATGGGCAAAGCCCCCAGGCACCAGACCCTGGAGGGTGAGAGCTAAGGACCTTTGTCCACTAACACAGTTTTGCCCTCAGCCACACTCCGGAGATTATAACGCTGATAGACGTATTCTTATCTTATGACCTTGTGGGTCTCCTCTCTGCTCCTACCAGACTGTGGAGGCCTGTTGAGTGGCATAGCATTTTCTAAATTGTCTGTCCACCCAGACACTAGAAACTGAGGCAAGAGTTGGAAACAGGACTTGTTGTTCAGTCAAAACATCACAATCACTTTGAAACATGGCCATGTCGTTTGCCCATAATAATTGACCTTGCTGTCCATATGGCCAAAATCTCATGGATAATTACAAGTCAACTGATCTGTATTTGGATTAAGATTTAAGATAATATGTAACTGGAAGAACAATTAAAATGTTCTTCTCACACCTTACAAGAAAGGTCTTTTAAACAGGCAAAATGAAGAAAGTCTATATTAATACTACATAATTTTCCCTATATTTAAGGGAATTATTTTAGGTGAAAATATACTATTTGTTGATAAAGCATCTGAAAGGTACTGGTTATTTTTTGCTATTTCATTTTTTACATGAAGCATATGAGCGGGTCAATTCCTGTAAGAATGCTCACTCCATACCCCCCATCATTGTTCTCAGCTTTCCCTGGAAACCACTCAACGATTGCCAAAATCCTTTCTGTGATAAACTAGTCAGCAACGCCTTTCTCAAGGTGAAAATCAGCTGTAATCATATTGTATTTTTTTCATTACCCTTATTTCTTAGTTTAATTTTATCTGTGCTTATTAGAGTGATGAGCTCTTATTTATTCCCTCAATTCATTTGTTTCCAGTTGTGCATGTGGACATTAATAAATATTTGGTGTAAAAACAAATGAAAGTAATTGCTTTAATCTCTGTATTTCATTGTTTCCTAAGTTTTTAAAAATTAAATAGGATCTCTAAATTCTATCTGGATGATACATTTACCAGATAAAAATGAGGTTCAGAATGATTAAAAAGTGAATGAGTACAAATTTTAATACAGTACATTAACATAATGCGCAAGATCAATTTGGCTACATAAACATTTCATTGCCTATAAATGTTCCTGTCCAGGTCCTCCTCTTGCCTTCACTTATTATCTTATATATTTTGCTTTCTTTATTTTCTATAACACTGTATTGCTCTCTATTTTTCTTTCCCCCTCCTTACTTCCTGTTTGTGTACTACTCCCCCATTTGTAATCGATATAAAAGATACTGCATTAAAGAAAAGTTAAGTAATGCTGGGGCATGTTCAGCACTGCCCAAATCTCTTGAAGACACTTACAGGATTTTAGCATGTTCCTTTATCTCATATAAAATATTTAGGTGCTACAGCACTGAGCCCCTCACACATAATTGTAGAGGTGAATATGGAGAGCTGGTATCATGCACGGAAATAAAAGTTTTAAAAACCCTGTTTCTATTTCAAAGACACAAAATTGCTTGCTCATCATTAAAAAATCAATTCTTAGTCCAACCAGAATAAAGAAATATGAATGTGGTTGTTTTATGAGCGAAGACCTGATTATTTCATGCTGTGAGTGTGATTCTTCCATGGGTCAGAAGGGGAGTTCTGGAGAGGTCTACTTTTCTTGGGCAAGTGTACACTTGCCTCAGTCTCACTCATAAACCAGGAGACAGTCACATGCACTAGGCCTTAAATGTGTTCATTTCAAATCAAGCAGGAGGCCTGACTCACATACTAAATTTTCAGGATTAGCATTACTAAATCTTTATCATTGTATAAATAGATTGATTCATTTTCAGACTCTGGTAACTGGTTCAATAGTATATCGTTGCAAGGATTTTGTTAAATATCTTATTCTCTCACTTTTATGTTGTTGAGACATACAACTTTACTTGTTTTAGTCCTTTCCATAAAAGAAAAATGTAAATTTTACATTTTACATCATGGGTTCATTTTTTCCCCCTGAAAATAGACATTTTCCTTGTTTCTCAGAATCATTCAAAATATAAGTAGTATTTCTTCCTCGAAAGGAGAATAAGACAGCAAACTGATTATTTGTTGTGATCAGTCTTATTAAAACAGATACAGAAAACCAGAATTTATTTCCTAGATCTGTCATTAGGTGATTGAAAAGGGGTGGGTTTCTTTTTCTTGTCTGACTTTCCTAATTTGTAAAATGACACCCTCTGATCTTTATAAGCACATTTGACACAGTAAAGCAAGTAAGTCAGGACTTCCAAATCCTTTGTGATGAGAAGCAGTGATTGACTTTCCTTATGTGTTTGACTGCAGCTTCAGGTGGAACGTGTACTCAGCTGGCCATGATGGAGCTAGTTTCTGATGCAGGTAATGACAAGACATGTTGATGGCCAGGAGGTCTGAGTCAAAAGCTGACTTAGATTGGATGTTAGTCAATATAAGGCGCTGAGAGCTGGTGACACATTGTGATCAATCTCCTGAGAACACCTAATTGTTGATGTCTTAGAAGTTCTTGTAGAAGGCATTGCCTATGCTGATACGTCACTTATACCTTATCTTCTTCACCTCTAAATAAAAGTAAAGATCCTTTTGTCTTCTATTGAAATCCACCCCCTTTCCTGGGATGGCATGAGCATTGGCATGGTAAAGTGTAGGAAGCACATTTGTTATGTGAAAGGTACTAAAATTCCTGATGTAGCGTATATCTCGTTATGATGGCATTCCTTTCATTCTGCTGAGATTATCCAGATATTAAATTTTCACCCATAAACTTGTCTATCTGTCACCTACACTTAACATGACCCTACAATTCTGCCATCAAGAGTTAACAGGAGAACAACAACAAAAAAACTTTAGATCTCGGAATTACTGGATTGTGTTTTTTTTATATCTGGCAAAGATAAAGCAGTTTCACTCAAAGCTAACGTCAAATTTTTATTTTTCTGGTCTTCAAAATGCTACATGTCATTTTCTCACTGTACCACTGTTCCATGTCACCTGTGATGACACCAAACTATGTGCCAATATGAACTTACCCTTATCCAGTCAGCTCAATAGGATGATGCCCTTCACCATTCAAATTAAATCTGAACCCTGTGTCATGGCTCCTAAGCTGCTATTCATCAGTTTTTTCATGTTGTCATGGAGCCATGCTGTGGCGTTTTCTAATGTCCTTATCTCTATCATTAATTTTACCTTCTGATGTAGTAGTACTGAATGATATGACTTACAACTTAATAAAATGAGTTTTTAAAACATTAGATAAACTAGTAAATAAATTTTTATAAGAGTCAGCAGTCTAGAGTTCTGAAGGTAGACTTAATTTACCTCCTTTGCCTGATTCCATCTCAGGTGAACTGAATGGCATAAAGCAATACAGTAAACAATGCAGTCATACATAACACATAGCAGTTGAATTCAATCATAGTGGTTCTCCTAATGGTGTCCAGATGAGGACAGGGTGGGAGTGGATGTGTTGAGAGGTGTTTTGAGGCATCTCCTTGACTTTGAAATCTCACTTTCTTACTTTTTTTAACCTTTATGCTTGAGAATAAAATTTCTCTCTGTAAGCGCAGATCCTTTGGGGGAGGGTGATTGTTTTTCACTGCTTGGCATGCCAACATTTTTAAAAAGGTACTCAGTTGAAGGATAGACTAACATTATAAAGAATATTAATAAGTTATTGGGTCCAGTTTTCTGCCTTTAGGCAGGTAATTAGCCAAACTCCCTAATATAGATATTTAAAACAATCAAAGATATTTATCTTCTAAGTGGACAAAAAAGCATTTTGCCCTCCCTAGTCACTGAGATGCCAATTTAAGGGACTAAGACAGTTCCAAATATTACCCAAATGTGTGTCTGCTAGGGTAATCTGAATTCTATAACTGGGTGGCGGTAAATTCCAGGGTACTAAATAGAATTTAGGCTATAATAAAACATCATACTTTTGAATAGGTATGGGCATGATTGATTGTATTACTCAATTCATGAAACTCAAATACAAGCTCTCCATATCACCCCAAAGAACTTGGGTGGATATTTGTAGGATCCACGGCCAAGGAATCAAAAGAAAATGACTATCAAGAGGATTTTTCTGTGGCCTGAAATGGTGGGACCAGAAATATCTTATCTCTGCCATTCCTTCTCACCACCTCATCCCCCAAGGGATGGAGCCCTAAGTGAAATTTCTAAGCTTTAAGAAGTGCTTTTCCTCTCTTCAGTTTGAAGCGTCTATGTAAGAGACTAAATTCAAGTAGGAGCTCACAGTGTAGGTGAAAATGGAGAAAAGTAACAAATGAACTTCACAGTAAACAAGGGTAGGTTACCGTTATTCTTTTGGTGACAAATAATGGCAGCTGTACTTGTAAGAATGAAGTGTCAGCAAGACCAAACACGGGCATTTGTAAACATCCCTGAAGGATGTTGACCTCAATTCCCTGTGCCGCAGCCCCCATGAATAAAGTTTTGGGTAACTTCTCGACTTACAACTCCAATATTATTCTGCAGTGTCAAACTCAAACAATTGTTGGACCTCATTAAGGAACACATTGGTGATGAAAAACGTAACAAAACAGATTTAAATTAAGGATGCATCTGCACTGGAA
Organism: Aethalodelphis obliquidens; assembly: GCF_003676395.1. Lineage (NCBI taxonomy): Eukaryota > Metazoa > Chordata > Mammalia > Artiodactyla > Delphinidae > Aethalodelphis > Aethalodelphis obliquidens. The sequence continues at coordinate 47,646,410 of NW_020837948.1, read as the reverse complement.
TTTTCCTGGCATGTCTGCTTTTTTCAAATGAAGAAAGAATCGCTGGCGTATATAACACAGGGGAAGTTTGTGTTAAAGATTTAAGTCTAGAAAAATATCCAGATCTCAGTAGCACTTTGATCCCAGTATACAAGAAATATTTATATTTATCAGCTCAGAAAGACAATGGGTAATTAGATGTAGGATCAAAGTTTACAAAATCACGAGAAAGTTCTACTTAAAGTAAACAGATTATCTCATCAAATCTTGAAATACAAGAACTGAATACCCATGGAAAATTTTAATTGTCTCATAGGTCACTGTACCAGGAAGTATTTTATTACCTAGCATATCCAACACAGTGCTAAATTCTGTGGTGGATATGAAAGTATAATTCATGATTCATACTGCCCAAGTGGTTACAATCTAGTCGGGAGGCAAAACAATAGTGAAAAATACAAAAGAGTTGATAAGTATGTGCTAAATTGTGTAGTACAGACCACAAATGTGCTGCTTTATTGTTTTTACTGGGAGTGGTGTAATACGGTCTTCAAAAGAATGAAAATCCAAACAGGATTAGAAATTAGATTAAATTAGCGTGTCCCAAAGTATGTAACTCAAGACACTAATCATAGAGAATACTCTTTAACATGCAGCTTTGGAGGTCAAAAACATTGTGTATTATACCTCCGCTATCGGGTATTAACAATGTATCTTAGCATACTGAAGGCTCTAAGAAGCTAGGCAGAAAAGTAATCCTTATAATTTTGTTTAATCCAGTGTTTTCCAAATTTCATTAACCATAGGGCCCTTAATGTCTCTTAGCATTTGTATTCCTCCAACACACTTTAGAAAATGCTGGATTTGGTAAATCCATAAATCACAGAACTGTAAAGTAGTAGTACCTGCAAATAAGAAAGCCAGAAATATGTCTGTTTTTGTAAAGACAAATTTCAGCATGGCAATCAGGATCTTGGTTGACATAAAATTTGGCTGATGGACTATGGTCCATCTAACATGACTGTCTGTGGCATTTATCATGCTCTTAGGAATTCAGTCTTAAATATCCAGGCTAATATTTTTTGTTGTATTTTTTTACGAAATCACATCAAAGGCATACATGGAAGAAGAAATTATTATAAAAATAGAGCCACTGATTTCACTAAGGAAACCTCAGCAGCACATCCTTAACTGATCCGCACGTGAGTTAACACAGGTGTAGCTGCTGATGGGTTTGTCCTTGACAATGACTTTAGTTTTGATTGTAAGAAGCTTTGATTGAAAATTACTAGGGTAAAATGAGGCACTGACGTGACAAAGAGCATTGGTCTAGGCCCCTCTATGACCTTTTCAGGGTAAATGACATTATTTAAAGATTTATTTTTGGAAAACCAACAAACACAAACACCTTAAGTTTTTTTATTTCACTTTCTCCACCTCCAGTATAAAATATTTCCTAAAAGTTGTAATGATGCCATCAATATTTTAACTGAAATAATTGGCCTACATACTTTTATATCAAACCCAACCAATTGCTGGGTCCAAGTATTGGTACTCTGTAGATACTGTAATTCTAAAGCCTCTTATGTCATTAGGCTACTTGGACCCACATTGACAGAAAGGGGGTTTAAAGGTAAGTTGTTCATGTAGAATGGCATTTATAAAGATTTTTATTATTACTATTCCATGATATCCTCCACTGCAGACCCTTGACTCAGAGCAGTGCTTCCCAAACTTTCATGTGCAAAAGTACAACCTCGTTAATACGCATATTCTGATTCAGGTGGTTTGGGATCTGCCCCAAATTCTGCATTTCTAATAAGCTCCCAGGGGGATGCTGGCCCCTGAACCACTCTTTCAGTAGCACAATCATTGAGAAAGCATAGGAGAAAGCCTTGCTCCTCCCCTGTCTTGGGAGCTTATTGGGTTTTAATTCCCCATGGCATCTGGTACAGGGATACTGTGTACCAAAGCATTTGTTTCAAAGAGTGTCCTTCTCTCTATGTGTTGCCCCTAATCTCTAAAAATTCGAGTCATTGTTACATCCAGAAAAGTGTTTGTTTTAATGGGTACTTTAGTTCTTCAAATAAGTTATTGATAACTCCTTTGTCTTCACTTTTTTGAAAAAAAGCAATAAGTTTTTTGTAGAAAATCTCCCATCACTCAGTCCCCTTTTAAAAGTGAGCCTGGACAGATACACTGCCCTTGCCTGGCAGTATTGCCTAAAGCCAACAGAGCCTTGCACAGACATGTCTGAGAGAGGATTTGTGGCTGGTTAGGCTTTAAATCACCGAGTGTGCACAGGATGCTCCTGGGATTGGTCAGAACATGGCAGGGGCAGTCTTCAGGGAATGACCACTTCATTTTACTCCTAATGAGGCGGCAATGCCAAGCTGCTGTGGATTTTACCCAAGGTATTGTGTAGGCACTTTTTAATGAAGTCTCAGGCATATTTTGCATGCTTTTACCCAGCAGCCTAACCGTGCTTCAAAGTTTCAGTCTTTTGATTGATCTTGCTGATCCTGTTTGGGGGTGAGGGGATGGGGGAAAGTGTCTGTGGCTGCTTGGAGACAGATCCCACAAGAAAGCAATAAACTTCAGAACTGAATAAAAATCTAATTTGTGCATGCTAACTCTTTTTGGTAGTGTTAAATTTTTTTCTTCTATGTGTACACTTCCCTGGCCATCACTTCCCCTTCGTCAGACCACTCATTAACTATAGCCCACAGCAGTTAATTTCCTGCCTTTCCCTCCCACTACTTCACTTTATTTGTTTAGCTGACAGGCTTTTGAAGCAAGCCGGCTAAAGTCTGCAAGAATTCCTGGCTTTCTTCCTCCTTCATTCTTGTTATTATTAGGAATATGGACAAGGTGCTAGTATGTGTATTACATCTGAAAATTGTGCCGCAGATTCTATCTCTTGGGAAAGGACCAGATTACTTCACAATCGTCACAGACCCAATTCTGTAACTATTCGTAGACAAAATTCTTGCTAGTGCCAAGGGGAGTTTTACCCTCATTTAAGGTTACAAGATCAAGTGGTAAATGTATTTATAGCCACCACACTCTCTCAGGAAAATAAGTTAAACTTGATGTGGGGAAAAAAATTACTAAATGTACTTAAGAGGCTTTTCTTTTCACTAAGATAAATCAATGAAAATTCTTACAAAGAAAAACAGAAAATTAAAATTGCTGACTAGTGTTTCAGCTAACAGTTATCTTCTTTCTTACTTTTCATAATAAAATGTACATTTTACTTGGAGGACACAATGACGTATAAAAATCAGTGGCTCTCCTTTCTTAGACAAACATGGAGCGCACATTCTGGTCATATGTCCTTCATAATATTCATAGAAAAGCTAAAAAAGTTACCAGACCCTTTGAAGGTCAATTACATTCAAACAATACTGTCTTTCCAAATAATGTGCTGACCTTGACCTTGTAGCACCCAGCTTACTCCGTGGTTTTACCTATTTGTCTTCCCACCCCCTCTTCTTGGTCTTTCCTCCCCACACTTCATCTTCAAGAAAAAGTGATTGTGGAATAGAGGATGAATCGGAGAACTCCAAGCCAGAACTTTTGCTCTATTCCTGTTTTACAACTATTCCCCTGGTGGAAAATGCTTGACCTTCCTGGTCTTAATTGCTTCATTTATAAATGAGTGGGGTTAGCTATTCTCAGGTTTCTTCTGGATCAAATATCCCATGATGAGTACAGGTTATAAATTTTACATCAGTATTTAACTTTATCTACATAATGGGGAAGCTGAAAAGTGAAAAGCCAATCAGTATACTGTACTTTCCCTTTCCTATACAACTCTATAGACCTGTTTGTAAAATTTTTTTTTTTTAATTAAATAGATCTGCAGCAAGAAGGAGAAACTTTGAACTAGAGACGGACTTTCATTAGATTGCTGGCTCTGTAAGGTGACTTTGGGCAAGTCACTTAATCTCAAAATAGAAATGTATAATTGACTCAGTAAAATTGGGATATTAAAATATATCTTACTGTCCCTGCCAGACACATAACAGCCCAACAAATGGTAGCTGTTCTGACTATACATTATGCTCTATACGGATGTGGGTGAAAAGAGTATCGGTTTAGGCATTAGAATGTGGATTCTAGATCCAGTTCTTCCACAGGTAGCCAAATCATGGTTTTCTCATTTATTAAAGGAAGTGTTTAATAAAAGGATCTTTGGCTTTCCTTCCAGCCTTAATTTTTCACAATTTTAATATGTGTGAAGACTGCATTGAGGCTTTTGTCATTCAAAATACACTTATTCTTTTCTACGAAGTTTTAAATAATCCTGATTATTTTTAATAATTTATTAGAACAGTTCTTGTTCATCTCTGAATTTGCTAGTAAATATTCAACTTTATTTTTTATTTTCTGGTGTCTGCATTAGTGGTACTTAGAACTAATGTAGATTTTTTCAAGGACAAACAACTGGATCTACATTTGAAAACTAGGTCTTTGAATTTGGTAACTAAAGACATTTAAAATATTTAACTATAAGAATTTTATTTTTAATATTCAAATCAACTTCTTAGTAATTTGACTTATGAAAATCAGAAAGGAAAGAATATAAAAGGACCTCAACAGAGTAATAATTATTTAAACACACAAACATTTCCCTTGGGTTGGTAGTATATGTTTCTTTCCTATTCCAAATGAATCTATAATAAAATATGCTAAAACCATAACCGCTACTTTTTCCTATGTTGAAAATGAGTTGCAATTTATGTTTTCAAGTTCATACTATTTTACACTCGTAGGTATCCATTGGGGTCAGATCTTCATTTGGTGTTTGGATAGCTTCTGTAAAATGAGAACCTGATTGACAATGTATAAGCCACTGATCAGTAAGTCCCCTGGTTTGAACAAAACAAATCTCTTTAACAAGTTATCTCTTATACTGTATTGTAACCCCTAATACTGACAGTCAACCAGAAATATCTTTACTACTATAGCTGGATTTTACAGGCACAAATTTGCCTTGGCTTAAAAAAGTATTTGGAAGGTTGCAGTTAATTTTGTATTTGAAAGCACCAAACTATCAATGACAGATAAAGGTCCAAGTCTATTTGCTAGGACAAATTTCTCTCCCCAAAATGACCCTGTAAAATTCAAATCCATTTTAGAGGAAAAAAATGCTGCTAAAATGTCAATGAATTTTTCAAATGGATATGGATAAGAATGTTGTTTGTGCATCACCTGATCATAAAGATGTAAAATGTGAAATGAAATATACTGTGTGATGAACCTATATACATATTCTTAAAGACATCTTGAACCATCATTAAATCATATTACTGTTGATTTTCATTTAAATAAGGGTTGCAAACTGAAATGCCTTCCGGGCCTAAGCAAGTATCATAAATGTAGGAAGGAATCAGAAACTAAACAATTGAGAAGGGTTGGGACTGCAATTTACAGGACAACGTATGTCTCATCTAAAACCATTCAAATTACATTAAAAACAAAATGAAAACTGTGATAACCAAATTAAATGCATCTGGGGGTGGAATTCTTCGAAACCACCGAGAGAGTCAAATTCATGCAAAAGCCTTGGAGATGAATTCCTGCTTTAAACACTGGATATTGAGAAATTGAGGATAGACTAGGATTAAGTGGAAAATTAATTAAACTCAGGCATTCAGAAGTCACAGCAAAGTGTATTTTATAATCCAAAGAACAGCATCAAGACACCTCCTCAGTTTTCCAGAAAGGAAAAAGGAACTGGAACACTGATAGAAATGTTCTTCTGATCCTCAGCTCTAATAATAAAAATCCCATAATCAGAGCTGAAAACCAGGGAACCAATGACATCTGGGCCAGGGTTATCAATTTCAAGGTCTTTCAACTTCTCTGTAGTACAGACATCAATGTAAAACAGAAAAGAAGAACCCATGAAGGATGTGGAAAAGAAAGAAAGAGAGGAAGGAGGAGGAGGAGAAGAAAGACCCGAATTTTTTCTCTGGCACGTGAATTTATGAGATTTGACTGAGACAAATACACCAGATCAAATTTAGTCAGCATTCTGTGCATTGAGACAGTGGAAGCATGTGGTCAAAATTTTCTCCTGTCTGAATGGCCACATCCAATTTATCAGTTTATTTTAACTTCAAACCAATCGAATTATTTTCCTGCACACCTGTTGGATCGCTAATCGTTCCTAAAATGACTGACAAAGAGTTGTCTCCACGGCCTCTCAGCCTGACCCCTGTGGGGATGGCTTGACTGGATTGGGCCTCTGTATATTGGCATTTTACAAGCATGGGTCTCAAATGTGAAGTATCTTATCTGCTATTTCCATATTTCCTGGGGTTTGTGTGGCTACATTTTAGGTGTGTGCAGTACTAAAGAACGTTAGTCAACACAGGTTGAAGCAGTCAAGAGATGTGGTTTTCAGATCCTGGCTCTGCCTCTTCCTAGCTGCGCGGCCTTAGGGACCTTACCTAACCTCCCTGAGGTCTCAATGTCTTCATCTGTAAAGTGGCCTTGAGCATAGATTTCCCTCAGGGTGATGGAAAGCCTAGCTGCACTAACGAAATGTGTGTAAAACAGCTGTGACCCCCTTGAAGTGAGCGCTCAGTAAACATGTTCCTTTCCATACTCAACAAGAACCAGTAATTACAGCAAATCAACTTCAAGACTTTCAAAACAACCTCACTGATTACTAGGATCAATTCAACTGCTCTCTCTACTTAGAAATTAAACCCTTCAACAAAGAAAGTTTAGATCTATGCCTGAGTGGAATTTGAGAATTCAATAGCCAGCCAGGATCAAGGGCAACAGCTCTTAAAAACATGAAGACCATAAGGGCCTATGTGTCTTGGTAGTTAGGTTACAGAAGCTTCTTAAAGAGGAGTAATGCTTTCTTCAAGGAAGACAAAGGTAAGGTTCTGACCACAGCTCAGAGAAACAGGAAACTTCCAGTGAAAGAACTGCTTTTCAGCTGGGATTGCCAACTAGCTATATGACTGCTTCTGGTCACCAGCGATAAAGCTGTGCCTAAAATATGCCTACTGCATTCAAAAGCAATCAGCAAGAGACTTATTATTTCAATTTCATGGTCAGAAATACCAAAGGACCCTTGCTCCCCCAGTCAAGTGAGTAAGTGCTGGCAAATTACCAAAATCTAAATTTAATAAAATTGTATTAGTCACCTTCCGAGGTGTCATCTCAGAGTGATGCTGAGATCAAAACCCTGATTTGAACATGTCAAACCAATTGCAGGATGCCAGGTGGCTTGTGAGTTGAAGAGAAGCTGTTGACATGAGGGTCTGTGTAGCTCTGTTGGTAAAGAAAAAGCATTTTGCCTCTTAGGAGTCAAGACCCAGGCACACCCTTCTTGTCCAAATACATTGTCTGCCAGACCCTGTGCTATATTTTATGCTTGTACCTAATTGCCAGCACACGGCAGTCAGGGCTCAATAAATGTTTTAGGCTATTGCTCTATACTGTGGTCAAGCAAAATCTTTAAGAACAATGTCCTCATAACCAGGATGAAGAGCAAAAACAATGAACTTCAGGGTCAGAAAAAAAATTGTCTCTGTCTTCAGCTTTCTAATCTGAAAAATGGAAGTAATGATAACTGCTCAGCCAAGAACAAAAGGGTAGCTTTAAGGGTATAATTTTGTAACACATGATAGCATGCCACACACTGTAAATCACTATACACTATACAAATACAACATTTAGTTAACAAATATTGATTATGCACATACTATGTGGCGGGCACATTTCCATGTTCCTGGGACAAATCAGAGAACAAAAAGAACTAAATGTGTGTTCTTATGGAACGCATAATCTAGCCAGGGAGACAGAAAACAAGCAATAGACAGATGTTTAAAAAATAATATGTGTCACCATCGGCCAAAAGGAATAAGTATAATGGAAAGAGAAAAAGAAAAAATGGAGGTAAAGAGGCTTAGGAGTGTGGGGCTGGGGAGGTGGGTTTGCAAAAGAAACTAGGAATGTCAGGCTCGGTAGGGTTAGTCTCTTTGTGAAGGTGACACTTGAGCAAAGACTGGAAGGTGGTGAGGGAGTTGGAATTGCAGACGTTTGTGGGAGAGCTCTGCAGGTCAGACAAATAGCCCCAAGGTAGGAGCACATAACTGTGTGGTAAGTGGGGGGAAGAGTGGTCATAGGTGGAGGGATACCATGGTCCAGATCCTATAAGGCCCTACAGGCCTTTGTAAGGACTTTAGCTTTTACCCTGAGTGGAAGAGGAAGCCATTGCAGCATTCAAATAGAGGAGTGGTATGCTCTGTTATTTTGGAGGATCATTTTTTTTGTCTGCATTATTAAAAGTAAACTGTGGAGAGGGGCAAGAGTACAAGATCCCTACTACACCTCCAGTTTGAGGTGTTGAGTAGGCAGTTAACTATGTGAATCTAGAGATCAGAAGAGAAGTCCAGAGGTATAAATTGGGATGCTATCAACATGTAGATGGTAATTAAATCCATGAGACTAGACAAAATCACCAAGAACATGAAATAGGGTAATGAAGAGACCTAAGGACTGAGCCATGGGAAACTCTGATGTGCAGTTTGTTGGAGATGCTAGGTGGAACCAGCAGAGGAGACTGAGAAGGAATAGCTAGTGACACAGAAGGAAAATCAGGAGAATGTGGTGTACTGGAAGCCAAGTGAAGAAAAGTTTCAAAGAAGAAGAACCAACTCTGTCAAATGCTAACTGTAAGTCAAGCAAGATGAGAACTACAACTGACCATTGGATTTAGCAATATGGTTCTAAGTAAGAGAGAATGGTTTGAAGGACATGTCTCTAACCTTCAGTTCCAGATGTATGAGGACTGTGGAAGAAAAACTAACAACAACAACAAAAATCCACCCACTACCTGGGAGATACTGTAAGGAAAGCAGCTTTCTCAGGGAAAACCCAGGTTTCCATTAGAGTATAAAAGGTGAAGGGAGTGTTCGGAGAAGTTGAGGATTCAGGGGATTTTGTTGACTACAGACCGTGAATTCCAGAGGGCACAGTGGAAGGATTTCATGAATTGGAATTGGTGGGAGAGGGTCCGAGGCTGTGCAGAGCCTTGTGAGACTTAAAGTGACAGATAGGAGGGGTGACTGAGTTACTGGGCTTCTTTTGATGAGTGACCTAGCCAGGGCTAATGGTTATAATGTGATTAGCCCTAGTAGATTCAAGCAGAGCATGGTGGCAAAACAGTAAGTGTGAGGAGATCAGGAGGCATGGATGTCTTGACCTCCCTCTAGACCCCTATTGGCAGAGCCTAAGAGGTCTTGGGAAGCTGTGGATAGTCTAAGTCCAGAGCCATGAACTCAGCCTTGACACTTATGGATGGAGGTGAGACTTCTAAGGAAGCTGGATTTTGCTGTAACTCACAATCCCTTCCTTTACCCCTGAGGAGAGTCAGAAGGCTGAGAGGAGGCACAAGCACTGTCCTCATTTGAGGGTTCCCTTTAGACCTCTCTTAAGAGGGGAAAGGAATTACCACAAATATTCAGACTCTCTTTTGTCCCTTCTTGATGGAACTGAGGACTTCTGGGGAAGCCAAGTATGGTTTCTACCACTATGGTGGTGATCTAAGACCTTAGAGGAAGTGTGGCTTCAGGAAGATGTAATTAGTTGAAGCCATATCACTAAATAAATAGATTAAGAAGGTGTGGGCTGGGAGAAGATAATGGACATTCATTGAGTGCCTATTATGTGCCAAGTTACCATACATTCATGTTACATTTCATGTAATCTTATGTTATGGTTATGGTTAAATAAGATTATATAACCATATGTTATGGTTAAATAAGATTAGCCACCTCATTTATAAACAAAGGACATGCTTGTGCCACTAACTCTGGGATTTGTGATCTGGTATGATTCTATTGTGAAGATTTTTGGGGATCAACTTCCACATATATTTCCATTTATTTTCAGTGATATACACTATGTATAGATAGTATGTCTAATTCCAAATGTTTTATGGAGCTGCTATATGTTTTTATTAATTATTCAAAAGTAGCTAGTATACAGGCTGATTTTTGGTATGTTTGCTCATTGATTGAATACTTCATTAATTCAGTCTCTTTTTTTCATTCAACAAATATGGGTGTTTGCTTGTACAAAGCACCATAAAGTCCTCCCATCACACTTTCCATTACCTGTCCAACTTGGTTCACTGAATCTTACTTTATTTTCATCTTTAATGTAACTTTTTTTACATGTCAATTCTAAATGCCACAAATTCCTTAAATATTGTAGAGTTAGCAAAAAGAGACCCCTTTGAATATTTTAAACTATTGGGTCTGTAATGTATTTATTTGAAACATTGAATAGAGGTTTATATGTTAACAATTTAATTCTGTAAATGGGTTTATCCATGCTACCAATTCACTAAAAACTCCAGTGCAATGATTAAGAGCTCTTGTTAGGCAGATTTAGGATCTTGGCTTCACATATGCTAGCTGTGTAAATTTGTGCAAAGTCATGAAACTCTCTAAGTTTTAGTGTCTTCATTTATTAAATGTTAATAACAATAATGCATACTTCACAATATTCCTGTAAGGATTAAAAGAGGTAATGAATGAAAACCTCTAACACAGCATCTGGCATATATTAGAGGTTCACTAAAAGCTATCTATTGTTATTATTATTATTATTAATTCAAAACACTGTGAAAATATAAAAGTGAATGAGACCTGATCCCTAACACCAAAGAGCTGAAAACTAGATATGTACAAATAATCACTATAGCAGGCAATGTAAGTGCCATAAAAAAAGGTCTAACTCAAGTACAGGAGAGGACTAGATCACTTCTTGCCTGGATAATCAGGCAAGATTTTGGTTGAGGTTGATCATTAGTTCACAGTTCTTGAATCAAACATTGGCCATAGGTTGAGGGAAAATGAAAGTGAATCTAGGAATTTGAAGGATGATGCTAAACTAACATCCGGCAGCCATCAAAACAGTCTAAGGAAGAATTGTAGTTTCCAGGGGCAAAGCCAGAATCCAATACTAACTTATGAAGACAGGTAGTTTTAAGAACTGAATGGAATGAATTTTGGAATCACAGTTATGAGCAAAGCCAGACCAAGAGCATGCAGAAGCAAATAAAGCATCAAGATTTGTTGTGGACTTAAAGACTTGGATGCCAGAACTTATTTTTAGCACTAAATCTCCTTGCATCATTTTCTTTTTACAAGAGCGAGAGCACACCTTCACAGCCACATCGTCCCTCGTCTCTAAGAACATCATCTGCCATTGGACAGGCAGAGTTTGGGAAAAGACGTCTATAGTGAGGAAGGCTTCCAAGTGAGGGCAGGGGCACAAGCAGTGGTGCAGAGGTGGGAAGCCCTGATGGGAGAATGGTCATTCTCTCGTACTTTGTAGAATTTTGGAATACACTCAAGAAAGAAAATCCTCTATGTAAAGCAATGACTATTTGGGGCAGAGTGAGATTTTAAAAACTAATTCGCAGTTTGACTTTGCCTTACTTTTTGATTCAGAGTTGCACTCTGTAAAGACTGTTCTGTGCCATTCTCTCAGCCTCCCTGCCCATTAGATGCTGTTATTTTTGTCTTGGGCTCATTAAACAAAGTACTGGCAGGGTATGGGCTCTGGCTTCCCTTGAAAGTGACTTCATCTATTGTAATCATGTTGTGTGATAATGCAACAGTAAGCTCTCTGTCAGAGCCCTGAGTCCTAAAATAGAGCGGCAGGACCTCACTTACTTAGCCTGAGCACGTCACCATTGTATTGTGGTTCTGACAGCGCTGGCAAGGAAACCCAGAGGTGGGGCTCAATCCGTTTGTTCTCATCTCAAAGAATTTATAATATAGTAATAGTAGCTAGAAGCACTCCCAAAGGAAGCAGATGCTCAGATAGAACCTAGACTTTATTTCAAAGATGCCGGGCACACAGACTAGCTGATTAGAAAGCAAGAGAAAACTCACTTAAGCTTGGAGGCTGGATTGCCTCCTGGTTTATTAGAGCACAGGCCCTGGAGTCAGACCAACTTGGAATAGAATTTTAAGTGTCCCACCAGGGACTTCAGGTAAACTAGCCATCCCCTCAAAACCTCACTTCCTCATCTGTAAAATGGGGAATTGCTAACACCTATCTCAAAGGGTTATTGCTGAAAAGATAAATGATATGATGTATAAGAAGCACTTAGCTCATACTTCGCATACAGTAAATACTCAACAGATTGTTGCTAGTATTCACCAATAGACCCAAGAATCCTATGCTGCAAAAAGAATCAATACTATATCTGTTTGATGAGGCTGGAGTTTTATACCTTTAGTTCAAAGGAGTTAACAGTTAGTAAGGTTCAGTGTCCCAGAAAGAGGTTTCCCAAAGGCTGGAGGGCCCACCAAAGCTCTCTGTGCTCACTCTGTGATGATCTCCACCCTCTTCTTTATCTTTCATGTCCCCATAGCCCGGTAGTACTTTTCCACTGGCATAAAGGGCCAACAATCCCGGCACTTTGAGTTTTAAGGTCACCAGGGGTATTGGGTCCCAACCTCCTCAGATCACAACAAGAACAGACCTGGCCATCTACAACAAAGTTCATGACACCACACCCTCTAAGGGACACTCATGTCCAGGGAAATCAAGCACTGCAGTAAAAAGAACAGTGAATTTAAAGAAAAAAAAGGCCCTAGAAGAGCATATAGAATAGTTTAAATGATCAGAATTGCCTGGGTACTTATTGAAAAAGCAGATTCCTGGACTTCCACTTCAGGCTACTGAATCAGAGCCTCTGGGGACATGGATTCCCAGAAGCTATGTTTTAGATAAGCCTCCCCAAGTGATTCTGGTTTAGGTGGCCCTCATTCTCCACTTAAAGGATCACTGGTTTGAATAAAGCTGAAATGTACTGGGGAAATCTGAGAAATTCCTACTTACAAAGAAGCCCAAATGGCTGAAGTCATTAAGCAAAAAAATACAAATGAAAAAGAATTCAGCCTATTTCAGCTAAAGTGATGTAGGTTAGGGAAAAGGTGGGTTTTTTAGTAAGCCGACATTGAATTTTATTATTATTTAGAATGGTGAAAGACAATCGATTTGGCTGCAATATCTTTTTGGACTCTCCTGCAAAAGAGAGTCATTGACATTTAGGTATGTCAATTTTATTCATAAGGAGCAATAATATAAGGCAATTTATTTTTCTAGGCCACTCATGTTTTAAGACATCCAATATTTATCAGCTCTTTACAGTGCAAGTAGTAAAAAGCAAATTAAAACAAATAAGAAATAAGAGCTGAGTGGTAAGTCAATCTTTTTTTTCCATGATTAAAATAAAAATTCTAGCAGGACCTAAGATTTCTGTATGCTTTAGCCTAGGGAATTTGCATCTTCCGGTTCTTTTGCCCTGTTTGTTTGATTCATCTCTGTTGCCAGCACGGCATTATTTATTTAATTTTTTCAGGATCGCCATGTGTTTATTATGAGGATTTCCTTTTAATTGCTTGAATACAATCCTCTGCTTCAGCCAGAGCAAAAGACAGTAGATAACAGTATTCATTATCATCATTTGTGGGTGAAATTTGGACACTGATTTGGATAGGGCAATGGGAGCAATGTTATCTTTCCTTAAAAACAATGACATTTCTGTGATTTTTTTTTTTTTTTTACTTACTTTACTGGGGTTGAGGATTTTTTTTTTACGTGTAATGATAAAATATTGTGATAGATGGCAGTTTTTCTCTCTTAATTGCACTAAAAGCAAAACACTTATTCCTAAGGAATGGTTGTGCCTTATACAAATACAAATCTTTTTCTTTTCAATATAGAGTAAGCCACTCTCCATTTAAAGGATCAGCCCGCGTACAATCACAGTCCCTGGTAGTCTGCCAAACACAATAGGGCATTAATTAACATGTGCTGGGGGATTCATCAACATGCACAGTGGTAGCGAGCAATTGGAACCTTTTTTTTCCCCCTCCCCTTTCCTCTCTACGTTGGCAGAATTCATGAAAGATCTACTCTAGTATGTAAATCAGTTCTTGCTAAACGCCTAGTAATGGAGTTCCTTTATTTTTCAAAGCTGTTGTCAGAGCTACTCACATATCCTAGAAAGACACTTAACTCTGTCTTTCTCATGTTTAAATTCCAACTACAGTGGACAAAAATAACATATTTGTTTACTTGTCATGAAGACTGCACTGTAAATAAATCATCTGATAAATTACTCTCCCAAAAAGAACAGAATGAGATTCATTTCCCTTAATGTTGTACCGGTGGGGATGGCAAGATGACTCTCCCGTTACCCCAGGGTGACAGTTCGCTGGCCTGCTAACTTCCGTGGATGCTGAGAGATGCACACAAGTTATCCTGTATCTAGCATCTACCACCTGGCATGAGCAGGTGAAAAAAATGAGTAAATTTGATTTTAATTAGTTCTCTGGTGGGTCTTTGGTCTCAGTCGTACCTTGTTAAGCCCTTGCTAACTCCCTTTTGTATCTTCTTTGGGACCAAAGGCATGGATTAATCACTCAGACCTCTATGAACCCAATTTTGGACAACAGAAAACCTGTCCTCTTGAAGTGAAAGTAGAATCAGGGAAGTGGAAAAGTGTGTCCATATTTCCCACTTCTGAAAAAATCTGTATACACGTTTCAATTTAGTTTGAGATTTAGACTGTAAAATCTGTGACTAGTTCTTTTTTTTTAATGAAATAATATATGTAAAGTGCTTTGCAAAGTACCTAAAGTAAATGCCTAGGAAATTATTCTTGGAAGTGGTGGCAGAGGTGTTGTTATTATCATTTATTGTCTTTTATAGTCCAGAAATCGCTAGTGTTATAAAAAGCACAATGCCATTTTTCTGTTTTAATCATTTTCAATATATATCAACAAAACGCCTAGTTTGGGCATGTAGAGGAGACACGGAATTTGAAGATTGGGCTTGATCCTCTCAGCCACTCCATAAATGTGTGCCCTTTGTGTGATATGAGCTAGAGAGCAGCAGTTTAGTGATTCCGATGTCTTAGGAGTTGTGCAGACCTGTTTTCTATCCCAGTTTTACTACTGTGTGACCTTGAGCAAATTCTTTAGCTCCAGAGGGGTGCAGTTTTTGCTTTTGTGAAATGGGAATAGCTGTAAGGATTCAATGAGACCATGTGTGGCAAACACTTGGCAGCATCCGGGCACACAGAAAGAACTCTCAGTAACTGGTAGAGACATACTCTTCATATACCAAAAACCTCCCTTCTGCCGTGCGGAAAGACACAGGAAGTGTGCTTTGATCCTGCTCAGGGTGAGACTGGCTCCTTTTCCTCTGGCTAAGAGCAGGGGCTCCTGGTCTACCCGCTCTCAGGCTGGGAAAGCAAGCCGAATGGTAAGCATCTACGTTGCTGCTGCTTCTCCTTGATTTTTCCCCCCAGATTTACACTGTATCATTAGTAGTCAATGAGACTCAGATAATTAAAACTGCTTTTGTGAAAAAAAAAAAAAAGCAAAACCAATCATTTTAATAAATAGGAAGTTCTGAAATATTAAAATCTAAAACAAGTGAAAAAAGATCTCTGTAAATACACATTTTTATCTTACTAGAGATTTCTAGGTAAATATTTCTATTTTATGAGCCTTTATGCTATCCTGGATTCCAGCATGATTTTTTTTTTTAATTTCTCTTTGAAATGCTGGAATACTGGGGGCAATGTTCATGCTATAGTTCCTTGAAGTGTGAAGAATTAGTTGTAATATCCTATAAATTGTTTTTCATTGAGAATATTTTGGGGGCAATTAGTACAAATGTGTTGATATGTTTCCTTGGATCCATTTTGCCCTACAGCCCTATTTATATCATATTTGATTTGTGAGATATTAAATACTTTATATGTCCGGTTTACTCTTACACATAACAAGAAATTAAAGGGTAATTTTACTGTATTGAATTTTACAGACTAAGAAATACAATTGAACTTGGATTTTATGTGGAAAAGAGGTCATAAGCATGGGAGTGTCTACACTCTGCACTTCCTGCTACTATGGGGGAGTCAAGTTAATTCCACAGGAAGAAACTTTCAGAGGAAGACAGTTATTCTTACCTGAAAAAACAGAGTGTCTATTGCTCTTCATATTTGTTGCTTCATTTTAAAGAAATAGATAACTGCTCAATTCCTTATTGGGACAGGGCAGACATACATAGGGTATACTTCATTTTAAAGGATATGGAAATTTGGCATGTGTTCTTTTTAATTGAGAGCATATAAGAAGTCTGTCTACATGGCTCTTCTGAAATTGCAATTTCAGCGTTAATTGAAGAGACATTTGTAAGAACGACCACAGAAGCTGTTCTTCTTTTCTGGGTTGGGGAAAGCCTCAGAAAAGCACCCCTCCTGTGTGTAATTGAGTCTCGAGGGATTTGGGCTAAAGTGAGATAGGAGTGGAGTGGAAGAGTGCCAGGGCAACAGAACTTGGACTTTTTCCTCTGACTGCTGCTGTCCCTTTATGAAGAGATGGTTACGGTCATTTAAAGTAACCATAATTCCCTGGTCTCACCATGTTTGCTGAGAGCACTTATTTATTATAAATGCTAACATGGAGTTTTCTATGTGCTACGCACCCCTCAGATCACCTTGTAAGCAATAACCCATTTAATCTTCATAACAACCCTATGACTCATGTATCTTTATTATCATCCCCAGTTTACAGGTGAGTGAACTGAGGCATTGAACAAGTAAGAAACTGGCCTAAGGTCTCCCAGCTAGGAAGCAGTTGAGCTGAGATTGCAATCCCAGACAGATTGGCTCCAATTTCCATGCTTTTAATCAACAGGCCATCCTGCTTCTCCAGCAAGCTGCTTTAATCTTTTTTTTATTTTTCAATGAAAAATGGAATCGAATGGAGGGAGACGATGGGCGGCAGAGGAAGGGAACCTACAGCAGCCTGTCACGCACTGAAGGCCACCAGCGTGCGTATCTGGTGTCCATTCAGGCCCAAAACTGAGGCTAGGACTGATTGCAGCAAACTCTTACTAATTCAACAAGCAACAAACCAGAATTCAACAACCTTAATTAATTGACTTGTGGTTACATTCTTGCAGATTATTCAGTATTTTGTAAAGAATGCATAATATCTAATCAGTTAAGGACTACCAGTGACTTTGAATTACATATTATTTTGAATAAATCAGCATTGGCTTAACAAACCTTTATAAGTTATTAACGGCTATATCTTTGTTGGTATAAAAAAACATGATTGATATCAGTTTATTTTAAAATGGCTGTAATTTGAAGCAATTGCCAAGATCTCCCATGGTTTTTGTTAAAGATCCTGGAAGAATAAATTATTAAGCGGCCAAGTCTTTGCGCTACCATCTTCACTCCTCACTGGATTAGCCAGCGTCAGTTTTACGGACTGGAAAGAAATGAGAGAGAGGAAAAGAAGAGGATCGTTTTAAGAGAATTTTCCCCATGTTTTTTAAGAACACTTGTTCTGAAAATATTCTCCACAGCTAATATACAATACCATGGCATAGACCCAATAATCTTCCACGCATATGTAGCTGCGTGTGTGTGTATGGGTGTGTGTGTGTGTGGTATGAGTGTGTAAAAGGTAATCTTGCCAACTACCAATGACATACACACAGAAACGCCATATTCAGAACTAAGACCTCATGATCTGAAATAATTTAACTTTCTTAGATATCTAACTTTTGTGTTCTCAGCAAAGACCACAAAGTAAGGTTAGGACTACAAAACTCAGGAGAACTGGAGTCCCATATGCCGTTTTCACAGGCTTGCCACATGGTAAGGACCTCTTCCTGCCCCTTCCCCTCTTCCCCCACCTCAATCACACAAGCGTACGTGTGTACACACAGCCACACATTCACATACTGATGCTGCATTTATAAACCACAGTCTGTCGGAGAATGAAGAACGGGCGTCAGTTAACTGAGTATTTTTGTCTACCCTGACATGTAACAATTTGTCTCATTTTTCTCCCTGCCATCAGAGAGCCCAAAACCATCAGCAATTAAACTGACTCTTTTTCTTTTTTTAATCAAATTACCTACTGTTCCCTACTAAAGCCACCTGCTTTGGCAATGACCGAACGCTGCCCGTGACCCATTCGGAGGCTTCTCTTTCCTTGCACCCTCCTTTCCAGGGTACCCTCACTGCCTTCCCTGCATTCCCTCTTGCAACTATTGCTTTTGGAGTGGGGCTCTCAGCCTCCTCTCTGTGGAACTGAAGTTCACATTTCTTATTAACCCATTGCCTCTCTGACACATTTTGGTGGAAGACCTCTTTCTAATTCCTATTAAGTATAAATTACTGTATAGCTCACAGGGGACACAAACTAATTTGCAAAATTCTGCAATCCTCAGTGGCCTTTCCTGTCAATAGGGTCGATGAGCCCTTGTGCTTGGTGAGGGAGGGAGGGAGGGGGGATGATATACTAAGACAGCGTGAGGTGCTGTCCTTCCTCTTCATGTATTTAATATTTACCTTATTGATACTGCAATGGACATAGTTCTGAGACTTCTAAGAGACCCAGTGCAGCACTTCCCATGCAGAGGGAGCTCAGTACCGACGCCAAATACAAAGCACCATGGTTACTTTCAGACACATAGTGATGCTGTGCTGGGAAACTGGGTTTGAGGGCTATATTCAGATCAGAGACAGGTGACAAATGTTGGCACAGATGATTTATTTCTCCAAAGGAATTTACTTTGACACATGTGAGTTGGGAGAAGGAATGGGAGAAGCAGTTTCTGGATTTTGTTTTGTTTTTGTTTCTTACCAATAAATATTTTTGACGGTGTCTGTAGCAATCATCTTTGACACTTTTTAGTGAATCATTTGGTGGTCCCATTCAAAGTTTTAAAATACTTCTGTATAAATCTGATGATAAATGCTTTATTGTCATTCCTTGTTTAAATGAACAATATTAAAGAAAGTAGAAGAAACTCTTTGGAGTCTTGTCTCCCATTGACATTCAAGGGCTTTTCATGTGTAAGATCTGTCAAGGTTAATGAAAGTTACCCCTGCAATTCCTTAGGAACTGGTGGGAGAATAGATCATTTAATTTCTCTTCAGATGGCATCATCTGACGCCATCCCCACATGGAGTACCTGATCTGTTGGAGAAGTGAAGGACGCAAGTCGGATGAACTGGAAGCTGACATACACAGTGGGTCACGTAAAACTGAAATTAACTTTTCTATTTCTATTTATCATCTGCCTAATTAACGTTATGTGACCAAACTACCAGAATGGAATATTATTTAAATCTTTTCACCCCATTGGAACATTTACTCTGCCCTCACAAAGCAGAGTGAATTGAGAGGCAAAACCTGAAGATACTTGCTTGGCCGAAAATAAGTAACAAAATAACATTTCTTTTTGGAAATTGCAAGATTTTAAAATTTCAAATGGAAAAGCCGAGCTATGTATTCCTGGCTTTATTTTATTTAAAGTCATATTTCACGGGGCTCTCCTGGTGGCACAGTGCTTAAGCATCGCCTGTCAGTGCAGGGGACACAGGTTCGAGCCCTGGTCCGGGAAGATCCCACATGCCGCAGAGCAACTAAGCCCGTGCGCCACAACTACTAAGCCTGAGTTCTAGAGCCCGTGAGCCACAACTACTGAAGCCCGTGCACCTAGAGTCCATACTCCGCAACAAGAGAAGCCACTGCAGTGAGAAGCCCACTCACCGCAACGAAGAGTAGCCCCCCGCTCACCGCAACTAGAGAAAGCCTGCATGCACAGCAACAAAGACCCAATGCAGCCAAAAATAAATGAATAAATAAAATAAAGTAATATTTCACCATGTCTGATAGTCATCCCTGAACATTTGTGCTTAGTTATCATGAATGAAAACTGTTCTCTCAGTGCACAAACACTGGATTGAAGGGATCATTAATTTCATCTCAAAGGTGACCAAAATAATCATTGTCAGTGATCCTACTTGACTCTTCAACAGAAAACATGACTCACAGACTATGCCTACAAAGTATGCATAAAAATGCATTAAGACCTTTGCACCAAGTTCATCAGAACCCAAAATTGGTTGACGGCATTAGAAACTGCTTTTGCCAAGATCAGAAGCCTATCAGCCAAGTCAGAGGAGATGGTTTCTGAGCGTATCTGAGCTCTCACGATGGCCTGTGAGGCCCCACTTGATGTGGCCTGCCACCCCACCCCTGCCCAGTTATCTACTCCTCCCAGCCTCTCTGGCTTCCTGCAGTCACCCTGGATCCTTCCTGTTCCTCCACACGCCAAACACACTTGTGATGACAGGGCCGCTGTACTTGCTGTTTCCTCTGCCTAGAAAGCTTCTCCCCCTGTATCTTCATGGTTTATTCCATCAGTGACTTCACGTTTTTGCTTAAAGTCATCAAAGATGTCTCCCCCATCATCATTTGCAAAAGAGCACCCCATCATCACCCTCTGTCCCCCTTCAACTGCTTTATTTTTCTTCCCGTCACTTATCACCATCTGATATGTTTTATATACATATATATACATATACATACACACACACACACACACACACACACACTTTTAAAAAATGTCTCCTTCCATATTCCCTACCACCAAAATGTGAGATCTACAAGGGTTCTTTTTGTTCACTGCACTTTCCTCAGCCCCCAGAATATTGCTTGGCCCATAGGAGACCCTCAATAAGTATTAGCTGAAAGAATGAATGAAGGGTTTCTCCTTTGACCCATTCTTAACATCAGCCATATCATTCTCCAAAAACGGTACTTGAGGGAGGCAGCATAGTTAATGGCAAGAACTTGACTTTGTGGATTGAGACTTGAGCTTAAAAATCACAATTTTATAATTTATAAACTATGAAAACTGGAGCAAGATAGATAATAACTCGGAGTTTAACTTTCCTCATCTGTAACATTGTTATGGTAATATCTATTTTACTGAGACATTTAAAAAATGTAAATCAGTTTCTACTACACAGTCACTTTTAATATATATGTACTTAAAAATATTGAAACTTCATAATCTAGGAGGCATGAATTCTCTTGTATAACTTGTAGAGTTTAAGAATTGTCACTTTTAAAATTCTTTTGCTAAAGCAGATAAAACTGCTTCAAGTCCCTTCTTCATTGGATAGAGGGAAAGTCAACATTAGTGACAATTTGGGAATCTCCTACAACTTGGGTCATGTAAGAATTCCAGGGTCTTACTCACTCCAGACTGTTTGATGAAGTGCCTTCTGGCCTTCAGTCCACACTAGCCCCCTGATAGGTTCATTGCCTGAGACAGCAAGGTCCCTTGAAGACACGTAGCTCCACTGCTCCAAATTGGAGGCAGAGGAGCTAGTGTCCACCCTCTCCAGGTACTGCCATAACTGCTTCCATCTGAGGTCTAGACACCTCTTTGTGATGCTTCATGAGACCAAATCTCTGTTCCGGTCACTTGCAGAACCAGCAAGACCCTAGCCCCTTCCTTGCCTCATCTCTCGAAGAACTCTTCAAGCCTCTCTCAATTCTTCAAGTAGCTCACGTTGGACACTCCTAATCCTTGGGGGTCTCCTCCTATTGGCAAGTACAGACCCATCATGAATAAGAGGCTGAGCTTTTTTAAACCAAAGTCCTGGGTGAGACTGTCAGTAGATTCTTGGATATTTCACAACTCTTAGTCACAGGAAGACAAAAAGACTTGGCGATTTTCTCAAGTTGTGTGAAGGTGAAATATGTATATCAGTAAGAATAGAACACAAATGATCCCATTAATTATCCTGCTAAAATTGAATCCAGTCAGGATTCTTGAAAGTGCGACACTAGGATCTCCTTCATCCCCATCATGTTAAACATCCCATAAAAGAAATTTTACCTCAACTGAGAATTCTTACATGTTTGAGTATCAGGTCCTTTCCAGGCTTCACTGGCCAAAGGGTCAAATCAAGGAATAGGAGACAGAACACCAACAGCAAAGCAAGATTTATGGTTGTGATGCCTCACTGGAATAATTTCAGAAACTCTTCCCTAAGTTACTTCTCTCACAAGTTCTACTTTTAATTACTTTCTTTCAGTGCTGCTTTGGCTTTTTTAGTCAGCTTTTGTTTTCAAGTTCCGGGTACAGAGGTATGTTCTCCCATGTTATCTTCTGTGAGCCTATAAATTGAAGCTATTGAAATGAAGCTGGACGAACGGTATTGCTACTTCTGATTATCTCTGAATATATCTCTGATTCAGAGATAATCATTTATTTAAGCAGCCCACTATTCATGATGCTGTGATTGTCTAAGGGACAGAGGGAGGAATATACTATAATCCAGGAAGGGGTGGGAAGTGGGAATCTTACAAAATAATTTGGAGAAAACATCTACCAGTCCTCAGAAGACTATTCATGGCAGGAATAAAATGTGTTGATAATACATCTAGCAAGAGGATATGATGTGGATGAAATAACTCTTCTGGGATAAGAGTGTGAGAGATTCCAGGGGCTTGGGGTTTCCGAGGAATAGAAAAAATCATGAAATTCTTAAGAAAAATGACTAGGTACTGGCATCCTCATCAGATGTTTATCTGGAGATCTGAGTAGAAATAGGAATTTCTAGTTGAACTATATTTCTTTGAAGGCAAAATAAGTTTAGAACTACACATGGATGTCCAAATTTAAGGATGTTACATTGAGGCAAGTAAAATACATTTCATGACACTGGAACATATGAGTCATCCAGCCTTTTTGCAGTGTCTGTCAATATATTACCTTCACAGTGATCACATTTCCTTTCCCTTTCTAGATTGTAACCTTTAGTTGTAGCAATTTTAAGTATAAGAAGAACTAAGATTTTGTACACTAGGTTCAACATCTCAAGCCAGGAGAGAATATCTAAATTAATGCCTCTCAGATTTTTAGAAAATGGTTTCCTAGTTTTGAAATTGCAAAAGACTAATGCCACATTTCAAAGCTTATATACGAAAATATTTCTATTCTTAATTATAAATGAAAGAACAGCATTTTTTAATCCAGTTTCCTTAAGAGCATTGCCTTTCCACTGTTCCATTGTCTGCCCACTCCAAATATTGAGTACAAATGTGGAGCCACTAATTTAACTATTTCAGTATCATTTTGTTTGCTTCAGCTGTCATAAAGGCTAAATATTTAGCAAGCGATTGGATAAAAAGCCACATGACACTAAAATGAATAGAATGTGTTTGATCTGTCATTCACCTATGTACACTACAAATAATTGATCTGTTAGGCCATCAGAAGAGTGCTAGCGCACCTTCCAGTTCTATTAATCTCGTGCACAATAACCTGGTTTGCCTGAAAACCATACTGAGCTGAAATTCTTGCTGCCATTTCATCTCTCCCATTTCAATGGTCTCATTTTTTTCAAAATAGAATTTTATTTTTCAGAGCTAAGAGTAAAATAAAATTTAGAAAGAGATCATTTATATCTGTCTTTACTAATCAGAGCTTGAATTTGTAAAGTGTAGGTACCTTTTCCATTAGCTATAAAAGTCCGAGGAAGAGAATTGGATGGAGGTGGGTGGGGCTTACTGAGCATTGCATTTGAAAAATATGATGACATTGTATGTGATCTAATCAATGTATTTTACTTCTTATAACTTTTCCAAAAGTCAAAATTTAGAAATAAAATTGTCCAAAACTTAGAAATAAACTTGAAAGTTTATTTCTTAAAAGCCAGAGAAATATCTTTTCATCCAGTTTTGTTACAGAATACAAACAAGGTATGGTTTCTGATTCCATATAACTCAGAAGTAATTCTGAGTATTTTTATAAAATAACAATATGCAAGTTCTACTAGACTTAGAGTCACAAAATCACCAATTACTATGGAGTTTCTTAATGATTTAGTTTGGTTCCCAAATAGACACGAATACTTGTGTGTGACATAGATTATCTGTGACTTCTATATTCCTCTGATTTAGTTCCAACAGAAGAGGGAGAAAAAAGAGAATTCAAGTTCAAGAAAAATCTTTAGCAGTATAGGCAAAAACAGATAAATTATACATGAGAAGAAAGAAACAATATTTTATGAGCTTTACAAATCACAATTCTGATAGACACGGTTTTGTTCAAAAACTCCCAATTTCCTATAGTATCACAACCAAACTCCTTAGCAAAGTCATCAAGCATCAACAGAATTGTTCACTCTTGACTTCCATCACTCCACCTCAAGGAGCTTATTTGTACCCAGTCCAGCTACTCCATATCATACAAAAATGTCCTGCTTTTGCCCACCTTCGTGCTTTTCCTCTTGCCCTTGTCCTCTCTGGGATGTATCAGTTGTATCAGATCATTCCTGTCCCTCTTCTACTGCTACCCCAACTGAATGTGTCTTTCAAGGCTGTGTTTAAGTGGTTTCTCCTCTGGGAAATCTTCCATAATTCAGCCAGAAGAAATCTCCCTGTTTTGTTCTGGTGGAATTTTGTGACTTTCTGTCCTTATTCATCATAGTCTACCTTTTATTTTAGTTGTGCACTTTATTTTTTCATCAGATTGTAAAATTCTTTAGAGAAGATGCCTTATTCATTTTTATTATATCGCCCCATGATCCTAGTGCAATACCTGACTGGTAGCAGGAGATCAAGAAATATTTGTTACATTCAACTGAACTGAATTAACACTGACTCCGCAGAGAATCCAACAGCCAAGATTAGGTGGTTTAGTGTATTTGTTAAGGAGATTTCTGTCTCTCTGCCTCTTTTCCTTTTAAGTGAATTTGGAATATTTAAAACCATTTAAGGAAAAATTAGAGGTTTTAAAAATTAGTCATGAGCATATTTCTCATAATATTCTAATCAAACGTAAAATAGATAGAAAGATAAAATAAGCTGGAATCAGCACTGTATGGTCCTCAAAATATACATTGGGTGTGATTATGAAAAATTACCAGGGAGATGGCTTTGGGGCTAATGACTACACAAGTTATTTAAATTGTCTGTCATTTAGAAGTGGCATACCTTGATGTTCCACCTTGACTGAACTTGAGGCTCTTGTCAAAGGGAACCCACCAAACTGAAGAGGAAAAGTTGTACAACCTTAATAACCACCCAGTACTTTTCGGTGAACTGTGTTCTTCCACTGGGACAAATGCCTTCTAATATTTTATATATTGCTGGTCAGTGACTTAAAAAAAAAAACCTACCCAATTGCAGTCTGCCATTCAAAAGGAATATTTCTACAAAGAAAAAGATGTGAAAATGTAGGCATTCAAGTGAAAATTCAATCCTTCACAGTACAGAGCCTCTGCGAAGTCTTTTAAATGACCCTTTTTATCATGGTGCCATGTCTGTACCTTTCTGAATAGTGAGACCTGGTAAGAAAAATAGATGTATGTATACAAGTGGTTGAGTAATGTATTACTCGTATGCACTTTGTTCTTTTTGGCAAACTGACCTTTTCAAAGGGAAGAAAGCTATACATTGTGACAAGCTGAGCCTTACCAGAAAGTCTGAATTAGAAGTGCGAGTCCTCTGTTATCTGGATTAAAATGTGATCAGAACAAAAAAAATTTTTGCCATTTAACCTCTTGAGAAGTGGAGATGCCGGGGAATTGAGTTCCTTTTAAACCAAAACCATTAGATTTCACCATCAGAGATGATTCGCATTAAAAACAATAATAATAATACTATTTTCCTCTAAACCCTTGTCAGTTTTTTTGTAGTGGTCAAATAAAGTGTTAGATTTTTTTTTAATTGTCTATACTTTCATAGAGAACTATTATAAGAAGGTGGTGACCAAATATCCTTCCTCACTTCATCCAGGGCAAATACTGTGCCTTGTTTTCTACCTCCATCAATAAATTTTAAGTGGAAAACTGAACTTTTGCATTTATTGTGCAGTAATTAGAAGGCCTTTGCAGTTACCTGAGAAGCCCCTTGGAATTCAAAAATACTCTTTCCTCATGCTGATTTAACCATTTTAGTGCAAATACCAAACTATGTTTAAAATCAGTTAGTGGAGGAATGGTGAACCAAATTCATTCCTTTAAAAATAAACAGACACGTGGGAGTCAAACTTGCTCATCTGCAGATCTTTTTTCCTTTGTAATAAACAACCCCTGTTTAGTACATAAAAGTACGTAAAAATGGACAAAATAATCTGAAATGGATAAAGCCAAGAGGGAAAAAAGTGGCATCTGACATAGCACACAGGCACATAGAACTATCGCTATTTTATTCACATTAAGAGTGTGTATGTTGCTACTGCCCAGTTGCTGTGCATGTGAATTCTCCAGATCCAGACGTATTTGCCCAATTAATTACTCTGCTGTTCAACAATGATGGGTAATGGTCCAAGCAGCCTGCTTCTCCTCAGATCACCGGTGGAATTCACACACGCATAATGTCCCCTCTTCAGAAAATGATCCCAACAAGCTCTATAATTATTTTTTTCTTCTGAAATAAAGGCATCAATTCAATTATATGTTAAAATAGTTTGTAGGAGAAGAAATGGAAATGAAGCAGGATCTCTCTCTCTCTCTCTCTCTCTCTCTCTCTTTACCTTTCTGGGTAGGAAGCTGGAAGGCGAGCTTCCCCCACTCTACTATTTCCAGGAGCAAACTTCGATATTAAAAAATAATTGCTGATCAAAATTGTTCATCATTACCCTTAGTCTGTTGGTTTGCAATAGTTTTCTTCATTAATACAGATAAAGGTGTGTTCTTCCACGTTCAGTTATATATGCTATCCCTCCGTGCTGGTAGGCAGATGACTAAGCTTATGATGTAGCAGATCAAACAAAGAACCCTCGTGTACAAATGCACAGAGGTCCCATAAACGGGGCTAATTAGCATTGTAATTAACTCGCGTGATGACTAAAACAAAATCAGAGTAACCCAAGAATCACTTAGAAAGGATACCAAGTGGTGTGCCCCCTGCCCCCTCCTCTTTGTTTCTAGTGATGGGGGGAGTCCTGAGTCACTCCTTCTCCCAGCCTCCCCGCCTTCTCGGAGCGCAAGCCCGGACAGAAAAGCATGCGCAGGGCTCGCCGGTGTCTGCTGTAACGAAGCTGTCCGGATTTTAGTGCAGTGCTGGATGTTGCCACTTAAAGGTAGCTTAGGAAAAAGATCTTCCTCCTTTGCCTTTACTGAAATGGACAGACACAGTTCTCTTTGTTGGCAGGAGAACTGGAAGCAAGAATGAACATGTGGGCTTCTTTTCACAGGGACTTACCTGCTTAGTTAGGGGTAGATGTAAGTATAGTACCTGGAGTTCTAGTCCCACACTTCCACACTGACATCCTTATAAAATAGAAATCCCTGAATGGGGCCCACAGGCCTCAGTGGTTTTCTTGGGAATTTTACATGTAATGGTTAAGGCATCTTGCTACTTGGTAACAGGATTCTTACTAATTTTATCCAATTACGAAAAATAGTTCCAAGGTTTTATCCAGAGCAAGGGAGGATAGAGACTACCAATAAAAATCAAAGGGAAAAATGACCAGTGCAGGAAAACAAGGCAATAGTTGGAACAGCTTAATTCACTCTTTAAATAATTTGTGTCACCTAAGATTAACAATTTCCTATTCAAGTGTTTTCATCCTTTATTTCATTTGATCCTTACAATGACTCTGCAGAAGACGTACAGATTTGATTCCCATTTTACAGAATAGGAAATGGGAGGTGCTAAGTGACAGAAGATGCTCTAGTTCAGGGACGCTTCTGTTATGGCAAGCTGACCATGCTTAAAGCTTGCATTTCTTTTAGGTCAGTGAGACTGGTAAGGGCTTTGTTTTGTTTTTTCATTAGTCTTGGTCTAACTTAAACTCAGTCGTTATTTCAAATTTAAATTTTCTGACAAATGAAATTGCCTCCAGTTTGTTGTTATCTTCAAACCTCTCTGAACATATGAAATATCAATCATTATTGAAAAAAAGTAGACCAATTCTACTATAACACCTTTAGCATCATATAAAATTGATAACCTCTAAATCACAACATATCCACAGTTTTCCAGTCATTAGAATAGGATTTACTGAAAATAGATACTTTACTCCCTTTTTCAAAGCCCAATGTCTATGTATTTTGGGGAGAATTACATTTGTAATAATAATTGCTACAACTTTAAAGGTATATTCATGTGATTAGCATCCACGACAATATAAAAATTTTGACTTAATGAGTCAATTGGTCATTTGATTTATCGTCTACCTCAGTTTACCTACATTTGATAGAATTTGATCAATTAGTTTCTAAAACAGCAGATTTAGTCTTGTGTTAAATGTAGCTAGCCTAAATGGCTGTATTAGATTGTTGATTCTCAGGATTGATGATGAAAGCTTGGTAAATATTCATAAAATGTGATTTGAGATTTCCTAAAGGATCAATCTGACAGAAATAAAATGGATACATTATTAGCAAAAACTTATGTTCACGTCCTGTGTGATACGTGAGCACTTTTAATTAAGACACAGTTTGTTCTTGGTACCCGCCACAAAATTAAGTATGGATGAGTTTGCTCTGAACATAAAAGAAATAATAAAAGACCTAAAGATAGGCATTTGGAGTGACTACTGGGAATCAGACAGCTGATCCAAAGAAAGTACATATCTTCTGTTTGTGCTGTCCTCTTTTATGGAAAGAATGTGGGAAAATGAAATTAGAAGTACACTGGCTACTATTTAGCCAGCTTAATTGTGATACGTGGCACAGGAGTAAGTGGGCAGAAGGGTGATCAGTGGTCCGTGACGGTAAGGCTGACACAATAGGTTCCTCGTACCCCTCTCCTCAGTCTTCAGATTTATAATAATTGGTGTTTAGAAATGGAGAAGGGAAGATTCCAATGCAGATTTATTTTAAATTTTCAAACTAAAAAATAATTTTGGACATTTACTCCCTGATTTTGAAATTTAAAGACAACAGATACAAGACGCCCATTTTCAAAACAGTAGAGAAGCGTATATCTGGCAGTGTGGAGCACAATATGATATCCTGAACTTACCATTTGAGTATGAAAGTAGCATTTAACAGGTCAGTTAAATGAAGTAAGATTTTTTTCAGGAGAAAAAAATTAAGGATAAAAGGAAATATTATCACACATCAAGACACAAAAATATGTCGATGCTCTATGGGACAAACTGAAATGGCAAAAGAGTTAACAAACTAATAAGGGCAGTGTGGCAATAGAAAATATGCAGTATGATCTATTGCATTCACTTTAGCATTATGCTGTTTTTATTACTGCATTTCTTCATGATAGTGCCTGCATCCTCCGCCTTTTCTTTCATCCTCTCCATCTGGGGTCCAAAGGGGGGCTTTTTGGCACCCATGACCCCCTGAAATTGCATGCAGATTTCTTATGCAAGTGTATTTGTATACTTGTGAGACGATGATCCATCGCTTTTGCCAGATCCACTAAGAGGCACATGCCCCCAAATGGTTAAAATTCAGCATCCTATAGCTAATTAATAACAACTTCCCAATGATGTTCTTTCCTTTAAAATTTCTTCATCCAGACCTTCAGTGCTTCACACCCTGACTATGCCTCCCAGACGCCTTCCCTCCCTCCTGTCTCCCTTCTCTAACTCATCTTCCATAGCAAAAACCACCATATCAACTTCTTAAAACATCATCTGTATCGTGTCTCAAATTCAAACAGACAAACCACTGGTGGCTTTCCCTTTACCTACAGTGTCAAGTTTAGACTTCTCATTTGGCATTCAAATCCACCTCATATTGGATTCTCTACCACCTCTACCAAGAGTAGCTGACGTTTACAGAGTGGGATTAATGGGCCAGCAACTGTGCTAACTGCTTTGCATAAAT
The DNA here is from genome assembly GCF_003676395.1 of Aethalodelphis obliquidens. Lineage (NCBI taxonomy): Eukaryota > Metazoa > Chordata > Mammalia > Artiodactyla > Delphinidae > Aethalodelphis > Aethalodelphis obliquidens. Next base: position 47,616,730 of record NW_020837948.1, on the reverse strand, counting down.
GAACTCATGTAATCTCTCAGATGGCTCTATTATATCAGTCCTAGTCTAATCATAACACTTGCAGATGCTTTATCGAGGCTTAAGAGGTGAAGTCATCTGCCCAAATTTGCATAGCTAGTAAGTGACCGATCCAGAATTCAAACCCAGGCAGCTTGGCCTTGCCTGAGTTTTTCGCCATGAAGTTCCCTCCTGCCCACCTAATTTACTTCTTGCCAACTGAACTTTCGGCTCTAGACAGCAGGGGACCCTCACAGTCAACTGAGCAAAGCACATTTCTGACCTCAAGCCTTTTTCATACTCCATCCTCCCCATTATCCAAGGTTGAGCTCAAGTCTCACCTCTTCTATCATAGTCATTAAGCTCTCTCTCTTAGAAACATAGCATTCATTGCCCGCCCCCCTTGCGCTGGTCATACATAATTTTGCATTGCAACTTTTTTTCTGATTGGACAGGAAGCCACTGGTGGGCGGGACTTTGATCTTAGGTTTTTGTTATACCATCTTCAGCACATCGACCAGTGCCTTTCATCAAGTGTGCATTCAAAAAACTTATTGAGAGAATAAATTAACCTGAACTTCCACAGAATGTCATGTTTGAAAAATGAAACTATAATTCGTTCTCTTAACATTCTATTATATCTTGATAAAATCTCCTGTATATGGTGGCTGGTGGGCTTATCAGCCATTGCTACCATGCTGAAACTGGTTTTCTATATTTTTTCAGTTTGCCCAGGTAAATCTGATAGGCAATAAAAGGAAACTCCCCAAGGTGAGTGCCTGTGCGTGTGTGTGTGCATTGGGTGAGGTATTCATTTTCATTTAAGAGAGGATCTATTATCAATAATTTTAAAAAAGAAACTACGCTGCCAGTTTTTTTCATTTAAATGAATTCAGTGCTGCTGCGTTAGCTCTCTCTCTCTCAAGAAAAGGATCTATTTAGAGTAGAATGTCTCTCTGATCCAGAGTCAGAATTTCTGCTCAAGGAGGCCAAGAAAATTTGAAGGATTCAGTTTACTAGGAAATTCTTGGAGCAGTTAGATTCTTTGGTTCTTTTAATCCTTCGTGGGGATATATGGAGAGCACAAGTCTCTAGTGCTTGGGCCAATGTCAGATTTCCCCATCAACACATCTTTGGGGTCTGGATTCTTTCTCACCATCAGACACTCTAGCACCAACTGACAGAAAGACAAGGAAGAAAGAGCTCTACCCACGTGCTTGAGAAATCAACTGTCTCAGCTAGGCAGAACTGCCTAAGCTGAAACTCTTTGTTTTCTTCTCTTACATGCACACAGGACATGTTGTGTCTTTCATATCTAATGAAAACACATATAACCCATTTTATTGTTCAACTTTTAAAAAAATGTGGTATGGAAGATATTTTGTATAATAAATCATATTACAGTCAATTTGAGAAATTACGTATACATGTATGTGCAATTTTAATAGAATGTCTTTACTATTTTAAAAGTCCTTTTGAAATTTCTAAAAGTAACTCACTCCAGAAGCATCTAATCACTCAGCGGATAACACCCAGGGCTTAGATGCATCGCTATAAATGACTCAGCTTTCCTTTTAATAGTTTAAAATGTAGGGCTTAGACTAAATCAGGAATCACTTAGATGCTTACAGATGGAAGGCAGATAATGAATGCTGGAAGTGGGCTTGGTGGAAATCTCTCTAAGAAGTGCAGAGGACTAAGGCAAATTGGAGAAAGTATGCCCTGTCTAAAGAGAATAGCTGATGTTCAGTCCCAGCTGATTTTACCCTACGAGAAAAAGAATCCAGTGTTACAAAACCTTCTAGTTCTTCACAAGAAGCAGAGTTTTTAAACAATGTGAAATTCCATGGTTTTGGGGTTAAAAATTTTTTTTTTGAAAACTAGGCAGGCCAAACAAAGCATATATGTGGATGGGATCTGGCCTTGAAGCTCCAATTCTTACTGTGGACAAAATGATCCACCCCTGCTGCTTTTTGACCAATGCAACATGTACAAATATATGCAGCTATTTCCAACATATGCTGTTTTCAAAAACACTTTAAAAATTAAAAATATTCATAATTATAATGTCATAATCAGTGTAGCCTAATTAAGAACAATTCCTCTTAGATACTCTATTACTAATTTTTGGTAGATGGAGGAATGGTAATAGCTATAATGTATTGTAACTTCCACAAAACTTTTCATTTTGGTCCTCCTGATGAGCTCATCCATAAACTATGGTTAAGACTAACTATCCAGGTGGATATACAACTGTATCCAGAGAAAGTTATTGGATTCTAAACCATCCCAGAAAATGTTTAACAAATAACATTCTATAAGGGTTAGTCTTGACCTCATCTTATTTAATAATGTTTTCCTAGTGTATATGATAGATCAAATGTTATTCCTCATTCTAAGACAGGGTAATTGATGACCTGTCATCCAGTCTGGCTCAGTCGTAACCCTTGGACAGGGTAACTCTTCTTTGGAGCATTCCACAGAGTACATTGGATGGATATCACAGAAATGTAAGAAATAAAAATTGCTTCCACTTTAAAGGCTTTGAATATGACTTAAGATTTCAAACACATATGTGAAATGAAATAACAAGTTTATTGTACAAACTGATGCGGTAGAAATTAAAGATGAGCAGTGCCAAGACAGAGAGGAATTCAATCAACTGAGATCAACCACCACAAACTCTCTGAAGAAGAGTCTTATATTGGACTTTGAAGAATGTCCAAGGCCAGGCAAGGCAGAGATTAACAAGCCATGCTAGGTCTACTGTATTTAATATTTAGTGGTCAGACGAATGAGTCAAGTTCAAGAATCTCTAGGCAAATGAGATAAATGCCTGTAGACATGAACAAGGGATGAACGGTGCCATTTCACAATCCTTAAAATAGAACAATGATACAGAATCTGTGAAAGAGTGTAATTACTAAATTAATTCATTAAAGTTAGTTCTAATATTGTATTAAATCCAGTTTGTTAGCATTATGACACTTGATTTTGACCAAAGAATAATGCTTTGATTTTTGACATACCTGATTGGAGTTCTGGGCCTGCTTTTTCTAAAAAGTGAATATTGTAAATATATGGCTATTTACAAATCCATATTCAGTTCCATTTAAGAAGCATTTAGGAAAAGTCACAGGCTCTACAATCAAACAAATGATATATTTGAAGAATCTGGAACAGTTTCTGATACACATTAGTAATCAGCATGGCAGGGAGGAAAGAAGATGTGCGGGGAAATGAAGCAGGCGTGGGTTTGAATCTATTTTATCATTTGATAGCCTGGTGATCATGGGCAAATCTACCAAATTCTCTTAGTCCAAGTTTCTTCATGTGTAAAATACGAGTAGTTCCTATTTTGTGAGACTGTTCGCTAAAGATGAGCAAAAATAAAATGTAAATCATCGCAGAAGACATTAAATAGCTATTCTTAAAATTTTCATTGTTACTCATATAACAATTGTAACTTCTTATAAAATTCACAAGCACTCAGGTAATGAATCAATTTCTAAATTGCTACTGTAATAAAGGCAGGACATCCTTCTTAAGTTAGGAACTTAAGGTTTTGTAAACAGAAATATATTACTTAAATTTCTTTATCTTTAGTTCTTAATTCAGATGTTAACCGGTTCAGAATCTTAGCTACACTTTTCTACAAAGTATAATCAGATCTTTGCAATAGGTTAAGTTACTGTGTTTTTGATACAGAAAAAAAGATGATTCCCCCTAGGGTTCTTGTAGAAAATTAATTTTCTAATTTCTAAACCTCACTGTGATTCAGAATGCCTTGTTGAGTCTTGAACACATGTATTGTTTTAAATACAGCAGATGTTTCTGTGTGGGGCATGGCTTTCCACCCTCTGCTTCACTTGTGAGGCAGTTAGAATAGGGTAATGCGACAGCCTATCTGTGCAGCCCAAAAGGGGTGTATAGCCCAGAAAAAGTGAAAGAAGGACCCACTCTCCAGAATGTCTGCTATGTGCAGCATTAGGTGGAGAACACCTGAGCAAGGACATTCATTAGGAGATTTCTATACACCAAATACACTCCCACACATGAAAGGGAGGAAAGGGCCCCCTTGATTTATGTTTATGAGGTTGCAAATCATTCCTACAGAAAATACAGAAAGACTCTCCCTCAGGTATATAACATAACTGCCAAAGTCAATTAATTCCATCAATTCCATTAAAAACATCTGAATAAAACCTGGAAAATTCAGATATCTGTATTGATCTAAATATTTCTCTTTACACATTATATATGTGTGTGTGTGTGTGTGTGTGTGTGTGTGTGTGTGTGTATACATATATATATATCCAGTTAAATTCATCCTAAGATAAAAATAGGCAAAAAGAAAGAGACGCAAAATGTAACGCTAACACAGAATTGTTTTCACCAGGATTCAATCCTAACACCTAAAGAATGAGCCAAATTATTTTATCCTTAAAGAGACCAAGGTTAAATTATGAAGATCTTAACATTTTCTGTATCAAAATATTTTTAATCATAATCTGAATTCTCCTTTTCTCTAGTTTTATAGACGGAGCTTCTTTGTTTATTTCACTCCATGCATAAAGGATACAAAAAAGAAAAAGAAAATTACCTATGTGAGTTTAGTAAGATTAAAACATATACATTAACTAATCATAAATAGTTGATTTTTGTTTGTTTAAATACTTGTGGATTTCTTGCTTTCAGTAATTTTGAATATCAAATTCATAGCAGCCTGTGGCCTAAAAAATTATCAACTATACATATTTTAAAGCACCATTTTCCTATCATAAAGCTAAAAACATCTGCACTGATTACAATTAAAAACAGTGTAAAAGATTAACACTCCAATTATAGCTTCTTGTTCTCATCAAAATTCACGACAGTCCTCAGACAGCAATGTGTGTGATGCCCATATGCCTTTTTCTCTGAAATGAAACCTTTCTGAGACTCCCCCCCCCACTTCTTTAAAACAATGAATATGTGTAGTTGTAGTGAATTTATCTTTATCAGAAAAGTAAGATTTTATTGTCATATTTTCAAAATTCTTTGGAAGTCTATTTTTTCTGTCTGTGTGAATCTTCTTAGAAGAAATGCAGAAAAACATTAGTATGCTACCCAACAAAAAAGTTTCTAGCTTTCCAAAATTGTTTTGAATGCTCTTTTAAAGAACACTACTGTCTATGGTCCTTAATATTATTGACAGTGAAAAGTGTAGGAAAGCTGCTGAATTTGAAATACATATACATTAAATTAGTACAAATATTACATTAAAAATTAGAACAACATTTCTCAGAATTTTATAAGTACCTTTTTTATATATGGAAATAAAACTGAAGTACATATGTAATAATTAGTAGAAAATGTAAAAACGGAGTACAATTTAAAAATCATGAGTTCAGGTAAGAAATTCTACAGGAAAATTAAAAATCACTAAACAGTTGAACTATATTTCTTGTTTAGGATCTAATATTGCCACTTAAGGAGAAAAACTTGGGGGAAAAGTATTCAATAAATTTTGTAACATGAATTTTCCCTCATAGTTGTTTAAAATTTATAAATGAGGAGAAAGGTGAAAACCCAGACTTGACCTCTCTTTAAGCAATTTATACTAAAATTTAGTAGAAAGTGGAGAAATTAAAGAACATTCTCTTGGTTCAGCATTTAAAAAGAGTATCCTTATTCTAAGATATCTGCTTATTGTCTAAATTAAGTGATGAAAACACAAACGTTCAAAAAGAATACAACTAAGGCAAAAATATCAATCAAAGATTGAATTTCTATTTTGAGAATTTCTATTTTTGCTCATAATTGAGTCTTTGAAAGTGAACGTTTTAATATATATGCCCAAAATAAAGAAAATAACCAATAACATTATTTTCCCTCTGCGATATTACTTTAAATGTATGAAAAGTTAAAGCTCTACACGACTTCAACAAGTACTAAATTCATTTACTAGAGCCTTTCAAGTGGGGATGTTTTATGAAAATATTTATTTTCCATTGAACACCATGTATATAAAGTTACAACTTGTATTTCTTATTGATCTCCAACCATAATAAAAATTACATGATTCTTATGCTATGAGGTCTTCATAATTCCTGATTTACATTTATATGCAGTGCTACAGCCCTCCCCTTTTTTGGTGATTTTTAAAGCTTTAATCCTTAATCCATGAGTAAAACTATGCAGACACTTGATAAAACAAACTTAGAAATCAGCTTCTTTGCATCATTAAAAGGCTTCTATACCTCACAATGAAAACATTACAAATCTAATCGTTTCACATTATCCAAGAAGGCAATCCTGTATTCCCAGAGTAGAGTACTTTATATCCGTAGGTTCAACGAATGTAATTAAGTGTACCCCATGCCTGTTGAAGATTAACTTATTAAAGAAAGTTCAAGCACACCTCCTCTACAAACACATAGGGTGACTAAGGCCATTTTAATGATATTTTACAAGGATGACAGTGGAAAGCTGTATTTCTGAAAGTGACAATAATACCTTTGCTTGTAAACCTTTACAAGTTGATGTTCCAAGTGCTGCTTTCAGGGCAGCTTGGCAGGGGCAGGGGAGGGGAAGGGGGAAGGGGGGAAGGGGGGGAAGGGGGGGGAAGAGCGGCAGAGAACAGAACTACTATTTTAGGTGTTTCCAAGAAGGTGGTTCTTTGACTTTATCACCTCTCCTTATCTCAATAGTAGAATGCTGAAGTGGACAATTTATTGAAAAAGAAAACCTGTGAGATCCAAAAAAAAAAAAGAGGCTTCAAGTCTTTGAGAAACTGAAAATCCAAACAGGAATTTTAAAGAGAATTAAAATTCTGGGGGAGAAATAATAAAATGGAAAGGAAAAAAAGAAGAACCCTCATTCTTGGACTATATCCACCCAAACTAAAACGGCACCAGGTTATTTAAGCTTCTGGGGTATTTTAAATTAAAATCTTTATATGGTTCAAGCAAAATAGCTCCTTTTTGCCTGAATTCTCTGAATAATTATGACAATTCCTCTCTTTCCTTTGCCCTGTAGACACTCTCTAAATACAAACAAGAATGGCTCCCTAAGATCAGAGGGTCTTGGGGAGACTTCCCGTAAAGCCACTAGATGGCGTGAAAGCACTGCACTGGGCCGCCTCTCCGCCACTCTGCCCCGGGCGCCGCGAAGTTTGTGTTCGTGCTGAGAGCTCAGCGTTTAGTCAAGTAAGATGCATTTTCTTTCAGAGACATCTTTCTGTGTCGTATGACACTTTTCAGGACACAAAAGGGGTATTCCGCCCTCCCCCTCCACCGCACTCAGAAAATGTCGAATTAAATTTGGAATAGTAAGAAATCATTTCAGTATTTACAGCGGCTTCCTGAGAACTTGACCTTTCAGCTCTTTGGGGGCTAGGCTGCTATTTGTTTGCAGCCTCCTTTAATAGGTAGTGAGAGGGAAAGAGAAGTTCCTTCAGCATTAGCCCTGTGCTCAAACCACTGCAGACAAAGTTTGCATATTCTCAGTCATCTTGCTCTCTTCCCCGATTTTTTTTTTCATCAAAAATTCTCTTTGTCTTTCTTCATCTGATATCGTGGGGTCCCTCATTAAGGGCGGTGATAGGAAAAGCTGGATTTAAAACTGCTGTCCGAATGGCAGTTGTCCTCTTTTAATACTTGTTACCAGCAAAGCAAAAGGAAATATTTTTGTTCCTGCTTTTCAAATGCAGTGTTTTGCTTCATGTAATGCTTCTGCCTGATCATCATCTTCTAATCTTCCCTCCAAACTTTGAGATATACTTTTATAAGGGGTGCATTTCCAAGCTTCCTGATATACGATATATACATAAGGCATATACCTCCCTGGGCCTCCACGACAGCAACAATTACCATATTCCTCCAGATATTATCACTATCTCGCTTCACAAAATGTCCATTGTAAAAGCTGTTTTGATCTTTTGGATAAGTGCCTTAATTTAAAATAATAGCAAAAAGGTAAAATTAGGCCTCTATGCTCAGCAGTGCATGAATGACAAATCTGCTGTAGTTTGGGGTATATCTTAAAAGATTCCTTTTAAAACCTCTTATAGCAAATTTACACATGATCAAAAATTATATTACACATTGGCAAACTGAACTGCATAATTTATTTCATATGCTATTTATATAGCTATGTTTATACATATAATGGGTTTTGTAGTTTTGATATAATACCATACCAGTTCAAAATCTGAAAGATTTCTCGAAGCACTTTTTTTTATTAATGGTTTTGAGCCACCGTTGAAAAGGCTTCTTTTTTCCCCTTTGTGTAGTGTCTCAGAGGGAGATTATCAGTTTTTGGATATCTTCTTAGCCCTAATTTCAATGAATTTGTGAAAACCAGAGATTTTATGGTGACATTCAATTAAAACATTTAGAAAAATAAGGATTCAATAAAATGTAATCACACCTCTTTAAAATAAAAATATTGGAGACCAAATGGACAACTTGGCAAAACTTGCTTCATAGGCAATGTTATGTCTTTTTACCCTGTGTATTTTTAGTTTATGGGAACTTAAGTTAATTTGTCATATTAAATAGATCCATGAATTGAGTCCTGTGAGTCCTGTTTTAATTGGCTCTAATCTTTGGTACCATTTAAAATCTACACTTTTGGTAGAATCTCCAAAACGCCATTACTGTTACATGAGTTGCTATAAAATAGATGGATAGATAAAGATATCTTGAAATAGGAGCCTTATGTGCACATAACTGGTTTGCTTTCCTTAGACATTCTATGTAATTCACAGTTGGTCATAAGGGATATAATACAGACTAATGGTTTAATACTTTTAAAGTGAGTGATTTTATATACAGATCTAAAACAATCTCTAGAAGTATGATTTCAACTGATTGTGAGTGGCAGCTAAGTTTTTGTGGTATCTGACTATTTAACACCAGTGGAGCAGAAAGTCACTTCATGCTTAAAAAGCCACCTGGGAGTATATATGCTATAGAAACTGCCCGCTCAGTCCTGTTAGATCGCTTGCTGAAAAATAATAGCTTTCCCCTGGTTCTGAGAGGGACATTGCGTCCATAATGACTGCAGTTAATTATTTCAGTGAAAATGTTTTTTTAATTTTTAAAAAAAATTTGGACTCCCAGGTGAATAAATGACTAAACTATTTCCATAAAATGGAAAACGCAGATACTCCCAGGTTTTCATGGTAGAGGGGTAGAGGGTGGAAGCAACACAGACTAATATTTTGTTCTTTTTGTATTCATATATTCAAAGAGTTTGATAAAGCTTGCAACATCATTTTATGCAAAAACTACCGGGGAAAAACAGAACTTTGTAAATGCTTTATGTAGGTACACTAGGTCAAGCAGAAAAGACCACATTCATATTGTATTTGGAGTCACACCAAGCAGACTTAACTAGTACTTTAAATGATCAGTAATGCATTACATTCTCATTTGTCAATTGGTTTTCTGTAGCGTTAGTGTTATAAAATATAAAGAAAATCTACTGATCAGAATCTTACTTAAAAAAAGACTTTTCTTGGTTTTTGTTTTTTCAGAGAGGCTTTTTTCCCTTTAATATTGGTTGGCTTATTCGGCCAACCAATTAACTAAATAGCAATAACTTAATAATTGAATGTTCAAATAATTAAATGTCACCTTCATTCTGTGACAATAAAGAGAACATATTAATAGCAGAGAAGTGATTACATAGAAATAAGCTCCTAAACTTCTCTCATCTAGTGATTTTTTTATTTCATGCTTGTGGTCAGAATTCTACAAAGCCATTGTATATCTTTGAGAAAAACCAAACAGAGACCCATTAATAGTTTGGAAACTGTTAATAAAATAAATATACTCCTTTGGGGAAAAACACACACAAAAAATTAACATTTTGTGGTTTGGAGTATCACAAATTTGAATTATATTTTTTAAATAAAAATCTTAAATTAGAATAAATTAGAAAAATGAAAATTAAAGAAGACCATAGAAAGCATACAGGCCATAAAAAGCACTGCAGCATCTTGAAGTGCCTAAAACTTATATCTCTTTAGTATGCAAAATGTAGAAGAAATGATTTAAAATTCACCATTGATTTGGGGAAAGAATGCTATTTGTTTGTTGGCTGTTTCATTTACTTCCTTCACAGAAACTTCAGTAGTTAGGTCAGCTAACCTAAAAATCAGAGCAACTACTTTATCAATATATTAATTCTAGTTTCCCAAGTGTTTTCTCCATGTGCCTTCTCACAATGCACCGCTGTAAACGCTGAATCTGTGACTGAGGCTGAGCTGTCCCCCAAGCCCACTGTGGAAGCCACAGTCTCCATTTCTCTGCACAGTCTCTTCAGCCCCAGAACTTTTGGGTTTTCACCAGTCCTCAACTACCCAGGACTACATTTCCACTTCTACTGAGCATAATACCCAACAAATAGAACAAAACCAAGTGAAATAAAACTAAACGAAACGAAACCACCAACATTTGAATAAAATTAAGGTTGGACCCATGTTATCTGATTACACCAAGAATAATATGTCACTTTGCTCCTTCTCTGATTTGCTGCTTGAGTGAATTGTTTACAAAACATGTAACATTTTTCTGAAATGAACTGGGAAGGGGGGGAGAAAGAGAGAGAGAGAAGGAGGAAGGAAGAAAGGGTTCAGATCAACTGGAATCTAGAAACCTAAGCAGAAAATGTAATACAAGGGCCTATCATCCTTTCAAAAGTTAGCTTGAGTTAACAACGATATACAATTTTCTAAAACTTTTCTCTCTGCCTCTGTGTCTCTCTTTGTCTCCACACATGGACACGTGGGCACACATACATTCACACAGGCCTCTCCCCAAGCTGAAATAGAGAGGGAGGCACATTGCTAATCTTTACGGGCAGCCCTTTGCACCTGGTATTGGCAATGACGACAAAAAGCCAACCGCTTTTCCGAAGCTATTTTCTACATTAAAGTTGATTAAAATGCCACTGACGAGAGGCTCACATGAAATAAGACTGTAGAATCCTGTTCCCGAAGGAGAATGCAGGTAACCAGAACCAAAACAAGTCCTCGTCCCAGTTTGACTGAAACTCCAAATATATAAATGTGAAGTTGCTGCTAAACAGGCCCAGGCAAGATGGAAGGAGAGCCCGGAGCATAGAAGCATCATGTTAAAAACAATAGGAGCACTTAATCTGAGTGAAGGTTTGAGGGAACATACATATTGAAGTCACCAGGATGTTTTCCCAATCTTCCTCACCAGTCCTGCAGATTCTCATTGTTTACTGAATGATCACATGACAGGCCAAGTATCTAACCCTGTGGATCACCTTCCAGAAAGAGAGAGTGAAAAATGAAAATGCTTGCCGACAACTTCATCAGGAATCCAATAGCTTAGGTAGAATTAGAATTCAAGACATCAAAAACCTCAGTACCCAGTTTAATCCTTTAACCACTAGGCCACACTCTTTCAAAACTGTTAGTAGAAACAACATTGCCCTTTTTGTACAGCTGTAGATGCCCTATTGATCTGTATCACATACCATTTAACACTGGATGATTTGGCTAGGAAAAGCGATGTTCACTGTTCCATGGCAAATCAGACAACAATGCTAAGATTGGCTATAGAACCAGGAAAATAGCACAGGAGATGGGGAAACAAACAACCACAAAGAACAAACCTCATCTGCATGTTCTTCGCAGCTATTTTTTACTCCACAAGAAAGCAAAGTAGTAGAGTGCCACTGTATTAAAACTATTTCTGCCTGACGCAGATGTGGATCATGGGGATGGCAACCTAATAATAAGCCAACAGCTGAAGGCCACATTATTGCCCTAGCCTCCTCCCCTAGCTCATTTAGAAAATGACATGTTTTTCTTCGCAATGTTTTTACCCTCCTCTCTCTTTAGTGGCAGTAATGCTGAATGCTCTTGACATAATTCTTCGTTCACCCCTGACAGTCATTTTTTTGAATACTATCCCAGTAATAAAACACCTGACCTCGAGTTTTTCAATTGGCCATTGGCTTGGGTTACCCCAATTAGCGAGGCTCGTTTGGAAGTAGCCAGAGGAGTCAGGTGTCTTCCTGACTCTCTTCCCTAAACTCAGCATTATGAGAGAATACATCGTTTTATTCAGGTCATTTTTCTAGTGGATTTCTTTATTCTCGTAGGATCTAAACATAGCAAAATAACAGGTTTAAAAAATAATCTAAAAGTATGTAGAATTCTGATACCAAGTATTTCTGCCTTGGAAGTCATATAACATTTCTAGTTCCCCAAGAGCTGCTTTTCAATATTTAAAGATAATTGAAAGAATTATGTGTATAAGCATCAATGAAGCGCTATTTTATTTACATATAAGGTAGCTACATATCTGCATAACTTAATGAAAATACATATGCACTTGCATAGAGCACACATCTGTGGATATCTGTGTGTCTGGGTCAGTATATCTTTCGGGTACAGATCTCCCAAATCTATAAGTCCTTATTAAAAAGTGCTTCAGGTGGAAAAGAAAATGTGTACCTCCAGAGATAAAAGTGTGTTTATTACATGTCAGATTTTGCCTCAAGAATAAAGTTGGGAGTTACTGTAAATAATAACATTGAGGTTTCTCATAGAACTTTGGCAAAGGAATGTGGGCATTTTCAACATAAAGGAGATGGAAGAGAAATTAAAAGAATATTTAAAGTATTTTAAAGGAAGAGTCCTTTAATATTAAAATTACTTAAAAATGCATCATTGTGTATCTGATATAGCAATCTCTTTGCTCCCTTTGTTACTTAATGTTTATTAATAGGCACAGGACTTCTCAACAAGAGTATAATTTTTCTTCACAAATCTTTAGAATTTGTGTGCGCTGTGCAATTTTATCACTGGTCACATTTTTATTCTTTCTTGGCAAGGGTAAACCATAAGATTTCTTGATAGACAATACTTGAAATAGAATATGAAGTCCACACGACTGAAGGTGGATAAATAATACGGACTGAAATGAGCACATGAGTCTTTCAAAGACTACAAGCCTCCCTTTGACATTCAAGCAACTAAGGAGCTAAAGAGAAATTGAATTTAGCCAACGCAAATGAAATTAAAACTAAATTGGTTGTCATATCAAACTGATGTTTACTATGTAAATGTTTTCTGTTTATGAAACTACAGTTTAGAGTGTATAATGCTGCAAAAACACGAATATTTTCATGTTCGTTTAAAATAAAAATTCAAAGACCTATTGTAAAATTGTTTAAAATCTTAGTCACTTATGCAGGTAATATTTAAGGGATTATGAACCATGAAAACTGTGGACATAGACAATTGAGATAAACACACACGCACACATAAACACACGTCAAGACACAGGCATGCTTTTCTGGCCAGGCAGTATCCTATTACATCATTGCTTCAAATGCATTCATTCTCTTCAATATTGTTGGCTGTTTCAGGTTAACTACCGAAATCATTTGCCTGAGAAGCGAGATTTAATTGTCTTACAACTACCTCTGTGAGGTACAATAGGGATTACAAGTACCCATTGATTATACCATTGGGTAGAATAAGGGACTCTTATTCTAGCATTTCTCATTCATTTTGTCATTGCATTCTCTTTGAAAGAGACCAAATGGGTCCCAGCAGGTGAAAGCAAAGAAACCTGAAAGGCCCCCTTTGATGAATGACAATACCACAGCCACCCTCCCCCACCCCCATTTTTGGAGATTATAAAACCTTATTAAATCATGCCCTGTTAGATATTGATTGAGAGGGAGCTAAACTAAAACCAACAATAGCAGCATGGATCAGAGAACACTGCTTTCATCAGTGGGCACTAAACACAGCTAATCTTTCCAATCCTTTTTTTGGGGGGAGGGGGAGGGGCTTTTTTAACTATTTACTTTTGTTTAAACCATTATCCCAGAAAGTCATACAATTATAGCAGCTTTGTCAGTCAAGAATAGATTGTAGTTGTCTAGCACTTCATCTTTTTGAATGTAGCAGTGTATTGCACAAACAATATTATACTTGGTTAAGATTCAGGATTATTATTATGATTATTTGGGGGGTGCAATTCTAGGTAATTATCATAATTATTCTTGACTCTGGGACCCCTTTGATGACAAGGCTGCTTTAAAGTAAACCACTTGGACATAACAACTCAAGATATTTGACAAGAGGCTTCTGCCAGAATCAGAGTTGAAAACTCACCCATATTTTAAGGCTATCTTGATTATCAGGCTGTTTGCGTTCCTGGGCTGTCTTTTCTGCCATCTGTGAGCGCCACAGCAAACAACCCTTTTATGACAATCACCTCAGTATAACTTGAATACGTCTGCTTTAGAGGAGATTTCTGTAATAAGACTCTGTGCTAATTAACTGTCAGCTTTTTTTTTTTTTAATCAGCAGAATGCATTTCAGAAAGTAAAGACATTCCACCAAAAACTCCTAAACAAGAATTAAGCTTATATGCTAGCCTGCAACAACTTCTCTCTGTTCTCAGGCCTTACTTATACATCGGTTTGCTTTAAATACTTCTCACATGATAAAGATTTTCATTTTTCTTGCCAGTTGACTATAGGTAATAACATTTGCTCCTCCCTATAGACAGTTACTTGATTCAATAACTTTACAAAAAAAAGAAGGAAGGAAGGAAGGAAGGAAAGAAAGAAAGGAAGGAAGGAAGGAAGGAA